>NC_134687.1:373866279-374178779 GCF_050947455.1 Rhinoderma darwinii | reverse complement strand
ATAGATAGATAGATAGATAGATAGATAGATAGATAGATAGATATGAGATAGATAGATAGATACCGTAGATAGATAGATAGATAGATAGATAGATAGATAGATAGATAGATAGATAGATAGATAGATAGATAGATAGATAGATAGATAGATAGATAGATAGATATGAGATAGAATTCCTCTCAGCTTTTTAATAACCTCTTTGCAACCAATAAGCCTGTGATGTAATTCATCTTACTGTCAAGTCACTTCCATTTCATAAAAATACCGTTCTGCTCACAACGAACTTGCATGTCATTAAATATTAAACTAGAAAATGGAAATCTTGTATCAAATGTGCTCTACTTGTGGTCGCCATTCTATACAAAACAAGAAGAAAAGGAAAATAAATAAGAAATGTCAAAGTTGGGAATATTGATCTTGTCTTACAATGCAGCCGATCATAATACCACATGGACGTCTTACTTGATATTATGTAATCGTGGCATCTACCTAACGTCAGGCGTCATAGCTTTCTGGTTGATCGGTTCTGGAAGTAGATGGCACTATAGATTAATGGTCATTCTATCTGTATAGGAATGCGTATCTTATGAGATGTTTTCTGATAAGCCTCAGATCTACAGAACAGCAGCCAGACCAACTAGTGTATGCCAGGTCTCTGACAGATGTCGCCGCAGTAATGACAAGAGGGGACGCGTGATCACGCAGAGGAATTAGGAGTGGGGGCAAACAATGACATGTAAGCTTATGTACAGAAGTAATGAAATGCATACTGTCCCGGAACTAAATGCTCCTTGGAAGAAATATCTGCTTTCTAGTGTAGGAATCACTTGTCAAAATGTGCAAGTGAATACATTCAATAAACATTATTTATTTTAATACCATCTGTTGCCATATAGCGCGTTTGGTGGATCGGTTTTCATGCTTCTTTGATTTGTTGCAGGAGAACAATCTCATTTAATATGGTGCGTTGCCACCATCAACACTGACCCCAGTCCGTAGAAAAGCCATCTCTGGACTTCCCATGCCTGGTATGCAAATTAAGACACCGGTCAATGTGCCAGCCTATTGATACATATTGATGCCTGTGCAATTGCAGTGAAGGAGAAAAGACCAACACCTTTACATTGCATATAGCACGCTAAAGGGTCTGGAGATGGTTTTCTCCATCAGTGGTGGGAGCTAGAGATTCAGGATTCTGGGAGAAACTGGATTAAATGAAGTTATTATACCATGACGTAAACGCAATGGTTCTCTCGAGACTGGGTACAACATCATGCAGCCAGCCGTCAATACAACATTACTTGGAAACGTAATAAAACTTGTCTGAAATGAGGGTGCACATGTTGCTGAATGATCCTACTTATGTTTTTTATTGTGACTTTTGTCATAGAAATGGCATTTTATTTTATTGTTTAAACTCCAAAATGCATAGAATACATATAGAATGGTAGCTTATTGTTTGCAGATGACTGGCCCTGGTCCTGGCTCTAGATCTCTATGTAAAAGCCTACTATTCCATGAGTTGGTACCCCTTCGTCTACATCTGCTTGGCTGCTCAATGGCATTTTTTCAACAGTAGGGGGTGAATTCTCAAAAAGTACCCATGAAAATGTCACATCCCCCCCCCCCCCCACAATGTCATGGCAGCTCTTTTAGGCAAATCTTTTTAGTTTTCTTCTTTGTCTTTATCGCCAAATGCTTATTGCTAGGTATATATAGTAAAGTAGTGAAGTTATATCTGAAAGATCTTGATGATGCATTTTCATAAGGAATAAACCATTAGCAAACACCATCAATGACAATACATGTAGACGTTAAACTTTAGATCTAATGTTTTTGGTTGTTGCTTTTTTGGGGCAATCAGTATTACTGTAAGTGGGTGGGAAGGAGTATAAAAAGTCACAAGAGCTGAGAACCACTGACCCGTAGAATAAGAAACACATTTTGTTGACAGATTAAAGCTGCTTATGAATAATGAATCGGGCACAGAGACTTAGTGTGGCTGTAAATAGCATTGTGTAAGATCCAAATCAATCTCAGTAAAAATATGGCCAAAATGTGTTCTGGCCCAGTTCAGGCGCTGAGATGTCCAAGGCCAGATTTCCCAGCAGGAATAGTAAACACAGATCTAAAATTCGTAAGTGTCCTAGTAAGCAAAGCTGTCAGCCATTGTAAGAATAACATAAATCCCAAAAATGTCAGCTAATTTCTGCGGCACCATAAGCCGTGGATTATGGTAATTTGTACAATGCATCAGAGTACCATTAAATTGTGTCTATTTGTTGCATGTTACTCAGGACGTTTTTTTTTTATATCCCACCACATTGTTTATTTGACAGTTCACGTCTGCAGAAGTTTGAGACTCATGATTGCGACATTTGTTTTATATGTATACAAAAGATCTGTTTGCAGCTTTTGTTCTTGGTCCCTGCTCGCACACCCCTCACAAAATGTGAAAAAACATTTTTAATATCTTGCTTCTATGCTTACATATGATCACAGGTTCAAAGCCTAAATATATTGGGATAACATTTCCTGTGCTGATAGATACACACATAGCTGCCACTATACAAGCCAGGCAGAATATACAGTATATATATTGTTCTATATAGTGATTTAGATTCACACACGGTCTCCATGACAACAATACACCTGACAGGAATCAGGAGTGGACATGTTGTCATGTAATTCTCTCAGGAGTACACCATTAGGCTTTGGGCCTGTAACTTCAATCCATCAAATGTCAGCATAGAGGTGAAATATTACAAATAGGTTCCCATTTTTCATGTACAATTATGGTAAATCTATAATCTAAAGACATGGGGTAATGGGTTATTGAGGTTAACCGTAGTCCGCACGTACATTTTTAATTATTTGGTCTTGACTTATAAAGCTAAGAAACTATAATTTGGCTAGTAGTATATATATATATATATTTCTGTTGACGGTGGTTGTTACGAATATTTCAGAGCGGTATTACAATCATGCTCAGTGGTCATGTCATATTGCCGTGAAGCTGAACTGCACACCTATGTTACATTGACAGGGACCATCTATAGGCAACGGATGATGACTATATACTGTCGGATTTACACTTGACATCTTCACTGTCTGTTTTATGATACAGATGTTACAGTCATAGAATAGATTGTATTCTCGTGTATTTGTATTATAATCCAGTGGTGTTTCATCGCCTGACTGCTATTATTAACAGTTGAATGACTTCTCTCCCAAAGATGCATACACAGAGCACTGAACCAACAAATCAATTAGTGTATCACCCATCTATCATTACAGCCCTACATGACTAATCCATCGTGAGTCGGTGGCGGAACTGTCTACACATAAACAGGCTCGAAAGAAATCTTACATTTCCCACTGTGACTTATCATGTAAATGTATTTGCTAAGCTATCATCTGAGCCTCACGTTTCATAGCCAGCAGAATTGAAATCTGAAAATGTGTTATAATGTCTGCAGCAAATTCATTGCGGAACTGAATGACTGGGAAATCCTCATGCAGGGGCGGACGTGCCATTGGTGCAACCTGTGCTGCGTAGCTAAAGGCTCATGGGCCCCGATGCAAAAATTCTTACTGGGCCCACCCCCCGCAAACTCCTCATGGCCGACGGTCCGCAGCTTTCAGCTGCATCGCTGGGTCTCCTAAGTGACCCAACAATGCAGCACTAGTAGCCGGGGCGTCACTAAGGCTGGGTTCACACACCCTATTTACGGACGTAATTCGGGCATTTTAGCATTGAATTACGTCCGAAAATGCGGCTCAAAAGCGTCTGCAAACATCTGCCCATTCATTTGAATGGGTCTTACGATGTTCTGTGCCGACGGTCATTTTTTTTTACGCGCCGCTGTCAAAAGGCGGCGCGTAAAAAAGACGCCCGCGTCAAAGAAGTGCCTGTCACTTCTTCAGACGTAAATGGAGCCGTTTTCCATGGACTCCATAGAAAAACAGCTCCAATTACGTCCGTAATGGACGCAGCAAAAGACGCCTGCACATGCCATTACGGCTGAAATTACGGTGCTGTTTTCTCCTGAAAAGAGCTCTGTAATCTCAGCCGTAATGGTCGCTGCCGTGTGAACATACCCTAAGGGCTTAAAATGTCAGGGAAATAGCCCCAATACATATGTGTCCGCCCAAAAAAAATGTGTGTATAGGAGACAGCATAGCATATCTATAGCACTACAACCCTATAAACTATGGATAGGATTAGATACATTGGCTCAGCAGACAGTATCACACATGATAGGATTAGATACAGTGGCTCAGAAGGCAGTATCACACATGATAGGATTAGATACAGTGGCTCAGCAGACAGTATCACACATGATAGGATTAGATACAGTGGCTCAGCAGACAGTACCACACATGATAGGATTAGATACAGTGGCTCAGCAGACAGTACCACACATGATAGGATTAGATACAGTGGCTCAGAAGGCAGTATCACACATGATAGGATTAGATACAGTGGCTCAGCAGACAGTATCACACATGATTGGATTAGATATAGGGCTCAGCAGACAGTATCACACATGATCGGATTAGATATAGGGCCCAGCAGACAGTATCACACATGATACGATTAGATACAGGGCCCAGCAGACAGTATCACACATGATTGGATTAGATACAGGGCCCAGCTCGCTGACATTGCGTCTCCAGCGCTGGACCCAGGATAGGTAAGAATAATAATTTTGCTTCTTTATGTGTTACTGATTATCTTTGTGTGTTTGTGTTTTTTTTTACAGGTTCGGTTGTTGGACTTCGGATTCGAGGACTTCAATGACGGCATTTTTTTTATTCTCAATAAAATGGTTAATGAGGGTTGTGTTTTTTTATTTCAATAAAATATTTTTTCTATGTGCTTGTATCTTTTTAAACTTTATTATCACCGCCTTAGTAATGGCCGCTGGCTGATTGACAACCTCCATTACTAAGGCGGGGCTTAATGTTAGCCGGTGCAGAGGCTACACTAACCCCCATTATTACCCCGGTACCCACCGCCACCAGGGGTGCTGGGAAGAGCCGGGTACGAACCAGTACCCGACCATCTGTAGTGATGGGCAGGCACCGGGGTGGCCGCAGGCTGGTAGTATTAGGCTGGGGAAGGCCAAAGACAGTGGCCCTTCCCACCCTTGTAATGCTGCCTGCTGCTGCTGTGTTGTATCTGGCTGGTTATGAAACTTGGGGGGGGACCCCACATCGTTCTTTCCAATTATTTTTTATTTTATTTTTTTTAAAATGACATGGGGTCCCCCCCATTTTTCATAACCAGTCAGATACAATAAAGCAGCAGCAGCCTAGCATCACCAGGGTAGGAAGGGCCACTGTTTTTGGCCTTTCCCCTCCTGATAATACCAGCCTGCGGCCACCCCAGTGGCCGACCGTCACTACAGATGGTCAGGTACTGGATCGTACCCGGCTCTTCCCAGCACCCCTGGTGGCGGTGGGTACCGGGGTAATAAAGGGGGTTAGTGTTAGCCTCTGCATCGGCTAACACTAAGCCCCGCCTTAGCAATGGATGCTGTCAATCAGCCGGCGGCCATTACTAAGGCGGTAGTAATATAGTTTAAAAAAAAACCACAAAGACATAGAAAAAATATTTTATTGAAATAAAAAAAAACCCACACAGCCCTCATTAACCATTTTATTGATAATAAAAAAAAAGCTGTCATCGAAGTAGTCCTGGAATCCGACGTAGTCCAACGACCGAACCTGTAAGAAAACAGAAAAAATGATTAGTAACACGTGTGTTAGGCTTAGATACAGGGCCCATGTGTGATACTGTCTGTGGGACCCTGTATCTAAGCCTACCACAAGGTAGGCTTAGATACAGGGTCCAGCAGACTGTAATCTTATACAGTATAAGATTACTGTGTGCTGGGGCCCTGTAGCTAAACCTACAGTGTGGTAGGCTTATATACAGGGCCCAGCAGACAGGATCACACATGGGCCATGTATCTAAACCTACCATGTGATTGGCTTATATACAGGGCCCAGCAGACAGGATCACACATGGGCCATGTATCTAAGCCTACCATGTGATTGGCTTATATACAGGGCCCAGCAGGCAGGATCACACATGGGCCATGTATCTAAGCCTACCATGTGATTGGCTTATATACAGGGCCCATCAGACAGGATCACACATGGGCCATGTATCTAAGCCTACCATGTGATTGGCTTAGATACAGGGCCCAGCAGACAGGATCACGCATGGACCATGTATCTAAGCCTACCATGTGATTGGCTTAGATACAGGGCCCAGCAGACAGGATCACGCATGGGCCATGTATCTAAGCCTACCATGTGATTGGCTTAGATACAGGGCCCAGCAGACAGGATCACGCATGGGCCATGTATCTAAGCCTACCATGTGATTGGCTTAGATACAGGGCCCAGCAGACAGGATCACACAATCTGTGATCCTGTCTCATGGGCCCCCTAAGCCTGCTACATCGTAGGCTTAGGGGTTGTACAGTCCCTAAACATTGATGGCCTATCCTCAGGATAGGCCATCAATAGCTGATGTGTCTCTCGGGACCCGCAAATCAGCTGTTTTGAAGGGGCCGCAGCACTCGTACGAGAGCTGCTCCCCTTCATTTCACTACTCGCTCACACTGTGAATCGCCGACACGGATTCACAGTGTGACCGGAATGAAGTGACAGGAATGAAGGGGAGCAGCTCTCGTACGAGTGCTGCGGCCCCTTCAAAACAGCTGATTGGCGGGTCCCGGGAGTCGGACCCCGCCAGTCAGGGCTTAACCTTACCTTCCTCTTCGGCCGCGGCGGGAGTTCTGTCGTCTCGATGCTGTGCGCGGCGCATAGCGCTGTGACGTCATGCGCTGCGCACATCGCTTGACGTCAGGACCTCCGCTGCGATCCGGAACCAGGAAGGTAAGTAAAGTATGTTACTATAGTAACAGGGGCCCGCGGCCCGAGTTACTATAGTAACTTTTTATTGATGTGGTGCGGGGGGCCGTGGGCCCTCCTGGCTTCGGGGGCCCGGTCGCAATTGCGACCGCTGCGACCCCTATAGCTACGCCAGTGGGCCCATTGCCACCTTAAAGCGACCTTTTTCTCCCTGTTAGAATGCATGTAAATGGCTGTGATGATGAAATTTATAACATACACTTACTAGTGGATTATTAAAGAGACATTAGGGGGTGATTAATGATGAAATATTGGCGAGTAAAGGTAGTTTTACACCGGCCCATTTTGGCAGGTGCAACGAGCGTCGATCAACAAGACAGCTCGTTGATCGGCGCTCGTCTGCTCCTTTCACAAGGAGTTAGTATGGGGACGAGCGCTCGTTACTCTGATCACTCGTCCCAATACATTTGTATCATGTCGGCAGCGAGTCTCCCTGTTTACACAGGGAGATGTGCTGCCGACAACGATAATATTTTTAACATTTAAAACAATACGATCAGTTGATGAACGAGAATTTGCTCGTTCATCTGCTGATCGCTGCCCTTTTTACAGAGGACAATTATTGTGAATGAGCGTTCTATGAATGCTCATTTGCCTGATAATTGGCCAGTGTAAAAGGACCTTTAGAGACACACACTGTCCTTGCACAGGGTCCCTCAGCTGTCTGTGTTCGCCCCTGTCCTGCAAATACCATGATTCTTCTATCCAAAAAAGCAGTTCAATTTGTGTAATGATTGTGTAATGAAAGTAAAAATAACCATAAGTTTACATTATGTAACTAGCAGCCTGGTGAGGGCAAAAGGGGCAATTTTTCCAGGGCATCCATTAAGTGTGCCCCTTTTTCTGCATCCCAAGAATGATGCTTTGCCCATGTCTTCTCAAACTGAACGTAGAATTTCTCTTATATGTAATATAATACTCATCTCTATATACAGGTTAATTGGCAGAACCCAAAGAATTCTCTATAAGAACAACAAAAAAATATTGGAGTGATTTCTGTTCCTGTCACTTTAGTAAGGATATTTCTTTTATAATTGTGTGCCAACCATCATTGGTATTAAATACTGTAAGTTAAAGTAGTATTACAGTTTAAGAAAATAAACGTTACTCATTGAATAATAAAAAGTTATGCAATTCTCTAATATACTTTTTATATCAATTCTATGCAGATTTCAATTTCTCTGCTTGTAGTCATTGAATGGAAATCGTCATTGTTTACTTACAGTGTATAAATATTTGTCCTGGTCATATGATCACCCAGGTGCACGGCGCATTACAAGACACAGGTCTAATAACTGCACTGTAATTCTAAAAAGCCTAGCTACTGTGTGTATATTACATGACTAGGATAGATTTTTTTCCCCTTGGAACTAAACAATTAGGGCATGCCCAGACGTGGCGGAATTCTTCCGCAACTGTCCGCATCAATGCCGCACAGAATCTGCGTTGCAGATTCTGTTGCGGATCTGCCCAAAATGGGCATTAAATTCATGCGGACTAGCCGCTGCGTATTGAGGTGAAAGTTCCCTTCTCTCTATCAGTGCAGGATAGAGAGAAGGGCCAGCACTTTCCCTAGTGAAAGTAAAAGAATTTCATACTTACCGGCCGTTGTCTTGGTGACGCGTCCCTCTTTCAACATCCAGCCCGACCTCCCTGGATGACGCGGCAGTCCATGTGACCGCTGCAGCCTGTGATTGGCTGCAGCCGTCACTTAGACTGAAACGTCATCCCGGGAGGCCGGACCGGAGGAAGAAGCAGGGAGTTCTCGGTAAGTAGGAACTTCTATTTTTTTTACAGGTTGCTGTATATTTTGATCGGTAGTCAGTGTCCAGTGTGCAGAAACAGTTACTGCCGATCGCTTAACTCTTTCAGCACCCTGGACAGTGACTATTTACTGACGTCTAATAAAGCACAAGAGAAAGAAAGAGTCAGAAACTATCAATAAATATAAATGCCAAATGGCATAGAAAAATATATATTTTATTGGACAATACAAGTAACACGATTAAAAAAAGACTACAAATCAAAAAAAGACTGTATATCTCCAAAAGTATGGGAGAGGAACATGGGTCATAAAGGTAAAACAATACAAACAGCAGTTTATGTCAGTAGTTGTTAGTTTGTAGCAGTGGTTCTAAACAATTTGCAAACGATAGATACAGAAAAAGCAAAGGTTAATTATAACCATACACAATAACGGTACATATCAGCAAAAAGCGATTGGTCTAGTAACAGGCATGAAAAAGATAAGGAACCTAATAGTTAGGCATAGAGAAACTCAGTACGACCAAACCTGCTGTCTAAATAGACATAAGTGTTTAGCAACTAAACCTATCGCAAGTTTAAAATAGTAAATGTATCAATCAATGATCGTATGTTTAAAGTTTGCAAAGGAAGCACCGCTAGTACTGACCCATATCGTTCCAGGAATATGGTGACTCCCAGAAGTGGAGAGACCCCAACGCGCGTTTCGCGTGGATGGCTTTTTCAAGGGGTATGTATATATGTCATATACATACCCCTTGAAAAAGCCATCCACGCGAAACGCGCATTGGGGTCTCTCCACTTCTGGGAGTCACCATATTCCTGGAACGATATGGGTCAGTACTAGCGGTGCTTCCTTTGCAAACTTTAAACATACGATCATTGATTGATACATTTACTATTTTAAACTTGCGATAGGTTTAGTTGCTAAACACTTATGTCTATTTAGACAGCAGGTTTGGTCGTACTGAGTTTCTCTATGCCTAACTATTAGGTTCCTTATCTTTTTCATGCCTGTTACTAGACCAATCGCTTTTTGCTGATATGTACCGTTATTGTGTATGGTTATAATTAACCTTTGCTTTTTCTGTATCTATCGTTTGCAAATTGTTTAGAACCACTGCTACAAACTAACAACTACTGACATAAACTGCTGTTTGTATTGTTTTACCTTTATGACCCATGTTCCTCTCCCATACTTTTGGAGATATACAGTCTTTTTTTGATTTGTAGTCTTTTTTTAATCGTGTTACTTGTATTGTCCAATAAAATATATATTTTTCTATGCCATTTGGCATTTATATTTATTGATAGTTTCTGACTCTTTCTTTCTCTTGTGCTTTATCTGATATTTGGAGTTTCTATCATTACTGGGGAGTCGAATAAATGTAACCGCACTTGCTGGCGACTTAACCCATAGACTGTATAGTCCCATGAGACATATGTTTGATATTTACTGACGTCGCCTAGCAACGCTCCCGTAATTACGGGTGCACACACGTAGTCACCCGTAATTACGGGTGCACACACGTAGTCACCCGTAATTACGGGATCCCCATTGACTTCCTCAGTCTGGCTGTAGACCTAGAAATACATAGGTCCAGCCAGAATGAAGAAATGTCATGTTAAAATACCAATACACTCCGCAGCACACATAACATCTACATTACATCTGCGGACTTCATTGCGGAACTTAGAATCTCCATTGAAGTCAATGGAGAAATTCCGCAATGAGTCCGCAAACAGTCCGCCACACGTCCGCAACAACCATTGTATGCTGCGGACACCAAATTCCGCACCGCAGCCTATGCTCCGCAGCGGAATTGTCCGCAACGTGCAAACGAACCCAACCACAAAGCTGTGGAAGGCAATGGAGAATCGAGTCCGCTGCGGATTTCCGCTGCGGAGTGTCCACAGCGGAATTGCAGAGCAATTCCGCTACGTCTGGCCATGCCCTTAAGGTGCCTATTTAATGACTGCAAGCAGAGATCTTGAAAACCACAAGGAATTGATACAGAAAATATATTGGGAAAACTGTAGCTGAAGCTGAGAGCATGGACCTACTGATAAAACGTTTAAATATATTATGGTCCCCCTTAGGATAATTATAATTGAGGGGGTTTTAGGTAGTGAGAGCCCATAAGCTCATTCAACATACTTACATTTTTTATTTCAGCATGATTATTTTGACCTTATCAGTTGTTTTTACCTTCCATAAAATTAATAGTGTATTGGTGGGGTCAATCTAAAGTTGATATACACAGTTATTGACCCCCCTTGCTTTTGGTGTCCCGCCTCGGGACATATTGATCTATTGATTTCCAACCTATAGTTGTTCCCACCGGCCTACACCCAGCTTGATTTAGCTTTGCTGACAGTCCAATGTATTAATCTGTGAAACAAATCAGGGTGATTTCAGGTTGTACCGGACGGTATTATTGTTTGCTCACTACTTTAGATTTTGTAGATATTCTGGGCATAGGCCAAATTGTTGCAGTCTTCTGTCCAGCATTGTACGAGACATACTGTATAAAGTCTTTTTTATTTTTTGTATAGAGTTACACCTGACCTGTTCGTCAGTCAAGATAGAAGACCTGAATATATAGATCTCCATACAGAACAGTAGTGATCAGTCTTGCTTGTAAAATAGATAATTAAATGTCGAAAAAGATAATTTCATCCAGTATTCGAAGCAATAATACAGATGCTCAAAAATTAATAGCTGTAACAGATCTCTTCATATACGACAACCATGACATTTAGTAATTACGACTCCCATTGTGTCTTAGGCCATGTTCACACAGCACATGTTTAGGCTGAAAAATACAAGGCTGATTTCACCAGAGTACAGCCTCTGAAATCCAGGCTTTTTGGGAAGTGAGTTTCAAAACAATTTGATTTTTTGCAAGCGTTTTTGAAGCATATTTGAAGGCATATTTTTGAGAAAATCTGCTTGTAAACGCTTAAAGCAGTGATCTGTCACTTATTTTTTATAAAGCGTACTTTGTAATTCAGCAGTGAAAAAATACATCTCGTATGAATTACACCGTGTATTTCCCATTGAAATCTATTGGAAGCCGTTTACAGGCGTTCTTATTTGCAGGCGTTCGTATTTCAGAAATACGCCTAAAAATATGCAGTGTGAACATGGCCAAACTGCTGGGAGACCATCAGGTGTTTGTAGCAGCATAGCCGAAAAGTCAGTCACTTTTCCTCTGCGATGGCATGTAGAATCAGTGACCTTAATATCCGTTATTATTTATTATAATGCGGCTATTGGGAGCCAAAAGCACTTTAGAAAAGGATTGTTAGAAACTGTACAACTTTTTACAACCGTTGTTTTTGCATTTAAAGAACATTTCCACCTAAAGTGTATAATTTACCAGTAAATATGTCACTGAAATGACAGCAAACATGGCGGTTCTTACATCCTTCAGACGCAGAATAAACATAAAGCCCCAGTGCAAAATCTGGAACAGCGCCTCCCCCTACCATATGACATTTATAATACTTTGGTCTTAAGTGGTAGAGGGGATTTCGGACCCCATCAGGCATGAGGGCCCAGGTGTGACTGTTACCACTGCACTCCATATAGCTAAACTCCTGTTTCCGGAAGGTTTTCACCTAGCTTTATGAGTCTCCTGATAGGCTAATCTATCTAGTGAAACAGGAGTAAGGCTGGGTAACTAGGCAGATTTTTTGCATTCAAAAGTGGAACAATGGCGTTGGAAACCCCATTGAAAAACATATTGGCAGCCATATTTCAGAAAAAGTTAATAGAACAAGACAAATTGAGGACTTATTTATATTATATTATGTTATGGCTAAAATACTGTGGAAATTATTCATACAGGTTCATGGTATAACATATTCATTTAAATTATTAGAACGCTAGAAAATATAGTGACGACAGCATTGATCATGCAGTTATTGTAGTATTTTATTAACTATTCCTTTAAATTCCCGCTATGCCATGATCACTCATGATGGTTGTGTGTTTCAAGTGCTCAACTTTATAGCCAAGCACCATATTTAATTAACAGGATCTGTTACAAGAGATATCACTGCCAGAAAAATAAATCTGTTCCATTGCTTTCCAAGTACTACTGTACACTTTCTTCTTAACCGCTAATCCCCCAGTTTTCTGCGCTTCAGAAAGACAAAACTTCAGTTTAAGGAATTACTGCAGAGGCATTACACTGAATTGTACTGCTGTTCCAAATAAAACCTTATGTTGTAGACGTATATGTGGACACTAATATGGCTGAGGACTAAATCTGGCCATACACAACAATATTGTCCCTAATAAGCACTCCGTGTTTCAAGGGTGCGTGAGTAGGCTTCCACGCCAATTTATAAAAAATGGGAACTCAGCACTCCAAGGTATTATGCAATAAGTGATATTTTATTTCACATATAACGTTTCGGTCTATACATTCGACCTTCTTCAGAAACGTAATCCGTGTCTGAAGAAGGTCGAATGTATAGAGCGAAACGTTAAACCTAATTTTGAATTACTACTTTTCGCTATATGTGAAATAAAATATCACTTATTGCATAATATCTTGGAGTGCTGAGTTCCCATTTTTTAGTAACTATATGAATATTTGCCTACACAATCATTGATACAATGTTAATGACCAGGGGTAGAGTGACTATTTGGCCCATCTTCGTGCCCAAGTTTAAAAGTGGATTGTACTTGTTTAAGTATAAGTGCAGGGTCTGTACATAAGCTCTAATCCCCAATGTGTTGTCCAACCCTTTGTTTCCTTTCACCAAGAAGGCAACTTTATATGACATCACTACACAGGTGGGGTTACATCAGCAGTCCAGCTGCCTGAACCCGACTTGGGGAAAGACCATTGTCAGGACACAGTTTTTAGTGGCACTGTTATGAGGGTCCTGTGACTGGCACAATAGTGTCACTTTGTTTTGGTGTAAAAAGCAATGCAGCTAGCACTGCAATGGGAGTACTGTTGCTGTTTCTGTTTTATAAGGCATAATGGCTGCCGCTGTACTGGAAGCACTGTTGCTTGTACTGTACTAGAGGAGGCAAAAAAACAGAAATGCATCTTTCTTTGTTTACTAGAGGAAAATCTAGTCCTCTGTGGAAGCTGACAAGTATCAATTCAAAGAAGAACTTCGTTACGGATATGTAAAGTTTTCTGTTTGTGTTGTCCCCAGCATCTGATGAAGATTTTTCCTTTTTTTTTTTTATCGGAGATTCCAAATAAATGCAAGCAGTCATGGAGAATCTCCAACATGGACCCACGGGTCGTAAAGGGGTTCTTGTCCTTTATTGCCGGTCATAAAGTGTGCTTGTCCTTTATTGCCTTCGGGTCCCAAGGAGTCCGTACCTGATGAAATGCTATCATATGTGTCGCACAGTGAAGTATTAATGTTCAAATAAACATAACAATGAAACATCTGTGATAAAGAAAAATTCAAAACGTAGAACATGTTTGAGAAAGTTAATGGGTTTTCACACACCAAATCCTTTTAAAACCACAAGTGAGGTAATAATTTTGTATAAAGTCATTCACAATTGTATTTTATGGAAAATTGATATTTCTATGGCCATGACTTTTCACATTTAAAGTATGTGACTTCCGGGGCGTAAGTATAGGGGGTGCAGAGGTAGCAGTTGCACTCAGGTCCTTGTGCCCAGGAGGGCCCAAAAGCCTTTCCGTCACATAAGAAAACACCAGTATTATAAATGATACATGGTAGTTGGGGCCCTGTTACAGATTTTGCATTGGGGCCCAGGAGCTTCACGTTACGGCTCTGTCTGACTGTAATTATTAGGATCCCACTATAAAATCCAGTTGCTGTGGGAATCTTGTTTCTATTCCTCTAATATACAATAACAGTCAAAATTAACTATGGACGTAGACAATGTCAGGCTGGGGAAATGATTTTGAGTTCTCACCATCAATTTATACAAAATACATTTATGTCCACTCTTAACTGCATCCTAAAGTATTCCATGGTAGCACAAACCCCACAATACTCAATCAAAATGAAATAAAACATGACAACAGTTTCTTTGGATAAAAATGGCCACGGTGTTTATTAAGGGTAACCTAAGATAAAATAATTCGAAGAGAATAACCATAAATAATCGAATAAATAATAAAATATAAATATTTTGACCAATAAAAACCAAGTCCGCCCAGCATTAGCTGGGTGACAAACCCCTCTAACAAACAACGTGACGTGAAGGAATTTAAGAACAATAGGGCGGGAGGGTGGGCGACGGTCCAATCTTCAAAAACTGGCTGCTTGACCACGATGAACTGCTCCTTTTATGTCCAATTTTCCCGCCTTTAGGATTTTATCAATGACCAATCAGCTGGCCTTCCACAAAACTGCCTGGAGATAGAATCTGCCAGAACCTGCTCATGCAATTGCACAGCTGACCTAGGTCCAATCAGCTGGGACCAACTCCAAACTGCCCAGAGACAGAAACATCTGGAAACCGGCTCGTGCCACCAGCACAGCTTACCCGGGGGACACCACGATGGTAAGTACCATTCTAATATAAAATAACAAATGGAGAAAAGAGGGAAAGGGGGAGAGAAAAACATACCAAGCAAAAAAACATATTTTATTAACAACTTATGGGGGGCCGTGCGACCATGTGTCCCCCAGGCAATAGCCTGGGGGGCCCCTGACATTATCATTAATTGCACAGGTCAAATCATTAATAAATTTGAGTAGCTTAATTGTGAATCATATGTAAGAATTGTCCTCGCAGCAAGTGATTGGCTCCAAATGATTTTAAAATAGAGTTATCTTCTGCTAGATCTATGGAGCGCATCGCTGTGTTAGACCCTTTGCCTGCCAGAAGATCCACCGGTCCTCTAATTGGCCAGTCTGACTCTGGACATAATGAGACATGCTTAACATCATATCACATGATGCCCTGTCCAACAGCATTAAAGGGGTTCTCTGCTTTGGACAATCCATATTGGTTAAAAGAGAAATAAAAAGCAGATCACAAAGTGTCCCCCTGTTGGTACCCCCATTGCTCAGCTGTAATCTGTCAGCTAACCTGAAAGCAAGAGGCAGTGTAAACGAGCGCCAACCAATGAGACAGCTCATTGATCGGCGCTTGTTTGCTCCTTTTACAAGGAGCTATGATCAGTAATGTATGGGGATGAGCGTTTTATATGAAAGATCGTTTGCCCGATAATTGACTCAAGAAAAAGGGCCTTAAGTGTTCCATTTCCCTGCAGCGCCACCACCCAGTTAAAAAAAGCATTACACAGTGTAATGCGGGGCAGCTCCTCTTGAGTGAGGGATGTTCTTTGTAACTGCTCTCCACTCTGAACAAGAGATGAGGATCCTGAGCAGATGACCCCCTTTATAAACTAAGACTTCGCTAATAGGTTAAAAATATAATGGGTTTTCTATACTGGACAGTTCCCTTAAAGGGAATGTGTTGCCAGCAAAACATGTTTTTTTTTTTTTAGTTAACCGCTTCCCGACCGCCCACTGTATATTCACGTTGGCACTTGCTGGGCTCTGTGCAGTGCCGACGTGAATTCACGGTGGGTGTTAAAAGCGCGATCCGGGTGTCTCAGAGAAGCGCTGACACCCGGATCGCGCTGTTATCACCTGCCTCTGGTCCCCGAGATATGATCGGGACCTGATTAGTTCAGGTCCCGGTCATGTGATCGCAGGGAAAGTGTGTTGTAGCAACGAACTGGAAAGTTTGTTGCTATAACAAACTGGAAAGTTTGTTGCTACAACAAACTTTCCCGGGGACCGATTGCTGGTTCTGCAGTCGGTTATAAGGCAGAACCGGGGGCCATATAACAGCCCCTGGGTCTGCCATGCACAGCAGCCTATGAGAACCAGCCGGATGCCGGTCCTCATAAGCTTCCTGTCAGTGTGACTCTCAGCGTCACACTGACAGTTTATAATACGTTACACTACCTAGGTAGTGTAATGTATTATAGCAGCGATCAGTGCTGCCAGCCTTCAAGTAAAACAAGTAAAAAGTAAAAAATAAAGTAATAAAAAAGTTTTATAAAAGTGTAAAAACAAGTTATAAAAGTTACAAAAAAAAAGAATGCTATTTTTCCTATAATAAGTCTTTTATTATAGAAAAAAAATGAAAATGTTAAAAAAGTACACATATTTGGTATCACCGCGTTCGTAACGACCCAACCTATAAAACTATAATATTATTTTTCCCGCACGGTGAACACCGCAAAAGATGTCAGAATCACTTTTTTTGGTCATCAACCCTCCCAAAATATAGAATAAAAAGTGATCAAAAAGTCGCATGTACCCCAAAATAGTACCAATAAAAACTACAACCCGTCCCGCAAAAAACAAGCCCTTACACCGCTTTTTTGACGGATAAAAATAAAAAATTATGGCTCTCAGAATACGGTGACACAGAAAATAAATTATTTTATCAAAGTGATTTTATTGCGCAATCGCCACAAAACATAAAAAACCTATATACATATGGTATCGCCGTAATCGTACCGACCCGCAGAATAAAGTAAAATGTCATTAATACCGCACGGTGAATACTGTAAAAAAAAAAAAATACAAAAAACATTGTCAGAATTTATGTTTCTTTGTCACTTTGCTTCCAAAAAAATCTAATAAAGTGATTTAAAAAAATCACATGTACCCTAAAATGGTACCAATGAAAAGTACAGATTGTCCCGCAACAAATAAGCCCTCACACAGCTCCGTTGGAGAAAAAATAAAAAAGTTCTGGCTCTCAGAATATGGCGATGCAAAATGTGCAGAGTGTTCCAAAAGCGGATAAGATCAGGCGCCATTTATCAGTGCGACACCGGCCACATATCTGCAAATTATTATTTATGTACCCCGTTATTATACCCTCTTATTATGCCCTGATGTACTCCGCACAGATTACATATACCCCCACATCATAAACTGAAATACCAGCAAAACCCCAAACAGAACAGTAACCAAACAAAATCTGCGCTCCAAAAGCCAAATGGTGTTCCCTCCCTTCTGAGCCCCACAGCGTGCTCAAACACCAGCTTACGTCCACATATATGACAATTTATATCCGGGAGAACCCGCTCAACATTGTATGAGGTATTTGTCTTCAGTGGCACAAACTGGGCACAATATATTGTGCATTAAAATGGCATATCAGTGGAAAATTTTCACTTTGCACCATCCGCTGCGCATTAACGCCTTGGCGCACCACGACTTAATAGCATGTCGTGGTGCGAGGGGTTATTTATGGAGCAGGCTCATGCGCTGTGCACGCTCCATATTCTGCAGGTGTCAGCTGTGTATTACAGCTGACACCCGGGACTAACGGACAGGAACAGCGATCGCGCTGTTACAGGAGCCTGTAAAATGACATTATACTGCAATACATTAGTATTGCAGTGTATTGTACCAGCGACCTAATGATCGCTCGTTCCAGTCCCCTAAAGGGACTTTTGGAAGGTTTCCACTGTTTTGGTACCTCAGGGGCTTTGCATATGCGACATGACACCCGAAAACCATTCCAGCTAAATTTGAGCTCCAAAAGCCAAATATTGTTCCTTCCCTCCTGAGTCCTGCCGTGGGTCCAAACAGCAGTTTATTACCACATATGGCGTATTGCTGTAATCAGGACAAATTGCTTTACAAATTTTGGGGTAATTTTTCTCCTTTATTCATTGTAAAAATTAAACATTTCTATGTTTTTCAGAAAAAAGTAGATTTTCATTTTCACGGCCTAATTCCACTAAATTCAGCAAAAAAACTGTGGGGTCAAAATGCTAACTATACCCCTAGAACAATTCCTTGAGGGGTGTAGTCTTCAAAATGGGGTCAGTTTTGGGGGGATTCCAGTTTTGCTTACTCCAGGGCGTTGCAAACGCGACATGGCACTGAAAACCAATCCAGCAAAATCTGCACTTCAAAATCCAAATGGCGCTCCTTCCCTTCTGAGCTCTGCCGTGGGTCCAAACAGCAGTTTAGTACCACATATGGGGTATTGGCGTAATCGGGAGAAGTAGCTTTACAAGTTCTGGGGTGCTTTTTAATCTTTATTCCTTGCTAATATTATTTTTTTTTATATTTTTTCAGAAAAAAAGTAGATTTTCACTTTCACAGACAAACTCCAATAAATATAGCAAAATACCTGTGGGGTCAAGATGCTAACTATACCCCTAAATAAATTCCTTGAGGTGTGTAGTTTCCAAAACCGTCTCACTTTTGGGGGATTTCCACTGTTTTGGCACCACAAGACCTCTTCAAACCTGACATGGTGCCTAAAATATATTCTAAAAAAAGGAGGCCCCAAAATCCACTAGGTACTCCTTTGCTTCTGAGGCCGATATTTCAGTCCATTATCACACTAGGGCCACATGTGGGATATTTCTAAAAACTGCAGAATCTGGGCAATAAATATTGAGTTGCATTTCTCGGGTAAAACCTTCTGTGTTACAGAATTTTTTTTATTACAAATGAATTTCAGCAAAAAAAATAAAATTTGTACATTTCACCTCTACTTTGCTTTAATTCCTGTGAAGCGCCTAATGTGTTAAGAAACTTTCTGAATGCTGATTTGAATACTTTGAGGGTGCAGTTTTTAATATGGGGTGATTTATGGGGTCTATCTAGTACATAAGGCCCTCAAAGCCACTTCAGAACTGAACTGGACCCTGTAAAAATAGCCTTTTGAAATTTTCTTGAAAATGTGACAAATTGCTGCTAAAGTTCTAAACGTTGTAACGTCCTAGAAAAATAAAATAATGTTCAAAAAACTATGCAAATATAAAGTAGACATATGGGAAATATAAAATAGTAACTATTTTGTGTGGTATTACTATCTGTTTTACAAGTAGATACATTTAAAATGAGAAAAATCATAATTTGTGCAAATTTTCTCTAAATTTTGGTGTTTTTCACAAATAAGCAATGAATTTATTGACCACATTTTTCCACTAACATAAAGTACAATATGTCACGAGAAAACAATCTCAGAATCGCTTGGATAGGCAAAAGAATTCCGGAGTTATTACCACATAAAGAGACACATGTCAGATTTGAGAAAATGGGGCTGGTCATGAAGGTCAAAATGAGCTCGGTCTTGAAAGGGTTAAACAATTAGTGTGTAGGTGATTAAACATTGTTCTAATTATTTTTATTTTTTTCACGAGTCAGGAAATATTATAAATTGGATTAAATTTATAATATTTCCCAGCACTGTTCACTAGATGGAGCCATTCCCAAAATTGCAGCATTGCATGTGGTAAAGCAACCACATTGCTTTATGCTGCAAAATTGGGTAAAAATCCCTCGCTCTAGTGAGCTCTCAGAATCCCCCCCTCCTTTATCCTGGCTAGTGCCGGGAGAAACGAGGGGTTTGAACGGTCTAACCTCCTACACTGTGTGTCGCCATTTTTTGAGCTAACACACAGTGTAGTAGGTTTACATACAGTAGTAAACACACACTGAAACACGAACATACATAGAAATAACTTACCTGCTCCAGTCGCCGCCGCTCCCTCCGGTCGATTCGCTCCGTCTGCTGCCGCTGCTCCAAGTGCACAAGTCCGGAAGCCGCGACCGGAAGTAGTAATCTTACTGTCCGGCCGCGACTTCCGGTCCACAGGAAAATGGCGCCGTACGGCGCGCATTTCAAATTGAACTGTGTGGGAGCGGCGCATGCGCCGTTCCCACACAGCGGCGTACACGATAGTGGATGGAACGGGCCCCGTTCGCAGTCCCTATGGGACTGGAGCTGCTGTATTCCATGTCTGTATGTGTCGTTAATCGACACATACAGAAATGGAAAAAAAAATGGCAGCCCCCATAGGGAAGAAAAAGTGTAAAAATAAAAAAAAGTAACACACAAACACACAAATTAATCCAAACGTTTTTAATAAAGCACTAACATCTTTAACATATTAAAAAAAAAATTTTTAGTGACATTGTTCCTTTAAGTTAAACAATGATTCTATGTTGCTTCTGCAGAGGTAACAGGGTTAACCTCTATAGAAGCAATTTTTTTTTTTATATGACTTGAATAATTGAAAAGTAGCATCTCCCTTGTGGTTGTAGCCATTCATTATTACTGTGTGTCTCTCTCACAGACAGAAAAAGAGCTCCGACAAAAAAAAAAGTCAAAACCATTATACCCACTGTGCATGTAACCATTTGTATTGCATGGAGAGCACAGGTAGGATAACCGTTACAAAAGAGGTCATCAATCTGTAAGGGAAGTGTGTCCTTCATACAAACATATTCCTACAGCAGGATCCCATGGAGCCTTCTCTATTCCGGCTGCATCCTGTACATAAATGGGGGAGGACAGACATCTATACCATAGAGATAAGCTCTTGGGTCATAATCTTTTTTCTAAAGCTTTCCTCTTAAAGTGTTTGGGCTTACAGTATAATATAAGAATAATTTTTATTTATATAGTGCCAACATATTTTACAGCACTTCACAATTGGGGAAGTAAAAAACAAGTCAAATGAAAAATAATCAAAAAAACAAACAATAAGACAAAAGGGAAGAAGTCCCTGCCCTTATAAGCTTACAATCTAAGTGACACAATGGGTACAAGAAGCTCATTTTTTCCAGGTGATCAGCCCCTTGTGTTGGCAAGGGAGGTTATGTAATGCTTCACAAATGTGCATGTCATACTGCGCCATATACATATACACATAGCACTGTACACCAATGAAATATAAAGCTTTTCCAGCTTTATTCTGAGTTTAGAATTAATTCAACAATCCATGAAATTACTGTATTACCATTATTTTTTTCTGCCTGTCAAATAACTTGACACAATTCTTTCTTTCTAATCCCATTTCCTTTTTCTTGACATTTTACAGATCAGGAAGATTTTCATGTGTAAACATCAGCTAATATGATTATTTCCAAGCTTCTGCCGCTATAATACTTTGATGGGTTTCTAGAAACTTTCATTTATAAAGTAGTTTATATTTCTGGTGGAATGGACCCATTTGACTGTAAGGGTATGTTCACACGGCTTAGCAAAATACGTCTGAATATACGGAGCTGTTTTCAGGCGAAAACAGCTCCTGATTTTCAGACGTTTTTGTAGCAACTCGCGTTTTTCGCAGCGTATTCTACGGACGTTATTGGAGCTGTTTTTCAATGAAAAACGGCTCCAAAAACGTCCCAAGAAGTGTCATGCACTTCTTTTTTGCGGGAGTCTTTTTACGCGCCGTCTTCTGACAGCAACGCGTAAAATAACACCTCGTGGGAACACAACATCGTAAAACCCATTGAAAGCAATGGGCAGATATTTGTAGGCGTAATAGAGCCGTTTTTTTCAGGCGTAATTCCAGGCGTAAAACGCCTGAATTACGTCTGAAAACAGTGCGTGTGAACATACCCTAATTCTATTGTTCATGCCCCATCCGTACTCAAAGTTTAGTTAATCTTAGTTTACTTTTTCCTCATGTTATTTTATGATTTCATGGAGCAAGTAATCACATTTATCTTCGAAGACCTGCAAAAATACACATAGCAGACATTGTAGTCACACTCAGTATACCAATGGATGAAACCAAATGAAAGCTCTATTATTATTATTTATTTATTTTATAGTGCCATTCATTTCCAGTGCGTTGTACATGTCAAATACAGAGGGGTTTAAACACATAACATAACATATTCGTCTATTAAACCAATACCAAATGCGCCACTGTGCCATAGTTACCACCACAGAAGAGCATTTCCCAATGTATTAAAAAAAGACCGGTAAATATAGTTGCGCTTCTGTCGAGTTCAGTGGTGTCACGATAACCAGACGTGCCATGCTGGACCCTTTTAGGAGAAACCTCCTGCTCCCTGGATTAGAAAGTATAAACTCATGGACCCCTTCCTACCCCACATGCATTACTGACAGGAGCGGAATTTAAATTTTTTCATGAAAGCCACTTGTTTCTCTCCACCCTTATTTGCATATACGCACCTATACATATTCCACAAACTACAAACTTTGCAGCTCTTCTACTCACTGCCGCTTCATACATTATAGCCTTGGCCCTTATATTTTTAGCTCTGCATCTGTCATGAGATTTTTAAACATTCTATTTAACTTTTTCTTTGATTTTCTAGTTTCTGGAAAAGCTGATATGGCCGCCACTAAACCACCCGCATTGTTTATCACCCAGCTTTTCAGAACCCTCAAATTGCAAATGTGCTTAGATATGTAATTATACATTTCCGCCTCCCACATTGCCTTATAACAAGCCAGATTTGCAATATAGGGGTCTAGGAAAGTCAAGTGACAACCCTTATTCGAGCTACAGTAGTGGCCATAATGGTTGTCCACCAGCTTTGCCAAAAACAGACATAGACAAGAAACCACTCAATGGATTATTTAGAACTGTTTTTGTATTTTGTTTCCCATTTGGATCCGGTACAACTGCAAAAATTGAAATGATGTATTGCTTTGCAATAATCTGTACATTTCTTGGTAATGCTTAATTAAATGTAAGGTTTATTGAGACAGTGTGATTAGAGATGCCACACAGAGATGCCACACAGAGATGCCACACACTGAGATCACATGAGGATTGTGAACATCCTTGGTACAATCCAAAATTATAATTAAATCTAGAATTAATGAATCATGGAAGAGGATTATTTTTTGCAAAAATATGTTGGAAAAATGACACTGCTACTTGGGTCATCTGTGTTGTATCACTTGGGTAAACAGAATGGGCTAACCGGAGGAAGTGATAAGAGCTGCAGTGTCCGTGAGGAAATCTTCAGCTCAGTGAATTAGAAATATCAGTTACGTATTTGTTCAGGACTCTTCTCATGGGCGTCCTCAGAATCTAATTTATAATGTCAATAACATTATTTGCCACTGACGACATGAGAAGCTTGAGCTCACACTTACGGAATGTTCACTATATCTTAAAAGTTCTGTAGAAAATACATAATACTACAATTAGGTGACTAGGTTTGGTTCAGTTGCTCTTCCTAATGTGTAAGCTTCCAAAAAAAGATAAAAAGTGAAAATGTCTTTCACGTAAAATAGTTTCTCTTTAATTATAAATGCAATGGGACAATACAAGGTTACCCCCCAGAAATAGACAAGATAAAAACATGAAATCACCCTTGGGTGATATTCACCCATCAAACCACAATAGTATATACCTGTATAAATATCATCAAATTATTTGTGGTACTGGAACTGATAATGGCTCCAGTGCGGATTCCTTTTTCCTTTGTTTCACTTTACCCATTTGGACCTTAGTGTCAGGTCTGCTGAATCCTGCACCTGGACTGGGACTAGATCCCATTTCACAGTGCTGCTTCATCTTGGACTTCTTCACATAAAGTACTTGTTGTAGACATTATTTAATGATGGAAGAAGTCACCCCAAGGAGCACGTCGACGCGCGTTTCACAACTTTTGTCAGGAGAGGTAAAAGCTAGTATTCACAGTATTTAAATACTGAAGTCTTAGGCTACATGCACACATTGCGAATTGTACTATGGAAAATACGCAGCAAAACCGTAGGAAACCGCCAAAAATTAGCAGGAAAAAAACGCCCCTTAAGGTCCATTTTTTTATGCTTTTTTTTGGTGCGTTTTTTACAGGTCAATTTACAGGTCAATTTACGTCCCGAAAAATACCACAGCGTGGACATGAGATTACCTGCAATATCATAAACTTTGCTGATACTGTATTACACTGCGGTTTTGCCGCAAGCGAATACGCGCAGCAAAACGGCACATAATACACAACGTGTGAATTCGGCCTAATGACAGTATCCAATGGCGCATGTCGCTTCCAGGTTCTGGTCGGAGCAGACCTTCCGTGTCATCAACGTCAGACCCAATGAGCATATCTATGCCCAAACAGGAACTTCCACCCTTACCATGACAACGTCCATGTAATGGCAGGAAGGAGGTGAAGGGAAAGTGAGCCCTAATCTACCCACCGCCCTGTCCCTGCCTACTTGCAACGACCCGCCCTAGGCGACGAGGTACAACTGGGCGGCGGTCCCTACGCTGGCTAAGTGCACTGGAAGACAAACAGGGAACACGCAAGGGAAGGGGCAGTAGCCACGGAATGCCACGAGGAAACGGGGCGGCGAACGAACAGTCAGGACCAGGACGAAGTGAGTACACCCGAGCGGGCACGGAGACAGAAGCAAGCCAGGGCAAGCAAAGCAGGTCAAGCAGAACTGCAGCAAGGCAGAAGCACGGCAGAAGCAGGCTGGAGCAAGCAGCAGTGGGGCCAGGAATCCAAAAGAATTACAAGCACTGAGGGAGAGCACAGGGCAGGTAATAAAGGGCAGGGGGCGGAGCTAACTCCGAGAGACCAGGCCGCGATAGGCTCTCCCACTCCTGAGCATGCCACCCTGGTTGGTGGGAGATGGTGTCAGTCGAACAGGTCTGGCCTCAGGTGTGGATTGATTAATCCCAGGAGTATAGCTAGATGAAGTACCTGGCAGATCCCTAACAGTACTCCCCCTTTTATGAGGGGCCACCGGACCCTTACTAAGGGGACCCGGTTTAGTGGGGAAGAGGAGGTGGAACCTCCTGATCAATACCCCAGCGTGAACATCACGGGCAGGTACCCAAGTCCTCTCCTCCGGCCCGTATCCTTTCCAATGGACCAGGTACTGGAGGGAGCCCTGGACCATCCTACTGTCCATAATCTTGGCCACCTCGAATTCCACCCCCTCAGGGGTGAGAACGGGAACAGGAGGTATCCTCGAGGGGGACCAGGACGGGGAGCAGCGTTTAAGGAGGGAGGCATGGAAGACGTCATGTATGCGAAAGGATGGGGGGAGCTCCAGACGGAAGGATACAGGGTTGAGGACTTCAATGATCTTATAAGGTCCAATGAATCGGGGAGCAAACTTCCTGGACAGGACCTTAAGGCGCAAGTTCCTGGACGACAACCAGACCAAATCCCCGACGACAAACCGGGGGTTAGCAGAACGTCTACTATCCGCCTGAATCTTTTGTGCGCTCTGGGACGCCTCTAGGTTCTTCTGAACCTGGGCCCAGACAGTGCACAGTTCCCGATGAACCTCCTCTACCTCAGGATTATTGGAACTACCAGGGGAGACGGAGGAGAACCTTGGGTTAAACCCGAAATTACAGAAAAACGGGGAGACCCCTGACGAGTTACTGACCCGGTTATTCAGGGAAAATTCAGCAAGGGGAAGGAATGAGACCCAATCGAATTGACAGTCCGAGATGAAACACCTTAAATATTGTTCCAGGGATTGGTTGGTCCTTTCCGTTTGGCCATTAGTTTCGGGATGGAAGGCGGAGGAGAAGGACAGATCAATCTCCAACTTTTTACAAAAAGCTCTCCAAAATAAGGAAACAAATTGTACCCCTCTGTCAGAAACGATATTGACTGGGGCCCCATGGAGACGCAGGATGTGTTTCACAAACAAAGAAGCTAACGTCTTGGCGTTAGGTAGCTTCTTAAGGGGCACAAAGTGGCACATCTTGCTGAAGCGGTCGACTACCACCCACACCACCGACTTGCCCTGAGATGGAGGCAAATCGGTGATAAAATCCATGGAGATATGGGTCCAAGGTCTCTGGGGAATGGGCAAGGAACGTAGTAGGCCCGCAGGTCGGGACCTAGGGGTTTTGGACCTAGCGCAAACCTCACAAGCGGCGACGTAAGCCCTAACATCTTTAGGCAACCCAGGCCACCAATAGTTTCTGGTAATGAGGTGTTTGGTGCCCAAGATGCCAGGATGACCAGATAGAGCGGAGTCATGGTTTTCCCTGAGTACCCTCAGCCGGTATTGCAGGGGAACAAACAGTTTATCCCCAGGGACGTTCCCGGGAGCTGCACCCTGATCAGCCGCGATATCAGAAGCTAAATCAGAATCCGTGGCAGAGACTATTATACCAGGGGGTAAAATACAAGCGGGATCCTTCTCGGAAGGAGGATTGGCCATGAAACTACGTGACAGAGCGTCAGCCTTAATATTCTTGGACCCAGCCCTATAGGTAACCAAGAAATTAAATCTGGTAAAGAATAGTGCCCACCGAGCTTGTCTAGGATTAAGCCTCCGGGCCGATTCTAGGAAAACCAGATTCTTGTGATCCGTAAGGACCGTTACCTGGTGTCTGGCCCCCTCCAGGAAGTGCCGCCACTCCTCAAACGCCCATTTAATGGCTAGAAGTTCGCGGTTGCCAATATCATAGTTACTCTCCGTGGGCGAAAACTTCCTAGAGAAGTAAGCACAGGGGCGGAGATGGGTGAGGGAGCTGGTACCCTGGGACAAGACGGCCCCCACTCCCACCTCGGAAGCGTCAACCTCCACAATAAATGGCTCCTCTTGGTTGGGCTGAATCAGCACGGGGGCCGAGATAAAGCACTTCTTGAGAGTCTCAAAGGCCTGGACGGCCTCAGGGGGCCAATGGAGGACATCGGCACCCTTGCGGGTGAGGTCCGTAAGAGGCTTAGCGACGACCGAGAAGTTGGCAATAAATCTCCTGTAATAGTTGGCGAACCCTAAAAAACACTGTAACGCCTTAAGGGAGGCAGGTTGGACCCATTCCGCCACAGCTTGAACCTTGGCAGGGTCCATGCGGAATTCATGAGGAGTGAGGATTTGCCCTAAAAATGGTATCTCCTGTACCCCAAAGACACATTTTTCAGTCTTAGCAAACAGATTATTCTCCCGAAGGACCTGGAGCACCTTCCTGACATGCTCCACGTGGGAGGACCAGTCCTTGGAAAACACCAGTATGTCATCAAGGTACACAACAAGAAAATTACCCAGGTACTCTCTCAGGATTTCATTAATAAAATTCTGGAAGACAGCAGGGGCATTACACAACCCAAAGGGCATGACCAGGTATTCGAAATGACCTTCGGGTGTGTTGAACGCAGTTTTCCACTCATCCCCCTCTTTGATGCGGATAAGGTTATATGCCCCCCGTAGATCGAACTTAGAAAACCACTGGGCTCCCTGAACCTGATTAAAAAGATCCGGAATCAAAGGAAGTGGGTACTGGTTCCTTACGGTGACCTTATTCAGGTTACGATAATCAATGCACGGCCTAAGACCACCATCCTTCTTCCCCACGAAGAAGAAGCCAGCACCTACAGGAGAAGTCGAGGGGCGAATGAAACCCTTGGCCAGGCATTCTTGGATATACACCCTCATCGCTTCACGTTCAGGACATGAAAGATTAAATATCCTACCCTTAGGAAGCTTGGCACCAGGCACCAAATCGATAGCGCAATCGTAATCTCTATGGGGGGGCAACACCTCGGAGGCCTCCTTGGAAAACACATCGGCGAAGTCCTGAACAAACTCAGGAAGCGTGTTTACCTCCTCCCGGGGAGAAATAGAGTTAACAGAAAGACATGACATCAGACATTCACTACCCCATTTGGTGAGATCCCCAGTATTCCAATCAAACGTGGGATTATGCAACTGCAACCAGGGAAGACCTAATACCAGATCAGACGATAATCCCTGCATCACCAGTACAGAGCACTGCTCCAAATGCATGGAGCCAACCAGGAGTTCAAAAACAGGAGTATGCTGAGTAAAATAACCATTAGCAAGGGGGGTTGAGTCGATTCCTACTACAGGGATAGGATAAGGTAAATCAATACAAGGCATCTTTAGAGACATATCAAATTCCACAGACATGATATTAGCAGATGAGCCAGAATCCACGAAAGCACTGCCCGTGGCAGACCGGCCAGCAAACGAGACCTGAAAGGGAAGCAAAATTTTATTGCGTTTCACATTAACGGGAAATACCTGTGCGCCCAAGTGACCTCCCCGATGATCACTTAGGCGCGGAAGTTTTCCGGCTTCTTATTCTTGCGCCTGGGACAGGTGTTCAGTAGATGCTTGTCGTCCCCACAGTAGAAGCAGAGACCATTCATTCTGCGAAACTCCCTACGTTGTCGAGGGGACATGGAGGCCCCGAGTTGCATAGGTACCTCCGAGTCCTCCGTGGAGGGGCGAGGAGACGGGACCTCGGGGGGAATCGCAGAAAAGTCAGAGGGGAGCACACTGAAGCGTTCTAGCTGACGTTCCCTGAGACGTCGGTCAAGTCGTACTGCTAGGGCCATAACCTGGTCAAGGGAGTCAGGCGAGGGGTAGCTAACCAGCAGATCCTTCAGGGCGTCAGATAATCCTAACCTAAACTGGCACCTTAGGGCCGGATCGTTCCACTGAGAAGCTACGCACCACTTCCTAAAATCAGAACAGTATTCCTCAACCGGTCTCCTACCCTGACGTAAGGTCACCAGCTGACTCTCGGCTAAAGCAGTCCTGTCAGTCTCGTCGTAAATGAGTCCGAGGGCAGAGAAAAAACGATCAGCAGAGGAAAGTTCAGGGGCGTCAGGAGCCAAGGAGAAGGCCCACTCTTGGGGCCCTTCCTGGAGTCGGGATATGATGATACCCACCCGCTGGTTCTCGGAACCTGAGGAGTGGGGCTTTAGGCGGAAATACAGTCTGCAACTCTCCCGGAAGGAGAGAAACGTCTTACGGTCCCCTGAAAACCGGTCAGGTAACTTGAGGTTGGGTTCTAGAGGTGAGGTGAGGGGTACTACTAAAGCAGCGTCACCCTGATTGACCCTTTGGGCCAGGGCCTGGACCTGTAGGGAGAGGCCCTGCATCTGCTGGGTCAGGGTCTCAAGGGGGTCCATGATAGCGTCAGCGTAGGAGAAAGGGTAGACTAGGTAAGGGCTTGTAATTATGTAATGGCAGGAAGGAGGTGAAGGGAAAGTGAGCCCTAATCTACCCACCGCCCTGTCCCTGCCTACTTGCAACGACCCGCCCTAGGCGACGAGGTACAACTGGGCGGCGGTCCCTACGCTGGCTAAGTGCACTGGAAGACAAACAGGGAACACGCAAGGGAAGGGGCAGTAGCCACGGAACGCCACGAGGAAACGGGGCGGCGAACGAACAGTCAGGACCAGGACGAAGTGAGTACACCCGAGCGGGCACGGAGACAGAAGCAAGCCAGGGCAAGCAAAGCAGGTCAAGCAGAACTGCAGCAAGGCAGAAGCACGGCAGAAGCAGGCTGGAGCAAGCAGCAGTGGGGCCAGGAATCCAAAAGAATTACAAGCACTGAGGGAGAGCACAGGGCAGGTAATAAAGGGCAGGGGGCGGAGCTAACTCCGAGAGACCAGGCCGCGATAGGCTCTCCCACTCCTGAGCCTGCCACCCTGGTTGGTGGGAGATGGTGTCAGTCGAACAGGTCTGGCCTCAGGTGTGGATTGATTAATCCCAGGAGTATAGCTAGATGAAGTACCTGGCAGATCCCTAACAGTCCAGTAATGTGTCGAGTTGTTAGAGTACCGGAAGTTGTCATCGTAAAATGTTCTGTTTATCTGGTCATGCAATTAATCTACTATATAGTAGATTATAGTAGCCACAGAAGTATTGGTAATTGACTTGATAATGCCCTCCAGAGGTATATGAAGGGGTAAAATTTGCTAATTTCAAAACTGCAGGGTTTGCAAAAGCAATTTTACATTAAGGATATGTGTAAGGCCTTATTTACACGAACGTGTGCATTTTGCCCACGTAAAAAATGCACCGTTTTGCGCGCGTTGCTGTTCCGTGTGTCATCAGAGTTTGGTGCGTGTCTGCGTTATTTTTGTGCGTATGCCATCCTTATGTCACGTGGTTTTGACGTATGCAAAATGAAATGAAGGAGGTGGTTTTCTTTTTCCCATCATTTCTTGAGCAACTGTTGCGCAAATCACGCACAGCACACCGATGTGCGTCCGTGTGATGTCCGTGATTTTCACGCACCCATTGACTTCAATGGGTGCGTGATGCGCAAAAAAAGGCTCAGGTATAGGACATGTCGTGAGTTTCACGCAGGGGACACGCGCTGCGTGAAAAACACGGAATGTCTGAATGGCCCCATTGACTTACATAGGTCCGGGCGACGTGCGTGATTTTCACGCGCGTATCACGGACGTGAAATACGCTCGTGTAAATAAGGCCTAAGGGTATGTTCACACGAGAGGTCATTACATCCGTAATTGACGGACGTATTTCGGCCGCAAATCCCGGACCGAACACAGTGCAGGGAGCCGGGCTCCTAGCATCATAGTTATGTACGATGCTAGGAGTCCCTCCCTCGCTGCAGGACAACTGTCCCGTACTGTAATCATGTTTTCAGTACGAGACAGTTGTCCAGCAGCGAGGCAGGGACTCCTAGCGTCGTACATAACTATGATGCTAGGAGCCCGGCTCCCTGCACTGTGTTCGGTCCGGTACTTGCGCCCGAAATACGTCTGTCAATTACGGACGTAATGACCTCGTGTGAACATACCCTAAAAGTAACCCCAGGTCTGCCTTAATAATAAGGAAGGTTCTTAAGCTCTACGGTGATAAGAATATATATATTTTTTTATGCCAGCATGGTCTGTTTATACAGGCCATAGATGTTACTGAGCTCAACATGCTATGGTCACAGTCCTTTATATCATTACTGAAGACGATATTAATTATTATTATTATTTTTATTATTATTTATTTAGCCTTATCAAGTTCTATGATGCTTTAGAGCACAAGAACATATTGAAGTAACATATTGTGACAATTACGAAGGACGAATGAAACAATTGTTTACAAGTTACATTTGGTAAATGCCCTGCACGAGTTTACAATCTATAAGGATTAGGCAACAGATCCAATCAGTCAGGGAATTTAAAAGGAAGCGCTAGACATGTCAGGTGGAGGCAATGTTGGAATACCAATTGGGTGACTCTTTAGACCAGTTTATATGCTTGTCAGAAAAGATAAGTTTCCCACAAGCATTCCATTTGAAGGTTTGGGGGTTGGAAAGTGTCAGATGGAATGAAGGAGGGAATTTCAGAAAAGAGAGGAGGCTCAAAAGAATTCTTGGAAGATTCTGAGGAAGTGAATAAAGTGGATATAGACAAAGGCATTGGTATTATCATATCTATCCCCTTTCAAAAATGTAGTGTTTGTGGATGGGGGTCAAACAATCTTATGTATCTGTTCTTAGGTTTCTACCCTAGTGGGTAAGTTGGAGTTCACCAATATTAGAGTTGTTGGCAGTGATGTTGAATCTTATCGTTCTTTCATAGACATTAAAGAGGTATTTCAGCCTACAGCATTTTTCACCTATCCACTGGATAAGTGATAAATGCTAGATCGGCAGGGGGTCGCACTGCTGTCACCTAGCTACAAGACGGCAGCTAGGAGGAGTATGAATGTAAGGTAGGCCGAGCATGCGTGTTGCCGTTCCATTCAACGTGTATGGGGCTGATGGAAACAGCTGTGAGCAAGCACGCACATGAGTATTATTCAGATGTACTTTGGACAGGAGTATATTCGATAAAACTACCAATAAGTATAAGAAGCTGCAATTCTACCGAATCTCAAGGGTATTTCCAAATTTGTTTCAGATGAATCAGAACAAAAATAAATTACAGACATTTTTCAAATCCAGGGAAGATCAATATAATTCTGTGTCCCCATTCTTTGACATCGTGACATTTGTCAAGGTATACTGTATCTTTGACTGTTTGAGTTATAAAAAGAACAAAAAAAACCTGATTTAATTCTCTTTTATTGAAGATCATTATTTCCTGGAGAACAAGTATATGATATATGGCCAATACATAAGCCAGCCGTCTGCTAGATCAGAACTCTAAACCTAGAGAAGGAAATTGAAGTGGGGCTGGAGTCCACATCTGTTTTTAAGTCTTCTGATTGAGAAGACTAAGGGCAATTTCACATTCACACAGCCATACCATGGCTATGTATACGTTCTGAGTTGTACGGTTGTACGGTAAAGAACCCATAGAAGTCTAGTCCTCTAAATTTCATATGAAGGCACCCAAAGGATTTTCCCTTCAAAATGAAATCCGAGAGAAATAAAACTGTGCTATTGGATGCCGTATTACATGTTAGAGGAGAATGCCTCTGTACTCAAGTGCTGTATGTAGCCATCATACAGCGGCACACAGAGTTTCTACAGCTCTGTAATACTGAAACGTAGGGACTCCTTGTGCCTCCATGTAGGCTTTATGCAAACACCTCTGCTCTGTACATGAGGCCTTATGGTCAGAGACCAATAAAACATAGGTTCTAAACCCAAAAAGGATATGATACATATAGTTATGATACATATAATTACATAAAATAAACCTAAATATTCCAAAGAACCTTTAGCCAAATTCTATAAATGTAAACAGTCTTATTTCAAGTATAAGTTATATGAAGCAATATTTCACTTATTTTTTTTCTTATAAACTTTATTTGCTTTTTCCAATTTTCATAAAATATAAAACATTGCCCTCAATTTAACTAAGGGCCCAGGCTTATCGACAACAAATATCATACAAGTCAGTTATTAAAAATTGCATTACCCATCCTCCCTCTCATGTCTGCGACCAACCACCCCTTGACCACTTATCTATTCAATTACCAACAAAAATCCTCTAAACTTTAACTTCTACTTAGTGTTGAATACCATCTGTTCCTCTATTTTTTAGTTATTCCTGTCATTTATTGACTTATTCCTATCTATTCATTGCATACCTTATATAACAAATTGTTTAATTTATTTTTAACTTAGACTTTTCAACAAGATAGAGAGGAGGTGTGTGGAAATCTACTCTGTCATATTATTTTATTGGTGCCAACATAACAAGATGAACAAAATCCTTAAGATGTTTATTTTAAGAATAATGAAATAAACATAACCACACACCCAAAGTGATTTCCTTACCGGTAACATATTGTAATTCCCTTTAACTGCTCTCCATAATCCTCTGATGACTGGGTACCTTCATAGGTTGTGTAATAAATCTGCCTTGTATGCCCCACGTTTTGGAAATCTTTGCTTAAAATGTGGTATCTTATTAAGCAATAGGATGTTTAAAGCTCTTTACACTCCATAGATTATCATCCATTGCTTTTTTCGCCATATCTCTGATGAGATAACTCTCTGTAGCTATGCCCAGCCATACAAAAGACATTTTTTCACCTCTTCAATTGAAAGGGACTTATTTAAATCTCTTCGCTACTTTTTTCCCCACTTTGCCAGTGAATACATTTTCCCCTTGCCTAGTCAACCTTTTCTTTATACGTGGTATGGATGGACTGCCTTCTGCTACCTTTATCCTACTGCTGACATCATGATTATAACCCATAATCTTGTTCGGATCGCCCTCTTTCTATCCCTCCTCCCTAAGTTTATCTGTAATCTGGATATAGTACAAAAACTGACCTTTGTCCAGACCATGTTCAGCCCCACAATTGTGTAGAAGTTTTAATTCTAGCCCTTTGGGTATCTACCAACTCTGATATTATGGTGACACCTACCTGTTCTCTTGGTTGATTCTCTATTCCCTCTGTCCCTGATAAGTTCATAAAACACATCTATCTTTAAATGCTCTGATCTATTTACTGACACGTGGAAGTGTTTCCTCAATATTTTCCATGTGGCCCTTGTATCAGGCAGAAGGACAGAGGTTTGGCCTATTGAGGGTAATTTTGCGGTACCTCCATAAAGGAATACATTTAATATCAAAGGATGTATTAATTGTTGTTCAAGATCCAGATTCACATACTTGTTTATAGCTCTAAGCCATTCTACGACAAACCTTGATAAACTAGATACATTGTTGACCCTTAATTCGGGAAAGGCCAGCCCAGCCACCTTTCCTTCTTTTTAAAGGATTTTTATAGAAACCTTAGACTTTATAATTCTTTACAAGAATTTTTTTAATACTTTGTTTAAATTACTAAAATACTTAAAAAATCTTGGTATCATTTGCATTACATATATCAACTTAGGATCAATAAGATTTTTTCCTCCAAAAAAAGAACAAAGGAAGATACTTCCACAACTCAAGCTCCCTTGTTATTTTTGAAAAATTGGGACAAAATGTAATCTATAAGTCTGAGATGTATTCCTATCAATGTGGATGCCGTATTTAAAATGGGTAGAGACTATATTTAATTGTTACCTCTAATTCCAGCACATATACACACACGTTTTTTCAACATAACACCTTCTCAATGCTATTTATTTTAAAAAGGCTATCTTCTCAAAATCTTCCATTAGTTTAAAAATAAACTCTAGCTCAATTTCAGCAAGTATCCTGGAATATATCTTGGCATCCACATTCATCAGGGAAAACGGTCTGTAAGAGGTAGGATCCTAAGGATCCTTATTTTTTTTGTGTATTAATTTTATTTAGGCAGTGTTGCCTGTTTCTATAACTGCACTCTCCATAACATCCTATAATATATGGACACACAGTTAAAAAGTTAATAAAAACAACCTTCATGATTTTAATATTTTCATTGTTACAATATAGCTATGTTCTGCAGGCAGGTTAATTTAGGGGGGGGGGGGGGACCTAATTGGAATGCAAATGTAATAAGCCTGCCTTTCGTCTGCTTTCCAAATAGATTGATTTCTGTAACATATATCATTTTAATTAACGGCAGAAGGTGTAGCTCAATCAATCAGTCTAGAAATTGAGATTGACTAGGAAAATAATTGCAGTAAATAAACAGTGTGGAAGTAGATGGCAGAAAGATAACTTGCTCATCCCATGTGATTGGTTACAAATTGCTTGTCCTTTTTTGCTCATCCAAGGACATCGAATGTTATAAAAATATATATATAGCAATATATCATCAGCTTTGTGAAAATTTGACAATAAAAGTTATATTTAAAGGAAGACTCCATGAAAAACTGATACATTGCGGTATGCCTAGTGCAGGGCCTGCGAGGAGTGCACAACTCTAACATTCAAAGATCGCCAAATATAAATGTTGTGAACCGCCTACCCAAGCACTAGGAATAGCAGTGTATAATCTTTTCCTGGAATGTTTCCTTTAAATAGTCAATTTGATTTTGTTTAAAACCAGTAATATGAAATTCTTGGTGGTCCGTTATATATAGATTCCAAAATGTTATTTAATCAAGAAGTGCCTAATGGTTGGAATAATGAAGGTTCCAAAGTCTACAGTAAATTTTGTTTCTTTTTTATAAACAGTAGATATGGTCGATTTAGGCCACAAATTGTACTTAACTTTGCATGTGGCTAATCCAATGCTTCCCACCAGTAGAGACTGAGGACATATACACGTCCCATTGGGTTTTCCCATCTCATATTGTTATAGTAAATTACTTGAATATGCGTTATCGCTGAGATCTAACCCCTGGGACCCCCGCAGACCCCAAATGAATGGTGCAGTTTTCAGTACAACGGGTGGTCGAGAGGATCGCTGTACGGAGAAAAACTTTAAAGGATCAGTGGGGGTCACAACAGTTAGATCCTTGAATGTTGTTCATGTTGAAATGTTTTAAAAGTCCTGCGTTAAATTACCCCCTTCAGCAAGCTGTAAAATCCTCTTTATGTCTATAATCACTGAAGGAAGGGTGGCATGGGCCTGGCACAGGTTCATACCACCCATAAGTAAGGAGTATGGGGGCAGTCTGAGTCAAGCCCCATAGCTGCCTGCGTGGTAGTGTTGGAGGCAAGTCCACTTACCCCAACATGACCTACATTTTTTTTTTGTTCTTATATTGTTTTTTATTCTTTTCTATGACCCACTTTTGATAAAAATCCATCAGTTTATATATTTTCCACGTTCTCAGGTATTCTTTGATTATGCAGTCTTCCTTTCTGACTTTAAAAAGTACACCTGGAAAATGTCACAGGAAATGTATTCTGAATCATTCACACTTTTATTTTTACAATTTAGTGACATGAATTAAAAAGGAAGTTTGTTTTGTAACTGTTGTTTTCATGAGTTGACCTGAATTCTGATTAATTTGATAGTGGTAAAAATAGGTGTTATATTGTTAGAAAAAAACAGCACGCTGGGTTAGTGAAAGGCTAATACACTACACTGTGAACAGTAAGAAATGAATGGCGTAAAGAAAGCCCTTGTGCTAGGTCTAAATCACCTAAAAAACAGTTAAAAAATTCAAAGATTCGAATCGATCCTTGGATTAATGTTGTATGGTCTATTTATATTAACCCACAGCCATTTTTCAGATTTACTTTTTCCTCCCCACCTTCCAAAAGCCATAACTTTTGTATTTTTCCGTCTTTAAGGTTGTGTGAGGGCTTGATTTTTGCGAGACAAGTTGTAGTTTTTCATGGCATTTATTGTACCATATAATTTACTGGGACCCAGGAAAAAAAAACGCCTCGGCCGTTTGCAGCGTTTTTTTTCCGTCTGCCATTAATTTCAATCGGGTTTTTGAGGCGGAAAATGCCTCAAGATAGGTCATGCTTTTTTTATCCCCGCGGGTGTTTTTTCCACTCGCAGGAAAAAAACACCTCCGCCTCTCATTGAAATCAATGGGAGGCGTTTTCGGCCGTTTTTCAGTGTGAACAGGGCCTAAGAGATAAACTGAATTATAAGACTTTTCTCATATATATATATATATATATATATCATTAGTAAAACAGCGAATTTCCCTCCTTATTACCGGAGCAAAATTATTTTTTCTTATTTCTCTTGAGATTTGGATTGCTCCCCGAGTTTTCCTACTTCTCTGGGAGGTTCCAGCTTTCCAGATGAAGAACTGAATCTATACAGCATCTGAATGGTAAGGCTGTGTTCACATCACGTTACAGCTTTACATCAAGGTATACGTAATTAGGATCTCCCAACGTATACCAAAGACAGAAGGCTGCGACGTATCGAATTGTATAGGCATTCAGTGGTATACGTTGCTAATAGTCTCCCATTGAAAGAAACTGTATCGATCTGCATAAAATAGCATAGTCTACTACGCTATTCTATATGGAAAAACAAAAGGTCACCCTTTTGGCATATGCTGGGTGAATGGGGGCCTATGTATAATATGCATACATGTATGGCTATAACGTGATTTGTACAGGACCTTGTCACTTTGCGGATTTGCTTGTAAATAGAATTTTATAAGATAATTAATTCATCTATTTTCTTTTATAAATTTTCCAAAAGCAAATGTCAAACCTGGTGAATTAATTTGCCAATGGATTCTAGTGGGCAGCGAACAAGTGACACACAAATCGGGTGAACAAATATCCTCACCTTCAGCCAGGAGCCTGAACTTGTAAAGGGTTATGTCATGTTTACACATTTAGGGCACATTCAGACGTGGCAGAATTTCTGTTGAATTCCGTTGCAGACAGTTCGCAGTGGAATTCTGCAGCAGCCGTTTTTTTTAATTGGTTTCTATACATGTTTAGGTCATTTAGGTCAGACGTTGTGGAAAATAACTGTGTGGAATTTAGGCTGCGGTGCAGAATTTTAACTCCGCAACATGCACATTCTGTTGCGGCGAAGCGGCGGAATTTCACTGCGGATTTCAGCCTTTACAATGCAAAGCCTGAAATTTGTGGCACATCTGCTGTGATGGTCCATGCAAAATGTCATCTTTTAAGCATATTCTAATCACTTTCAAATTTCCCACCTTTTGTTTATTTGAGGACACTTTGTATCCGAGCCTGGTACTTAAAAGAAGGCTTATCCACCCTTGCGGGCTTACCTAGCTTTTTCACCTTATCCCCCCGGCATGTCAACAAAATTCCTTTCCTTCCCATACTCATTTCACTCATAAGGTACACACTTAATCAAAAGATCTAGAATGGTGGGTACGTGTTATTTCATAGCCTTTGCTGCGAAGCAGTGCAAAAGTTTTTCTTGAAGTGTTTCTTTATTTTCTTAGCTTTATCTATGTCTTACTTGACCTGCATAATGCCAAAAAGGTCTATATAATGGCAACAGGCTGGGCCAGCTACTTGGCACATGCACATGCCCCCTTGGGCAGAATTCAAAACATCAAACACATAATCTGTAACATTGTCAAATCTGTCTGCTCTATATTATGAGCATTCTTTACTGCTAAACCCACTAATGTTAGCAATAATCCAAACTTCTCCTGCCACGGCATATGTATTGGTCATAATTGTCTTGCACTGTCACTTACTGTCCTAATGGGACTTTTACCACTACAGATATAACAGGTCGTGGGCAGCATCTTTCTCAAACCTAAAGACACCCAGGTAACCTAATCCCAGGGCTCTCATTGCTGCCATGTACTTCTTACTTATGAGTGACAACAACCATGACCTTCACCTCAGAACTCCACATAGAACACCACAGATTGTAATTTGCAGTACCGTGGCATATTTACATACATTATGATTATAAACCTCAGACAATATAAACAATAGGGCCTCAACTAATAAAATAATACTATCACCAATCTCATGCTATCACCCCTCAGATTTGGGACCCATCAGTTTATTGACCAGTCCTGTACATCATCATCCTCTTCATCTTTTGTCTTCTGCTTTTCACTGACTGTCGCCCTTAGGGTAACACACACAATTGTGGAGTCAGACTGTACGGTGGTATCCAGTGGGGGATTTATTATTACCCTCCTCCTGATCACTTATCTTCCACTGTGAAACACTTGGATGCTGCTGACAGGTTCACTCAGGTCTTTGGCCTTTAAATTACTTACACATTTGCTGATGTCAGCAGGACTTGGTTTGGTCCTTCTCATCTGTCAGTCATCGTCCCTTGTTAGTATACGTCACCGGGCTGTACACAGCACCTTAGGCCCCATGCACACGACCGTAAAAAACCTCCATTTTTGCGGACCGCATTTGCGGTCCGCAAAAACTGAGCCATTCACTTTCATTGAACACTGACACCTTTCCGTAGCACTACGGAAGGGTGTCCGTGCCGTGGACATGTTCCGGGAATTATGGAACATGTCTGTTCTTTCGCATTTTGCGGGCCGTGCTCCCATACTTTGTATGGGAGCATGGCCCGAAAATGCGGCTGTCAGTCAGCGGCCGGCCGTGCCCGCAATCGCGGGCTGTGATTGCGGGCACGGTCGTGTGCATGGGGCCTTATACTGTGAGCCTAGGGTGCGTTCCCTCGTAGACAGATTAGTGGAGTTTTATTGTGACTGCTACAGAACCCTCCGCATCTGTCCTCTTCCTCCGGCAAGTTGCTTGTCTGCGCGGCTGCTTAGAATTGTGGCACTGCCGTCAGTTCATGACGAGCACGTTGTATTGGCTCAGTGATGTTGTTCATCATGTTAAAGTCTTTCAGTTCATGTTTATTGGCACTTGCTGGGGACCCAACATTTATCAATTGTTAAAATAAATGTTCATCTGGTGGTAACAACATCCGCATACTCTATAAAAGATGTTCTAAACATACAATAACAATGACAGGCCCATAAACGAAATAAAATAAACACCTTTACATTAGAAAATCGTCTCTGTCCCAATGGACAGGGCACCTAGAAAATGTGTAGTTACTGGGTACATTTGATTTTACACTTGTTGTTACTCATTTTAGCTCAATTTGTACCTTGTTATGAGCAGATTACCTGTAACAGCTCCTACCCACAAAAATATACACAGATACCATACGTTTTGTCTGACAAGTGTCTCAAACCAATTTTTTTCTTACTCTGATTTGTATTACCTGGGAAGATCTCTCCACGAGAGGCCGGTATGATGATAAGGTTGGCACCAATCTGCCAGGACTGTTCTGTAGGCAAATCAAACAGCTCTAATAGAATTTAGCAGCAACAGCTGTAAAACCTGGGACATACCAATTAGATCTTACCAAATTGATCCTTACAGTCTTGGGGCATATGTGAGGCCACATACCATCAATGCAAATGGCATCAACAGTGCCTTGGGTGCTACCGGTTTACCTTCCTTTATTCGTCCACATTCCATTAGAATCTGGTTTTCACGCCTTCCGCTCCCAGTTGGATACTTCCTGTGAAGAACAATCTTTCCATCGCATAATCATTAATTGATCTTAATCAGGTAATTCAATTGAAAGAAAACATTAACAAATTACATCTTTACCTTAAACATTCACATTGGGCAGTAACTAAAACTGATACATACAAACTGATTCTTCTTCTTTTTATATATATACTTCACAGAATTTTCTGCTCTAAAATTTTTCCTTCACAACAAAAATATTTTCCAATGGGAATCTACTTGCACTGAGAAGTTATCATTTACACAAACATAATACTGACACATGCCTCCAATAGTCCAATGCTAAGGCACGCTGATCCAGAACTTTACATAAAACTTAACCTCAGTATTTAACATTCCCACAACACTTCTTGAATACCATTATCAAACAAACTAACTTTGGGATAACATCTAGAGAACTCCTGATATCTTAATCATTGTAAAAACACCACTTCAATACTTGGGAGAAAACTGTTCCCCTGTGACTACACACAACTTCAATGAAAATGTTCTTGCCTGTGTTCTTTGCAGTGAGGAAGATACTGACTAGGCTTCAGGCCACCATGAGAACAGGTCTACACATACGAGCACATTTCCATACACACCTACCTCAGGTAGTTGTATGTTCTGCAGTCGCTAAAACAGGTAATCTGGTCGGGGTACACTTTTCATAGGTACCTTTGCTGTTTTACCTGTGTCATGCTGTGCGCATATCATGCAGGCTACTACAAACCCAGTACTGGCATTGTTGAATCCAGGGACAAGCCAATTTTCTGTTACATGGCTGCACATACTTTCCTTGCCAGGTCTGTCATCTCTTGCTCTCAATTGGCTTACCCAATGATCCAACAAAGTTCCTACTACCAATGGGCCCATATTTGTGGGCGATGCCAAAAGCGTACCAGAGTCAGTGTAAATGTTGGCCGTCTTACCTTTTGCCAGGTTACAAGCCTCAGCGAGCACCTCCAGCTCCGCTTCTTGAGATGAACAAGAAGGTGGGAGTGATTTCTGGATGATTTACCTTGTGCATCGTATCCTGTCTTGTACATACTGTATATGATTAAGTATTTCTTCATTACATATTTACATTAGAAACCCATGTTGCATATAGATAAACTATTTCAAACGGGTGGAGTCTTATTTATTCTCAAAAATAAAAACCAAATGTTATACACTTCTGCACACTCATCTGATAACCTACAACACTTGAGAATCCCACCCCCATCAGGTCCTATAGATACCTGATTAATACCACAAATGAATACCACAACAAATTTTTTTTACTAAAATCTGGCATAAAATTTACACTGTTCAGGTAATTTTCACCTCCTTCCCATCTAAATCTGTAAAGACTGTCCATCTGTGAGTGATGTCACCTCGGCCTCCTGTGCAGATTTGCTGGAGGGGAGTGATCTCTTACATAATACGTAGCGACTACAGCACAGCATACCCAGTGCCATATCTGCCATTATGAAAGGATCTGAAACCATCTACACAGAAAAACTCAAAAATCTGGGTTAGTGTAAAAATCTGGGTTACTCTCCTACACATTTGTATACCTCTTAGAACCAAATTCATTAATTCAAACAAATGCAAAACAAAGTTGTGTGTTGTCGCACTGAGACGTATCACTACTCCCACCCTCTTTTTGGACTCTGCAGAAGTAATGTAGCAAAGTTCAAAACTGTGTATCTCAACATAGTGAGGTTGGGCACTCTATCTGGGGGGCACTAGTTTCTACACAACAGCCAAATAATAAATGACATTTCCAATAGACCTCTAACAATACACAAATAGCACAGTTCATTGCAGGTACACTACACAACATTCAGCTTTCTCATCTTACACACAGACAGATGTACGCAATGGATTCACAATACTTCTGCACAAGTTTTTTCACTGATACTTTAAAAGTTCCACTTTTCCTCCTTTTTCCCTCACTACATCATCACATTCCAAAGGGGACGTCATGCACTCACTCCTCACAACTTCTGTTTCATACAATCTTAACAGTTTCACGGTTCAATGCCGGAAAAATTCTCTCATACCATGAACCTCAAGATTCACACATCTGCAACAACAACTCAAGATAACGTACGTATCTGCAATCATTTATCACACAAAAAAACTTTCAACATACCTCATACTGCTGGATAAATTACTGCGTTCAGGAGATGTGACGTCATGATGGCTAATTCCAGCCTCGGCAATGAATGAGTGAAAAAGGTTTATAAGAATAAGCTTCTTACTTACCGGCCGGTTTTAATTCCCTCATGCAATACCGCCCGGCCTCCAGTGACAGCTTATCAGATGAGCAATCTCCCGCGATTCGGCATCAAAAGATGTTTTAGCCTTAAAGCAACAATTTATTAATCTCACAATGGCTCCTTCAGTCCACAAGATGGATTCCAATGATCCAAAATGGACGCCAACCATACATCTGGAGTCCACGCAAAATGTCATCTTTTAAACATATTCTAATCACTTTCACAATTTCTGTAATAATTCCTCACAGTTTTGAGGATCTTTTCTTGTTGTTATTCAGTAGGAACATTCATTGTTTACTCCCAGTGGATAATATTCTGTCCATGGTCATGTGATGGACACACAGGTGCTGGGATCGTTATAGTATGTGTATCAAAACTTTCTTCTAAAATATGTTTTTTGTGTTGCTGCATTAAAAGACCCTAACATATATATATTTTTTTTTCATCAAAAAATCTCTATGAGAGGTTGTTTTTTGTGGGACCAGTTGTGGTTTTCATTGGTTCCATTTTGGGGTACATACTATTTTTGGTCACTTTTTTTCTTTTCTTGGTGGGGGAATGATAAAAAAGCATAAATTTTGGCATTGTTTTTTACTCTTAAGGTATGTGCACACACACTAATTACGTCCGTAATTGACGGACGTATTTCGGCCGCAAGTAGTGGACCGAACACAGTGCAGGGAGCCGGGCTCCTAGCATCATACTTATGTACGATGCTAGGAGTCCCTGCCTCTCCGTGGAACTACTGTCCCGTACTGAAAACATGATTACAGTACGGGACAGTTGTCCTGCAGATTGGCAGGGACTCCTAGCATATAACTATGATGCTAGGAGCCCGGCTCCCTGCACTGTGTTCGGTCCGGTACTTGCGGCCGAAATACGTCCGGCAATTACGGACGTAATTAGTGTGTGTGCACATACCCTTATTTTTAGGACTTCCACCATGTGGGATAAATATTTTATCGTACGGGTCATTTTATATATATATATATATATATATATATATATATATATATATATATATAATTTTGCATGCTTCTTTGCCTCTGTAGCTTTCGTAGTTTTACTTTTTACTGTTTTTTGGAGTGTATGTGGCCCCATTATGATATATTGCACATGACTGAACTATTTTATTAACCCCTTAATGACTGCCGATACGCCATTTCACAGCGGTCATTAGTGGGCTTTATGCTGATGCAATAGCCTTTTCACGGCGCTGCATCGGAATAAATAAACAGAGCAGCGAGCCGTTAAATCTCCCTGCTCTCAGCTGCCAGAGGTAGCTGAGAGCTGGGGGCATCCCTGCTCGAACGAGTGAGATCGATATTAGTATTGATCTCACCCGTTTAACCCCTCAGATGCGGCGCTCAATAGCGAGCGACGCATCTGAGTGGTTTTGGAGAGAGGGAGGGAGCTCCCTCTCATCCCACTGACACCTGACGATAAGATCGCCGAGTGTCTGTGTCTCCGATGGCAGCCGGGGGCCTAATAAAGACCCCCAGGTCTGCCTGTAGTGAATGCCTGCTAGGTCATGACAGAGGCATGGCCTAGCAGATGCCTGTCCGTTTTAAATGGACAAGCAGTAATACAGAAGTATTGCAGTGTAATATGCGATCATCCGATCACTTTTATAATAAAGTCCCCTAGTAGGACTAGTAAAAAAGTTTAATAAAGTAAATAACAAAAATGTGAAAGAAAATGAAAAACGCACTTTTTCCCCTTACAAAATACTATACAATTTAAAAAAACAACAAAATAAAGCAAAAAAGTTACGCATACTTGGTATCGCCGCTTCCGTACCGACCCCGACTATAAAACTATTACATTATTTAGCCCACACGGTGAACGCCGTAAAAAATAAAATAAAAAGACAATGAAAAAATTTGATAAAAAGTGATCAAAAAGTCACATCTACTCCAAAATGATACCAATAAAAACTACAAGTCATCCCACAAAAAAAAGCCCTCATACAACTGCATCGGCAAAAAAATAAAAACGTTACGGCTCTTCAAATATGGAGACACAAAAACAAATAATTTTGAAAACAAAGCGTTTTTACTGTGTAAGTACTAAAACATACAAAATCTATGCAAATTTGGTATCGTTGCAATCGTAACAATCTGCTGAATAAAGTTATTATGTTATTTATACCACACGGTAAACGGCGTAGATTTAAGACGCAAGAAAAGAGTGGCAGGTTTTTTCTATGCCCCCCCCAAAAATAGTTAATGAAAGTTAATCAATCAATAATACGTACCCCAAATACAAATACAACTTGTCCCACAAAAAACAAGACCCTATACAGCTGTGTCGATGCAAAAATAAAAAAGTTATAGTTCTTCGAATGTGACGCTGGAAAAACGTAAAAAATGGCTTGGTCATTAGGGCCCAGAATGCAAGCAGGGGGAAGGGGTTAAATATCTTATTTATGCTTGATATATAGTTTTTTTACTGTATTTGTTTACATATTAGGGTTACTCAGTAACAACGGATATAGCTCTGGTCCGCACGCTGATTAGATATGCGCATTGTATGCTCTGAAGCCTTCATATACTACTTCCAGTGAAGGGTTAATCATGTGCATTTTGCTCCCAGACAAGCACTGAACAATAACCACTCCTTGTTATGACACATTGGTCATGAATATTCAGGCTTCATTATGATGTAAGTGGCTCTGGACATGCCTCCTCCTAGATAATATGTGTTGAAGGAAAAAGGATGAAGATGCCGGTGCGGCATTGAAACGCGTAGCCTGGATTGTAATAAACATCATTATCAATGATCATCCATATTTACTATTACTGAGTAGCATCGCCGTTTTTGTTTGGCCTCACCAGTTGGCCTCACCAGTTGGGATCTCGGCAGCAGCACTCACTACATACAGCAATTTCAACGTGATTATCCGTCTGCCCTTTGGTGAGCATTCACTTGTATTTACTGACTGCCACTCCTGGGATTTACTCACACCATGTGGCGCCGTGCTTTTTTTCTTTTTCTTTTTTTTTCTTTATTCCTCCTAGATAAGAGACCTGATGCTTCTGTTAGCGTTAAGGTGGAGTCTTTTACATATTCAGAGTAAAGTTCCTCCAATTGGTTAGTGGTCTGAACAATCCCGCCCCCTAAACACCTGATGCATTGAGCACTTTGTATTGTTTGTATCTTTTTAAACCCAATATAAGTATTTTATGTATGATAAGGTAATATATGATGCACTGATGTTTTGGTTAGTTTTTTACATACTATACTTGATACAGTTCTGTATTTATGTACAATATTCACACGGAAGTGTTTGTAATTATGCTAATCACCCACATGATTTAAAGAGGCTCTGTCACCAGATTTTGCAGCCCCTATCTGCTATTGCAGCAGATAGGCGCTGCAATGTAGATTACAGTAACGTTTTTATTTTTAAAAAACGAGAATTTTTGGCCAAGTTATGACCATTTTTGTAGTTATGCAAATGAGGCTTGCAAAAGTCCAAGTGGGTGTGTTTAAAAGTAAAAGTCCAAGTGGGCGTGTATTATGTGCGTACATCGGGGCGTTTTTAATACTTGTACTAGCTGGCCGTTCTGATGAGAAGTATCATCCACTTCTCTTCAGAACGCCCAGCTTCTGGCAGTGCAGACACAGCGTGTTCTCGAGAGATCACGCTGTGTTGTCACCCACAGGTCCTGCATCGTGTCAGACGAGCGGGGACACATCGGCACCAGAGGCTACAGATGATTCTGCAGCAGCATCGGCGTTTGCAGGTAAGTAGCTACATCGACTTACCTGCTAACGCCGATGCTGCTGCAGAATCAACTGAAGCCTCTGGTGCCGATGTGTCCGACACGATGCAGGACCTGTGAGTGACGTCACAGGTCTGCACTGCCAGAAGCTGGGCGTTCTGAAGAGAAGTGGATGATACTTCTCGTCAGAGCGCCCAGCTAGTAAAAGTATTAAAAACGCCCCGATGTACGCACATAATACACGCCCACTTGGACTTTTACTTTTAAACACACCCACTTGGACTTTTGCAAGCCTCATTTGCATAACTACAAAAATGGTCATAACTTGGCCAAAAATGCTCGTTTTTAAAAAATAAAAACGTTACTGTAATCTACATTGCAGCGCCTATCTGCTGCAATAGCAGCTAGGGGCTGCAAAATCTGGTGACAGAGCCTCTTTAAATACGAGCATGAGTCATGTTCCCAAAATCTTTTTTACACTTTTCTTTTACTTTTTGTTTTTAGTCCCACTATGGGACATTAACATCTTAACTTCTGATCACCCATATAATACATTGCAATACTTCATTATTTAAATTCATTATATGTGTCAGTGTAAATTTGGCAGCCTATTAGTCCCCACCTCTGGCTTCCGTCTATGGCTGAACTGGGGACAATCACTAGTCCCCAGGCTGCCATAGCAACCCATCAGCATCCCGCTATTGCATTCACGAGTCGCCGATGGGGTGTCAGAGGGAGCCCCCTCCCTCTATCTAATCTTATACAGAATTCAACAGAGAAAATCTGTCAGAGGTACAATATGGACCTATAGACTATTGAGGGTGCCATATTACAACTCTGTATAACTCGAAGGTTGTATAGAGCAATAATATGGCTGTGCGTATAAGTCCTAAAATTTCAACCACATTTGAACGTCGCACTAAAATAAATTTCTCACGTAAAGCTATACTGTAATAAAACTTATTTGTATGACAACAGAATTCATACAGTATTTTAAGTGTCATAAAATTGCACCTTATTTCCTGGAGTAGAGTCTAAGATATGGAATTTTATTGCCGGTCCCTATTTAAAAAGATACTATGAAAAGCAATAATTCACTGTGTATGGACCATTTATCTATAAGATAGGACAAGTACTTGAGAAAACTGCTACCTTAACATATGAAACAATTTTGAAATGCAGATAAGATGCTGTACCAGAAAAGAAGAAAATAAGAAAAGGGCTTATATAACAAAGCTTCCCTCTGACACAATGGCAAGGGTTTTCCATAACAATATTCAGCAGCTGAAAAGAACTCATTCTAAGCTGCCTTTATATCATCTGAACTGTTTAACTACAGAACACTGTCTTGCTATTGATTAAAACTTAAATAATGTTCAGAGTTATATAATACATCCATAATTATGCTAATATAGCTGTGGGCAAGTTTATATGGCAATAGATTTAGATAGAAGCAGGCAGGGAGATAATAAAGAAATGTCCAAAATCCACAACAGTTGTGTTCTGCAGAGAGATCAACAAATAGATGTGTAGGGTAGCAATTAAAGTCGAAATGCCAGTCATGCGGGCATTTTTTTCTATTGTGTTACCATTCTTTTATATATATATATATATATATATATATATATATATATATATTGTGGGTGCAATTTACCAGCCCACACGCCTTGAATTCCATCCAGTTCCAAATTAGCTTTTAAAAATAATGTTATGAGTACGAGCAGCTCGGAGGAGTAAAAACACACAGACACGTTACTGTATGAAAATCCTTCTACTTTATTCTTATCAGCACGTATATTTATACTCCGACAATAACAAGTTTTCAACAACAAATGAGTCAGAAAGTTTAGATAAAGTTCCAGAACTTAATTGGCTCTTAGGGGGGCCGTTCCCTTATCTTCCCAATTATTGCTGCGTAGGCTTTGCACCCGGCCCTATGATTCTCCATTTTAATTCTTATTATTACTGCGTAGTACTTTGCACACGGCCTACTGCCTTAAAGTCCTAGAGCATCTACCTTCTAATATAACTAACTTGTACAAGCATATAAAGATATGAGTATATAAGGTATACAGTAAGTCTAAAACACTTTGGAAAATATTTTTGCTTTCACATTTCCCACCTTTTGTGATTTTATAGGTCTGGTAATCTTTACCTGCCTCTAATTTCACAACAACCTGTCACTTCTTTCTAGAGGCCTCGCTGTGAAAGCTCTCCGTATCTTATAAAACGCATAACAGTTAAAACAAGTCATAATAACAAAAACAATCATAATACATATTAGTGGTTGGAATAAGTAGCTTAGTACTGAACTGGCAGTCGGCGAAAACCCTGTAAATATGTCATACCAGTGATGAGCCGTGTCATCCTTAATCTGGGATCCTAAATATCGCAGCGTTTTCCCACTTATAACAGCATTCATTTTTACTGTTTGTAGTGTAACATTATGTCTCCTAACCATCTCTCTTACCTCTTCTGCGTCTCTTAGAACTTTATTCAACTCATCTAAAGGAAGACTAATATTAGGTGTTGGCAATGGGTCCGGTACCCATACTGTGCTTACAATCTCATCCAAATCCGGGAGAAATATAATAGTCTGGTTTTTCCATTCTATATGGCTAACATTAAATATACATCCGGAAAAGGGTACCTGTAGTGAAAAAGGTTTTAGTGTTTTGGGGTCATCCGTAACCATACATACACTCTGTGGTTTTATCTCTATATACATTGAAAAATTTTCTGCTGGTATTACTGAGAAAGGGCATATATTGTCCTCATATTCCATCAGGCAAGGTTCGTAACTCTCTGATTGTTTGTTACATACATATACTTTTTTGGTTAAAATACACAAACCTATATCAATAGTTTTGTTTCTGTCAGTTATATGTGGATGTCTAAATTCGGGCCACCAGTATTGGCTATTCTGAGTAAATTCATCAGTCATGACAATAGGTAACACTACATATTTACATACCATCCCAATATTAGTCACCTTATATATTATCAATTTTCCTGAACACCATTCATCTGTACATTCTACTGAGTCTGGGTCAGACCAGCCCCATGTATCATTAGAATTCGCTTGTACTTGTGCCCTTCCCCAGACATGAGGGTGTGTACTCATCAAATCTTGTTGGAATTTATCTTTTTGTCTCATTTCCCATAAAGTCTTAGTGGTGCATATAGTCCAATCTATAAAAGCAGACATATCTTTGTAAGCTCGATATTGGGTGAGTACAGATTCATTAAAAACATTAAGGAAATTTTGCTCCACTTTTAACTGTAATTGTTGTGTCTCAAAACTTGTGGGTAACCACTGGGCACCCAAAGCTATGGCTTCTTCTATGTTGCTTCCGACTGAGGCCAATTTATTGGCCATTACTTCTAGCTGTACACCGTTTAGGATTCCCATCCCTGTTCCTGCTCCTCCTAAAAGGGTATCATACCATTCCCTTTTTACTCTACATGCCTTATCCTTAGGAAATGTGATGTTCCAATGCACTATCTTTCTTTGCTCCCTATAGGCCATAGGCACACAAGTCTGGGGAATCCTATTTATCGAGGTGTTCACATGTTCCGGACGCCTACCTCCGACTAGAGTTTGTATAATTGTTACGAACCAGGTTCTTCCGATGATTCGGGTAGAGTTCACACAAATCACCATTTTTACAGTACTATTCATTAGTATAGGGCTATCTATTTTGGACAATGAACAATTAGTCAGCATTCCTGACCGATTACTATGATCTCTCAAATCTTGCAAACGCATTAATCTGCTCATGTCGCAGCAGGACATTTTCACCCGGGCTTCATAAGTCACATTTGTTACAGTATCCTCATCAGGGAATTTCATATATATTACTCCCCGCTGGGATCCACCTCCCGTATACCAGTCTACAAGTTCGTTGGTCTTGGTAAGGTTAAATAATCCGCTACAAATTTGTCTAGAAGGACAACTAAATCCATCTTGAATCAGAATGTTGTTGGATATTACCCATCCCCACTGCAATGTCCCTTGCATTCTGGTTATCGCATGTGCGGGAGCTCTGGATTCGGACCTGTGAAGAATAAGTCCCACCACCCCCAAAATCAGCAAAATCTTCATCTTGATTCTTTAGATGACCTTTCTCTTTCGTCTTCTGGCGTGTAGAGAACCTTCTTACAATGGCTGGCGTGGATCCAACTGGCTTTTCCTTCAAGTTTCACTGAAGTACTTGTGGTCAGGAGCACCTGAAACGGACCGTCAAATCTGGGATCAAGACTTTTCCGAACGTGTCTCTTGACCACTACCCAATCTCCTGGTACGAGGGAATGTGCACCACCTAGAGAATTTGGGTCTGGAATAGAAGAAAATACTTGACCATGCACTTTAGCCAGTTGTTTATGCAAGGCACATACATAATCTGTGAGTCTACCGTACTGCATCTGGAGCACCTGTGGAAAGTACAATCCTAACCTAGGACCTCCCCCAAATAGAATCTCATAGGGACTCTGACCTGTCTTTTTATTGGGCGTATATCTTACTGAAAATAAAGCCAGGGGAAGACACTCTGTCCATGGTTTACCTGTTTCCACCATAGCCTTCTGTATTTTCAGTTTTAGAGTCCCATTCATCCTTTCAACCTTACCATTACTTTGTGGATGGTATGGGGTGTGGAATGCCTGTTCTATCCCTAAAGTTGACATAATATGTTGCATAATTTCTCCTGTAAAGTGAGTACCTCTATCACTTTCAATAGTCTCTGGTACACCATACCTGCAAATCACTTCTGCCATCAACTTCTTGGCGGTGGAGGTGGCATTGGCCTTTGACACTGGAAACGCTTCGGGCCATCCTGAAAACATATCAACACATACCAAAACATACTCATAGGTTCCCACCTTTGGCAATTGGATATAGTCAATCTGTAGTCTCTGAAAAGGATACAAGGGTCTTGGCATATGTCTCATAGGGACCTTTACCACCTTACCAATATTGTTCTGGGCACAGATCATACACCCCTGAGTATACTGGGCTGCTAATGTCCCAAACCCTGGAGCAAACCAGTACCGACTAACCAGGTTGCACATAGTTGTTTTTGACTGGTGGGTAATCCCATGGGCTACTTGAGCCATCATGGGATATAGTGTCCTGGGCAGGCATACCCGTCCCTCTAAATACCACAAACCATCAGTCTTTGCTTCAGCCCCTTTACCTGTCCATTTGATCTTTTCTTCATCTGTGGCTTGTCTCTGTAGTGTCAGCAAAATATCCGAGCTGACTGAAGTGTGTATATCCTCTAGGTTGGTGATTACGAAAGTGTTGGCCAGAATAGGCCTTGTCCTTGCTACCTCTTTAGCGGTTTTGTCTGCAAAGTCATTTCCTTTAGCCTCTTCACTGCTGTTTCTTGTGTGAGCCCTGATCTTCACCACTGCCGCCTCTTTTGGCAACAATAAACTTTCCATCAAATATTTGACTAGATCTGCATTTTTAATAGGTGTACCCGCTGATGTGAGGAACGCCCTTACTCTCCAAATAGGACCATAGTCATGTGCTATGCCAAAAGCATATCTGGAATCTGTGTATATGTTAGCTGTCTTTCCCTCAGCTTGTCTACATGCTTCGGCTAAAGCTTTCAGCTCCGCTTCTTGTGCTGACATGTGCGGTGGGAGTGCTTCTGCTTTACATACTTCATATGGGGTGACCACCGCATACCCTGTATAAAATTTACCATCTATACCATACCTGGAACCATCCACAAAGAGAACTAACTCTGGATTCTGTAATGGTGAATCCTTAATATGTTCAAACCCCATTGTCTCTTGTTGCATGAGCTGCAAGCAGTCATGATCATCCTGTGAAGGAAGAAAATCTGACCAAATACCTGATTCTTCTCCCCCTTGCTCCAGAGGCAGTAAAGTAGCTGGGTTCAGAGTAGTACAACGTTGAATAGTGACATTATCAGGTAACTGTAAGGCACATTGAATTTTCGTATGCCGAGCAACAGAGAGATGTTTTGGCTGTACTTGAGATAAAAGAGCAGACATATCATGAGGAGCATAAACAGTTACAGGAAAATCAAGGACAATCTGTTGAGCTTTGTCTAATACTTCTGTAGCAGCAATTAACGCTCTAACACAAGATGGGGACCCTCTAGCAACTGGGTCCAGCCGTACAGAATAATATGCAACAGGCCTTTGTTTTTGGCCATGGTCCTGTGTGAGAACCGCTGTAGCGTGTCCATTTAATTCCGTGGTATACAGTCGGAAACATTTGTTGTAATCAGGAATACCCAGTGCTGGGGCTGTCTGAATACTCAATCTAAGACTATAAAAATTTTCCTCTGCTTCTGGTGACACCTGAAAGGGAGTTGCAGCAAGACAATCGTAAAGAGGTTGCATAAGAGCAGAAACATTGCGAACCCAGGGGCGACAGTAAGAAATAAGTCCCAAAAATGTGCGCATAGCAGACTGAGTTTTTGGCAGAGGGATACTAGTAACAGCTTGGATCCTTTCAGGTGTAAGGTGTCGAATACCAGGAGAAATACAGTGTCCTAAAAATACAACAGTTTGCTGACAAAGTTGAAGCTTCGCTTTGCTGGCCTTGCAGCCTGACTGTGTTAGGAAACAGAGCAAAGAAACACTGGAGCTCTCGCATTGCTGCCTGGAGAGGCAGCAAAGGAGGAGATCATCCACATATTGTAGTAGAACTACTCCTGGGCCGGGGTCCCAGTCACTGAAAATCTGAGTCATAGCAGAGGTATACATACTGGGGGAGTTGTGAGCCCCCTGGGGTAATACCTTCCAAGCAAGTTGTGCATAATTGTGCGTGAAGGCGAAAAGATACCAACAGTCAGGATGAAGAGGAACAGAGAAAAAAGCATTAGCCAGATCTACTACCGTAAACCAGCATGACGTAGCAGGGATCTGTGCCAATAGAGTATGGGGGTTAGGTACAATAGGTGTATTGAATACTGTAGCGTCATTGACAGCTCTGAGGTCATGGACCATGCGGTACTTGGCCGGTTGTCCCGGCTCTGCCTTTTTCTTTACTGGGAAAAGGGGTGTGTTACATGGGGAGACTATGGGAGTTAAGACCCCCGCAGCAAGGTATGCCTTCACCTGCTGTGATATAGCATCTGATTGTGCTATTGTAAGGGGGTACTGTTTCCTGTAGGGGAGGGGCACCCCCGGTTTAAGATCTACCCTTACGGGGGGGACTTTGAGGATCCCTACATCAGTGGGTCCTGTTGACCATAGCCCATCTGGCACTTGTGCCAGTAGGCTATCTATCTGTTGTTGGCCTAATAAAACAAAGGACGGGGACTCAGTATCCCATGGATTCAGGTTTGTAGCTGTTAATATACATAAGTCCTCCTCATCAATGGTTCCTCTCAACATAATGGTGCCATTCGCACAATATTCAATTCTAGCTCTTAGTCTTTCTAAAACATCAGCACCTAGTAAATTTATTGGGGTTGTTTCACAGGTGACAAGTTTTGTGACTATAGATTGGTGTGGACCAAACCGTAGAACAACCGGTTTCGTAACTTGATTTGGGTGGGACCTCCCATCTACTCCCATGCAAATCTGGGTGTCATCTGATAACAAATCTGCTGGCAGTTCTCTAGGGTTAACAACAGTCACGGCAGCTCCAGTATCTATCAGGAAAGGGATCGGGGTACCATCATTGACAGACAAGGAAATTAAAGGGGCGGGGCCTAATTTTACTGCCATGGTGTGGGCGGATTCGCCCATATCTGGACTGCCGACCCTTCATGCTTGATGGGGCTGGTACTGGGGCTGGTACTGGGGCTGCTGCGTGTCTCCCTGCTGCCTTTGATTTCCTTGGGGAAGGTCCGGCTGTAAAGCCCATCCCCCTTGGATCCCACCTGGTCCTATCTGTGGGTTCATATTTCTAGGTGTTTTGCAGTATCTTTGGAGATGTCCCTGCTCGCCACAATTATAGCAGATGACCATCCTCCTGCCCCGTGTCTGTACATACTGCGGTTGGATCATTTGTCCCCCTTGGCAAGGATACTGCATATACTGTGCTGGGGGTGGCTGGTAGGGCTGTTGTTGGATCGGCGGCCCTGGTTGCCTAAAGGGGCCAGGTTGCATATAAGCTACTCCAGCGGGTTTCTTTCTGGTTTTCTTTAGATCTAACTCTAGCCCTTGGGCTACCTTCACTAGGTCACTGGTCGCCATGCCTCTCCACTCGGGTCTAGCGGTCTGCACTGCCTCCCGCAAGCTTTTCTTAAGCCCCTCTATAAACGCAGCTGTCAACATCCTGGTATCTAGGGGTCTTTCCTTGTAACCCATATCCTTCCATTGGGACCTCAGTCTAGCATAGTATTTGTCAATACTCTCAGTGTTATCCTGAGTTGTGTCAGTCAAACTCTGTCCCTTTTGTCCTTGTTGGGTTACTGCCCACTGTTTTATCTGGGCTACAAACTGTTCTCCTGAAAAGTTAGTACAGTCACTAGGTTCCTCGGTCACATAGTCACGGGGTACCCTTAGATCGTCCTCTATGGTGGAGTATATATCGGGACATTGTATTTTACACACCATGTCCAGATCTTTCCACGTAGCGTTATACAATCTCTGCATCTTTGTTATTTGTTCTGCCCACTTAACTGGTTTCTCTTCTGGGTCGGGCATTCCCTCAATTATACTCTTTATGTCCCCCGGACTCCAAGGTTTATACAAGTGTACATTTCCCTGGTCTACCTGAGTTTTTGAGCTCTGAGCTATTGCCCTCAAACTTTCTCCTATTCCTTCCACTATCCCCGCAATTTCTTCATCCCTCAGCTTGTCTTTGGGCTTTCATCATAACATTCATAATATCTCTTCCTACCCACAGTGGTTTCCTTGCATCCTCCTCTCCTCACTTCTTCAGACACATCCCTCCAATCATCCGCTGCCTTTCTCAACTTATTGTCTCTCAACCATCCTTCATTCTTACTGATAGCGGCATCCCATTCATCCACATCAAGCATGCCTCCCCTGGGGAGTCCCAAACCACTCATCAATTTCTTACATCTCTTTACTGCACGTTTGCCCTTTCTTCTTTCCACTATCTCTCGGGCTGGCACTCCTGGCTTCTCTGCTCTAGTAAATAGGTTACCCATCTCTAGGCTGTACTGGGTATCTAACAACTTCTAATATTAGGGTATGTTCACACGCTGAGAGGCAGTTACGTGTGAAAAGACAGACTGTTAACAGCTGCCTCGTTTCACACGTAAATGCTCCTCCTCGTAATTTACGAGGCGTCTGAGACGCTCGTAAACCTTGAGCCGTGCTTCATTGATTTCAATGAAGAACGGCTCAAATTACATGGCAAAGAAGTGCCCTGCACTTCTTTGCCGAGGCAGTAAATTTACGGGTCGTCGTTTGACAGCTGTCAAACGACGACTCGTAAATAACAGGTCGTCTGCACAGTACGTCGGCAAACCCATTCAAATGAATGGGCAGATGTTTGCCGACGTATTGCAGCCCTATTTTCAGACGTAAAACGAGGCATAATACGCCTCGTATACGTCTGAAATTTGGCCGTGTGAACATACCCTTACTATTCTGGGTCTCTTTCACCCCAAAAATCAAAGTGTTCTGGGTCTCTTTCACCCCAAAAATCAAACTAAATTACTATTCTGGGTCTCTTTCACCCCAAAAATCAAAGTGTTCTGGGTCTCTTTCACCCCAAAAATCAAACTAAACTACTATTCTGGGTCTCTTTCACCCCAAAAATCAAACTAAACTACTATTCTGGGTCTCTTTCACCCCAAAAATCAAACTAAACTACTATTCTGGGTCTCTTTCACCCCAGAAATCAAACTAAACTACTATTCTGGGTCTCTTTCACCCCAGAAATCAAAGTGTTCCATGTTTTATTGTTCTATGGGTATCCTAACAAAGCAATCCCCCTATAGCATGCTCAATGCCGCTATCCATTCCTCTTTCACACAACTGAGATGGAAGTCAGGCACTTAGTTTCTAAGGGAGTACAGAGTTCTGGAACTGCAGCTTCATACATTACTCCCTAAGGTGGAGCCTTAGTCATCCGAAAATAGGGGGGGCCAGACGGGAAGATGCAGAGCAAAAATGTAAGAATCAAATCTTCTTACCTTATGCTGCAGCTCTTGGTCTACACATTCCCGTCCGGTCTCCTCTGCCTGGTTCGGGTGGTCTCTGGGTCCTAGTGCTGCAGTCCCTGTTCGGGCGCCAAAAACTGTGGGTGCAATTTACCAGACCACACGCCTTGAATTCCATCCAGTTCCAAATTAGCTTTTAAAAATAATGTTATGAGTACGAGCAGCTCGGAGGAGTAAAAACACACAGACACGTTACTGTATGAAAATCCTTCTACTTTATTCTTATCAGCACGTATATTTATACTCCGACAATAACAAGTTTTCAACAACAAATGAGTCAGAAAGTTTAGATAAAGTTCCAGAACTTAATTGGCTCTTAGGGGGGCCGTTCCCTTATCTTCCCAATTATTGCTGCGTAGGCTCTGCACCCGGCCCTATGACTCTCCATTTTAATTCTTATTATTGCTGCGTAGGATTTGCACCCGGCCCTATTATTCTCCATTTTAATTCTTATTATTACTGCGTAGTACTTTGCACACGGCCTACTGCCTTAAAGTCCTAGAGCATCTACCTTCTAATATAACTAACTTGTACAAGCATATAAAGATATGAGTATATAAGGTATACAGTAAGTCTAAAACACTTTGGAAAATATTTTTGCTTTCACAATATATACATCATCAATAATCTTAGTAGCAATGTTAAAAAAAAGTTCAGCTTACTTGGTAAACCCCAAATAACACAAAAATACTCTGTTATTTGCGTGGGGGGAATTAGTAATCAACATTTTTCTATGTTGTCTATTATAGGGCTATTTACACCTTACTTAAAGGGAATGTGTCACTAGAATTTTTTTTTCAGTTAAACAATTAGTATATAAGTGATTACACATTGTTTTTATTTTTTTTATTTTTTCACAAGTCAAGAAATATTATAAATTAGATTTTAATTTATAACATTTCCATGTGCTGGCCACTAGAGGGTTCCCAAAATTGCAGCATGGTCACTGTGGTAAAGCAACCTCATTGATTTATGCTGCAAATTTGGGGTGGACACACTCTCCTCTAGTGTCCTCACACAATCCCCCCTCCCTTCTTCTGGCTAGTGCCAGGAGAAGGATGGGTTTGAATGTCTTCAAACCTCCTACACTGTGTGCCGCCATTTTCTGAGCAAATGCACAGTGGTAGGAGGATTAGTTACAGGGCTCAGCAGACAGTATCACAGACAGTATCACACATGAACATATATGAACATAATACGCACATCATACACAAACATAAATTACCTGCTCCTGCCGCCGCCTCCGCTGGTCTAACAAAGTTCTTGCCGCCTACGCTCCTCTTCCTTGCGCCTTCGCTTCATTGAACATATGGCCGGAAGCCGCGGCTGGAAGTCGTCATCTTACTGTTCGGCAGTGGCTTCTGGTCCACGTGAAAATGGAGCCACGCTTCTAAGAGTGGAACGGCTCCCGTTCGCATTCTCTATGGGGTTGTATGTGCAGTATAGCATCTCTGTATGTGTCATTAATCGACACATACAGAGATGAAAAAACAAAATGGCAGCCCCCATAGAGAAGTAAAAGTATGAATTAAGTAAAAAGTAAAAAATGAGAACACAAATAAAAAAAAATTTTGTTAATATTATATTAAAAGCAATATAATAAAAAAAAAAAAATCCTGACATCTTCCCTTTAAGCAATTGTGGCATATCCACAGAGTAGGCATGGATCCCACATCCGGTGCATTAAAGTCTATGTAAGTTACGTAAAAGCTGAATGCTGATTCCAGAGGTGGAACCTAGACCTATGAGCCTTTACTGGCATATTTTGTGGATATGCCATAAATGCTTGAAGTGGTTCTGTCACCAGATTATAAGTGCCCTATCTCCTACGTAATCTGATAGGTGCTGTAATGTAGATAACAGTGGTTTTTATTTGGAAAAATTATAATTTTTGAGCAAGTTATGAACAATTTTAGATTTATGCTAATTATTTTCATAATGCCCAACTGGGCGTTTTTTAACTTTTGACTAAGTGGGCGTTGTAAAGAGGAGTGTATGACGCTGACCAATCAGCGTCATACACTTCTCTCCATTCATGTCCATTTGTATTCACAGCACAGCATGATCTTGCGAGATCACGCTGTGCTGTCACATACACCCACATTAACTTTACGGAAGTGTCTTGAGAGTGAATAGACATTGCCTCCAGGTAGGATGCGATGTCTATTCACACTCCCGACATTTCGGTAAAGTTTCTGTGAATGACAGCACAGCGTGATGTTGCGAGATCACGCTGTGCTCTGTGATTAAGTCCCACAGAAACTTTACCGAAGTGTCGGGAGTGTGAATAGACATCGCGTCCTGGCTGGAGGTGATGTCTGTTCACTCTCAAGACACTTCAGTAAAGTTAATGTGGGTGTATGTGACAGCACACACTGTGCTGAGTACAAATGGACATGAATGGAGAGAAGTGTATGACGCTGATTGATCAGCGTCATACACTCCTCTTTACAACGCCCACTTGGTCAAAAGTTAAAAAACGCCCAGTTGGGAATTAAGAAAGTAATTAGCATAAATGTAAAATTGCTCACAACTTGCTCAAAAATTATTGTTTTTCAAAATAAAAAAACACTGTTGTTATCTACATTACAGCGCCAATCACATTATGTAGGGGATAGGGCACTTATAATCCAGTGACAGAGCCTCTTTAAGATGGGAATACTCCTTTAATATTATATACATAGAAAGTAAAACGTAATTTTTCAAAATTTAAAATATATTGCAGATTTATACATTTTTTTGTTTGTTGATTAAATCTCATCACATCCACAAGACTTTGTTCACACCTGCGTCGGTGTGTTCCACTGTTCTCCTCCGTCAGAGGAGCAGAACAAGGGAATAACAGAAGCAACAGTTCCGTTGCACAACGGACACCGCCGGCAGCCTTTGACTTTAATGGGTTTCTTCGGCTTTCCATCGGGGTGTCCATGATTTTACTGGAGACAATAGTCCAGCATGCTGCGCTATTGTCTCCTGTAATCTCCGGTGATCTGCGATGGAGGCCACTATTGGAGCTTCCAATGCAGATGGGAACGAGGCCTAAGGCTTGTGTTATTTAGCCAACAAATTAAACTACCTGATGTAGGGATCTGTATGCCTGTTTTTATTGTAAGTTCCTGCTGGGGGAAAGAACTTTGTATCATTTTTCTAAGTCTTAACTTTGTCTTAAAAAACAAACTCTTCTCACCACCTACTTTCTTTAAGTGATGGACTTTGGCTCAGTATCACAGTCCTTTACATAAAAGTTACATGGGTTTCACAATCAACGAAACCCAGAGAGGGTGTTTAGAGGGATCCAATTTCTTCTCTTTTTTCTGTTGAATAGAGGTATATTATCCTTCTTGTATAAAAGCCACAAAGCGCACCATAGGGTAAAATGCGATGGACAGAGTGATGGATTGGGTTTATGAAACGCACTCACCTAAGAGTTGTGCTTTCTTAGACACAACACTAATGTGCTCTTGAATATCCTACGGCAAAGAGTGTTCAAAAACTACTTCTTATTGATGGGTTTGACCATTTTAGTCATATCATTTGTATTAAATGAACCATTCAGCCTTCAAATCTCTATAGACAAACAATAGAATGGGTCATACCAAAGATCACGATTACTGTCAACATAGCACTTTCACAGAATGTCACCTTTCCCAAAGTCAGTATAGCAAATTTCTTCACTGATAGATGTATTCCTGTCAATGGTAAATTTAGCATTGTGCTGCCAGATAAATTCACAGAATAAGTGCTAAAGTTGGTAGTGTGTAAATTCAACTGCAATTGATAGCATCCCTACTGAGTACCCAACTGTCTCAGAAAGCAATATCAGCATAAGAGCATAAGTTTGTTGAGAGCGTTGTGGATTATGGTTTTCGAGGACAAGCACCTCACACTAGCCTGAGATTACTTTGCACAATTGCAAGTGTTGACTGGAGTGGTGGAAATTTCACTGCCATCGAAAACATATTATCTGGAATGGCAATCTGATGGACCAGTCTTGGTTTGGCAAGTGCCGGGAGAACACTTTAAGCTGAAATGCATAGTACCGTGTAGAATAATGATCCGATGCTTCTTCTAATGACTTGGTTGGGCATCGTAGTTTCAGTGACAGGAAACTTTACCACTACAACATACATATACTGGAGAATTGTGTGCATTCATCTTTCTGGTAACAGTCTGGTGAAGATCCTTTCCTTTTTCTCCCATGCAAAAAAATTTACATTTTCTTCCTTATTTTTTTCTGGAAGTATGTGACTGGTCTGCACACAACCACTACTGAGCACCGTAAACTGGCAATAACGCCCAACGCAAGTCATCATCTATATTTAGGCCTTATTTACAGGAGCGCTGCGCATCTCGGACATGAAAAATTGCAGTTTTTCACGTCCGAGGTGCATTCGTGCTCAGCGCTGCGGGACGTGAAGTCACGCATCCCCCATAGTTGAGAGTCTATGGAGGGATGTGTGATGCGCGAAAAGAACGGACATGTCCTATTTTTGCACGGACCCTTCACAGAGTCCGTTGAAACAACGGCTGTGTGAACGGCCACATTGAATTACATAGGTCCGTGGGACGGCCGCTGTTTTAACGAACGTCCCACGGACGTTAAACACGTTCGTCTAAATAAGGCCTAATGCTAATGGTTTTCCAACAAGATGTTCAACCAGTGTATATGGACATTATGTTCAGCTGTCGAGCCCCCACCTTACATAGTGTATATGAGCTAGGAGTATTCCAAAGACTATCTTAAATATATTTGAAACCCTTGACATTCATTTTTTGGTATTTAGGTTATTAATATAATTGCCATTTACTCTAAGTTTATTAATTTAGTGAGAGTCCTTCAGTCCTTCAGAAAGTTTTTTCCTCTCTAGCTGTATTTTGTAGAAAGCTGTATAATTGATGGTTGAATTCCCCACATAAAAAGTGCTGACCTGTTTTCAAGAGTTCTGCAACTAATGTGAAGCCGTGCCAGATTCATAGAGATGTCTGTGCAGGGAAGTATAAAAAATGTTCCGGTAATCCCTCTTAATCTGATTTGACTCTTGCATTCCTCTAAGCACAGTTTTTCAGTATGTGACTCTTGCAATGTTACTCTGCTGTTCCTTACTGGACTGGAACATTTTTATAACACAATTTGTGAATGTGTCTTTATTTATTGCATGTCTTTTAATGAATTTTTATGTATATATAACAATAGACAGAAGCACAAAAATATTTCTAAACACTGATGTGGCAGAACTGAGGTTGTCCTTTAGTACTATTCAAAATTCATTGTAACTCATTCATTATATGAGATTTTCAATAGGACTGTAGATAAAACCAACTGCAGCTACTCAATGACTCATCCCTGTACACAAAAGAAACGGCAGCTCTGCTACATCTGTATATTTAGAAAAACGCCATTTTGCTATGAACACAGCTGATTTTTTCTAGCGTTTCCCCTGTTTATTTGTTGCTGGCCAGGGCCAGATAATATTCACTGTTGGCAATATGGTGCGTAATCATTAGCTTGGGTAATCCATGCCTGGTCCAGCTGCTTGATAAAGGAAGACATTGCAGGGCTACGGACCTGGCAGCTGTAATTGCATCAGAAAGCCTTGCTCTAGAATTGAGCTTTAGCTCACTCTGATAAACATTGAATTCCATATTACTTCCTAGAAAATTAGTTTTTTTCTGTTCCCTCCTCAAATTGAGGCAGTTTCATTTGTAAGCTTCAGCTGGGAATATTGAATTTCTCATTTCTATCGAATATATCACCAAAACGTTTATTTGTGGGTTCCTGATATATTGCACCATATCAACCACACTGCGCAACCTTATGGAGCTTACATTTCCATCTATCCACTGCGAGATTAAAACTGCTCGTGGCTGGCTATAACTCATCGCACTTTTATGCTTCATTTTCAGGGGAGAATAATGAATAAAATATGCGCTCTAAATGATTTTTCGCATCGATTTAAAAAAATATATTTTTATTAAGTTATGGTTATGTCTGAGGACAGGTTATGCTTTACCTATAACTTTTACATATCTGTTTTCCTTAACTTAGAATGCATGTAGAAACAATTGAAATAATGTAAAATATATTTGACATATTTTGTTATTGACTGCATATTAGACTGTACTATTTCAAGACCTCCTGCAAATGTTCAAATGAGGAGAATAACAAACATTATTAGAAATAAATTAAAGGACATTTTCAGTTACAAAACAAATTCTGTGTGTGTCATAAGGTTTACAATAAAATTGCTTAAAGAGCAGCTCTTCTGTCTATTTTAGTAAATACTTGCATTCCCATGAAATAACAATTGGAGCATTTGTACTGAATGTACTGTATTGAACTCTACTGTATATTGTGCCATTCCTCTATTATTCTTCTTAGAAATGGATGAATAAAATGACAACTGTGTGCATGGCCTTACAAAGTCTGCTGCTGTCGGCACTCATTTCAGGGGAATGTTAACACCCAGCACCTTGTGCCTATTCCAGCTTGGTCTTGTCTAAATTTCAACCCCTTAGCACATTTGGAGGAACATGTACAGTATGTCTAAAGTCAAAGTAAATCAAGGCATTTGGCCGTACATGTACATTTAAATGTAACCGCGGGCACCGCTGAGCCTGAGATTGACAGCCACGCTTGCGGGGTAACAGCCAACTGTTTATTCCCTTAGATACCACAGTCAATAGTGACCGTAGCAACTAAGGAGTTTGACAGAGGCCGCTGCAATTGTGTCAATGGTTTACAATGGCAGCCGTGGTCTAACTAAGGCCCCCATGTCTGCCATGGGTATAAGCCAGAGGTATGGCCTAATAGATTATCTGGCAGCATAACACTGAGAGGCAATGAATTATAATACTAAATATCGTAATTTCAAGTCCCTTAGTGGGACAAAAAAATAAGAATAAAATGATGTTGAAAAAAAAATGAATAGAAAAAGTCTACCAGAAAAAACTAAAATGCTTAAAAAACCCCCCAAAAAAACAACTATATATAGTAAGCCATAAAAATATATGGCATCGTCACAATTATAATGGCGGATTATCTTTTTTCTATTACCTTTCTCATCTGAATAGGATAACATGGCAGATGTCCCCCTCCCAATTTTTTTTTTTACAAAAGTTAATCAGTAAATTAAATGTAACACCCCCTAAATAAGTCTCCAATGTCAGAGGGGGTTTAGATGAAATTTTCACCTTCTAATTCAGCGCAGTGTATCCACCTGATTCTTGATAGGAGCTTGTGAGGCATTCAGGAGTGTTTGCATCTTCTGCCAGGGGTTGACACAGGAAAACCCTGCCCGGCTTGGTACACACTTTATGTGCTATAAAGTTATACACTCACGGGAGAAAGGTAATGTGGAACAAAGACCCAATTAAATGTTTGGATAGGAGAAAACAATATTGGATCAGGCTGAGGGACAACGTAGTTGTGAGTAAACAAGTAAAGATAAAGTTATACGGCATAAACACAAATGCAGAAGCACGCAATTCTCTCCATTTGAAAGTGCGATACAGTTACCTCAAGAACAGGGGGTGGGATGCTCATTTAGATCTAATGGTAGTGACCCTAGAAATGGTTATTGGTGTTAACACACTGACATTATAAAGTCTAAGGGGTAACTCTTCTTTCCATATACACAGTCATTCAATGTAAATGCATGCAATGAACACTACAGTAGGTTAGGCTGCAGCCGGACTATTAGATATAACGTGTATACGTTTGGGCCCAGTTGCCGCAGATGTTGGCGCGCTTAAAGAAATTGTAGGTGCACTTAATAACAAGGAAGGGTCTTTCAATTTGAACAGTACTTGAGGCACAGTAGCAAATCTTTCTTGAGAAATAAACACATTTCAGCAGTTACTAAGCTGAGTCCTTAGTTGTCAATGCCCAGCAGCAGCTTAAGCAGCAGGGTTATGACAGGTTGCACTCGGTTCCGTTGACTCGCGGACCAAACTTGGTTCAGCCTCCGAGGAAGAGCAGTAGCATTTAGGAGTGAATTCACAAGGGGAGTAAGTGGCAGGATCCTCTTCTGACAACCACATCGGGATGAGTCTCCTCTCAGGAGACCCACTGGAGCTGGGTCAGTATGCCTGTAGCAATATGTTCTGTGCTGTTTATAGCCTTTTGGGGTCTCACTACTTGTATATTTGTACACCTGTGTTTTGGGAACTTGTTGGTTGTAGTTCACCAGGCAGTTACATGTGTAATGACAGCTATCATCACCTTGTAATAAAACTAATATTTAAACATGGTGGCAGCTAGGCAAAGATTGGAACTGTACAAGGAGCCGTACTCCTTTCTCTCTGTCACCAGACTCCTCTCCTTTGCTCCTGACACATACACTGCACTAAACAGCACAGGTGTGGATCTCCTTTCCTCCAATAGTCTCTCTCTCTCTTGGCGAGCTAGCAAACTAAAAGCTGAGGTCTGGAAGCAAAATCTGTACCAGGGACCCCTAACTGTCGTATATAGTATATATTATTTTCTTGATTGAAATGACTGAATACACTGGTAGGAAAGGCCGACTTCATTACCCGGCAAGGTTGGGCAATCTGAAAGAAAACTCCTCCGTATGCCTCCATATGAAATCGAAAGGCATAGGAAAGGAAAAAGGCATAGCTATAGGGCTGCTGGTATGCACATTTCTGACCAAACTGTTAGAAACAGACTCTATGAGGGCCCTACATCCTGTAGTGGCATCTGTGCTCACAGCTCAGCACTATGCAGCTCAATTGGCATTCGCCAGAGAACACCAGAATTAGCAGGTCCACCATTGGTGCCCTGTTCTCTTCACAGATGAGAGCAGGTTCATACTGAGCAGATGTGACAGACTGGAGATTCTGTGGTGAATGTTATGCTGCATGTAACATCATCCAGCATGATTGGTTTGGCGGGCAGTCAGTGATAGTCTTTGGAGGCATATCATTGGAAGGTTGCACAAACCTCCACGTGATAGTCAATGGTACCCTAACTGCTGTTGGGTACCAGGATAAAATTATCAAACCTTATGCTACTGCAGTGGGCCCTACGTTCCTCCTGGTGAAGGACAATCCCCGACCTCATGTGGCCCAAGTGTGTAGGCAATTCACGGATTAAAAAAGCATTGACACCATTGACTGGCCCTCACTTTCTCCAGACCTTGATCCAATTAAGAACCTCTGGGACATTATGAATCATTGCATCCAACGCCGTTAAGTAGTGTCAGAGACTGTCCAGGAGCTCACTGATGCCCTGATACAGCCATCTCATCAGGAGCATGTTTAGACATTTTCAGGAGTGCATACAAGCATGTTTGGGCCATACACACTACTGAGTCACATTACGAGCTGCCATGATGAAATTCACGCAAATTGGATTCGCCTCTGATTTCAATTTCTTACTTTGATTTTCAGGGTGATTTAGAATCTAGCTGTTTAATTGTTTAATGATTTTGCCTTCCATTGACCATTGTTATGTCATATTCTAAACTAATTCCACAATTTACTAGTCCTTCTCAATGAATTAGAATTTCATCAAAAAGTACATTTATTTCAGTAATTCAATTCAAAAAGCGAAACTCATTATATAGATTCATTAGTAACAGAGTGATCTATTTCCAGCATTTTTTCTTTTAATGTTGAGGATTATGGTAACAGTTAATGAAAACCCAAAATTTAGTATCTCAGAAAATTAGAATATTAAATAAGCCCAATTTCAAAAATGATTTTTAATACCGAAACTTTGGCCTACTGAAAATTATGTACATTATATGCCCTCAATACATAGTCGGGCTTCTTTTGCTTGAATTACTGCATCAATGCGGCGTGGCATGGAGGCAATCAGCCTGTGGCACTGCTGAGGGTTTATCAATGCGGCGTGGCATGGAGGCAATCAGCCTGTGGGACTGCTGAGGTGTTATGGAAGCCCAGGTTGATTTGATAGCAGCCTTCAGCTCGTCTGTATTGTTGGGTCTGGTGTCTCTCATCTTCCTCTTGACAACACCCTATAGATTCTCTATAGATTCTCTATGGGTTTAGGTCAGGCGAGTTTGCTGGCCAATCAAGCACAGTGATACTGCGGTTATTACACCAGGTATTGGTACTTTTGGCAGTGTGGGCAGGTGCCAAGTCCTCATGGAAAATGAAATCAGCATCTCCATAAAGCTTGTCGGCAGAGGGAAGCATGAGGAGCTCTAAAATTTCCTGGTAGACGGCTGAATTGACCCTGGACTTGATATAACACAGTGGACCAACACCAGCAGATGGCATGGCTCCCCAAACCATCACTGACTTTCGAAACTTCACACTGGACCGCAAGCAACTTGGATTGACGCCTCCCCACTCTTCCTCCAGACTCTTGGACCTTGATTTCCAAATGAAATGCAAAATTTACTTTCACCTGAAAACAGGACTTTGGACCACTGAGTAACAGACCAGTCCTTGTAAAGGCTTAGGAAATATTTGCAGGTGTTTTGTGTTGATGAGCTGATTAGAGTGTCAAACAATGAGTCTACAATCTTCAACTTTACCTAATATTTTAATTTTCGGAAAGACTAAATTTGGGGTTTTCATTAATTGTTAGCAATAATCATCAACATTAAAAGAAAACATGCTGGAAATAGATCACTCTGTGTGTAATGAATCTATATAATGTATGAGTTTCACTTTTTGAATTGAATTACTGAAATAAATTAACTTTTTGATGATATTCTAATTCTTTGAGAAGGACTAGTATATCAGTAAAGATTTTCATTTTGAAGCTTTCATTTATCGAGATCCGATGTGTGATTGAAGTATATCCTTAATTTTTAGGAGCAGTGTAGTACATTCTCAAAAGAGCACTAATAAATCTTGACTGTTGATCCAAATACTGTAGCAGGAACTGTATTTTTTTTATAGTACATTATATTTTTAAGGTTTAAGCTTTTTTTTGAGTGTAAGGGAGGATTCAGTTATATCTTGAGCCTGTTCCTCCTTGAGCACCATTTTTATTTAAATCCCAAAGCTGTCTGTTACTTTATGTACATTTCTAGGCCAAATCTAACAAGCTAATAAAAATTTAAGTTTAAAAAATATGAATTAAAGACATGCTAGCATTCAGGTATCCAATAGAAGTTGACTCAAAGAGACTTTGTTACATTTTAAAGGGCCACTGAACAGATACAGTTTATAAAAAGTAATCCCAGAACTGCTAATATTATTCTCACATATGTATGAAACTGTACAAATGTGACATGGGGCAGATATTTTCTGCACTTTCTATATAATCAAATTAAAGAATACTGCCGTCAGCCTGTCATCAGCCTGAAATTGCTGCAAATTGAGAACAGTAGATGATTTTTTAACTTTCCAGCTAAAGGAAATAAGAGGCTTTGCATTTTTTTTCCTTTTTTATAAGATTTTTATTTTAAATTTAGCAAATTGAAAATGATATACAACAAATTATATGCGTACATCATATATATTCCTCCCATCTTCCAATATGGTTATTTTGACTAAACTTAAGCTCCTCATACTTCTTTATTTTTATCATAAGATTCCTCCACTCCTCGGCTGTGGGGGTTGAAGCAGCTCCCCACTTCCTAGTGATAAGTACTCTGGCTATGTGTAGCAGTCTAGTAATGAGAATCATTTGTCTCCCACTATATTTACCTTCTTCCAGCTCTTTTGTACAGTTAAGAATGGCGAGGATCGGGGATTTAGGTATATTCCTTCCTACGTAATTTTTAATTTCCTCGATGATGTTAGCCCAATATGTTTTCATATGATAACATGTCGATATAACATGGATGAAATCAGCCATTGGGCATTGGGACCTAGGACAGTTGGAACTATTATTGTTATCAAATTTAGATAATAGGGCAGGCGAATAATATAATCTATGTAGAATGTTGATTTGTATAAATTGATGATTTATGCTAACCAATACATTTTTAACATTTCTATAGCAGTTTAACCACCAATCGTACTCAATTGGTCCCAAGTCTCCAACCCATTTTTCTTGGCTCGGAGGGGATATAATTCCAGAGAGTGCACCACTTATAATTTTATATAGTGACAAAACAATCCTTTTACGCCTTTCAATTCCACTGTGACTTTGTAGAATTTTTTTTATTTTATTTCTAGTTTTACTTACTGTGTGCTGTATTTGTAAATATCGATATCGATAAGTTTCTCTTACTGAATAGGGGATTTTAAGTTTCTCAAAGGTGATCAGTGTCCCAATAATAAATACGTCTTTAATGTATTTGATGCCATATTTTATCCACCCCCTTACATCTTGAATACTCTCCAACTCCTTCAAATTTTTATTATACAACACTGGTGTACATTGTAGTGCTCCCTTTACTTCTAATATTTTTTTCCATGCTGCCCAGCTTTCCTTCAAGAGTTTATTTATCGGCCGACCCCTATTAATACCTGCTCTTAATTGCCCTGATTCAAATAACTCATATATATTGCCTATTTGCTCTTAATTTCCCCTCACCAACCTCCTTAAAATGCTAACCTCATACCATTGAATTAAAGGTTTGAGCTGAAACGCTATGAAGTACCCGAAAATGTAGGGGATTCCCATACCACCCTCACTTACTGATCTCCATAAACATTTTTTGCTTTATTCTTACCCTCTTCCTACCCCAAATTAGATAGTTTATTAAGCTGGATTCACACGAGCATGTTCGGTCCGTAAAGGACGGAACGTATTTCGGCCGCAAGTCCCAGACCGAACACACTGCAGGGAGCCGGGCCCCTAGCATCATAGTTATGTACGACGCTAGGAGTCCCTGCCTCGCTGCGGGAGTACTGTCCCGTACTGTAATCATGTTTTCAGTACGGGACAGTAGTTCCACGGAGAGGCAGGGACTCCTAGCATCGTACATAACTATGATGCTAGGAGCCCGGCCTTATAGTTTCTATTAATTAAAAAAAATATATATTGATCCAGTGCGGGCTGGCAACTAAAACATAAAGTATTTGTGGTTGTAGAGTTATTTTGACTAATACCACCCTATCTGCTCTAGATAATGGCATCTTAATCCAAGTAAACATTTTAGACCGTATTTTAGCTAGAAGAGGCATGACATTCAGCGGAATAAAATTCTCAATATCTGCATCAATTTTAATGCCTAAGTACTCAAGATATTCTGTAGGTTGGTTAAAAACCTTGAGTTTACTCAGGGGTAGTTCAAAATGATCTGGGGGCAGTAGCATAGATTTGCTCCAATTGTTGCTTAATCCAGAAAATCTTCCAAACTGTTCTATTGCATGTATAATTCTATATACAGTCTTTTCTGAGTTATTTTAGCATAGTAGTATGTCATCAGCGTAGAGCAGGATTTTGTGTCCCCTTCCTCCGCTGCCGAAGCCCTCTATATCCTCTTTACTTCTCAACCAAATTGCTAGGGCCTCTATGAAAATAGCAAACAGCAGCTGAGAGTGGGGACATCCCTGCTGAGTACCACGGGTTAGACGAAAAGAGGTTGTGAGCTCCCCATTTAGTCTTACTCTTGCACTAGGTCTGACATACATTTTCCTTACCAAAGCTGTTTATTGCTGACCCAGGCCAAACTTCTCCATCTCTTTCCATAAATATGCCAACTCCACTCTGTCAAACGCTTCAGTGGCGTCCAGTGACAGGATGGAGCGGATCCTCCGTTCGCCTAGCTGCATATTTCCGAACAATCTGCCAAGATTATAATTTGCTTTTCTTGCTGGGATAAACCCACTTTGGTCAGGATGTATAATTAATGATATTACCTTGGCCAAACTCATTGCCAATGCTTTAGCATATATCTTTACATCCGTGTTAAGGAGTGAAATTGGTCTGTATGACTCAACTTCAATGGGATCTTTACCCTTTTTTAATATAACCGTAATAATAGCCTCAGACATTGACAATGGGAGACCATTGTGCCAATTTGACCCATTGATGGTTTCAACTAATAAGGGGAGTAGCTCCTTCTCATATTTTCTATATGTCTCAAACGGGAGCCCATCAGATCCTGGAGATGTGTTCCCAGAAAATGATTTAACTGCCTCTCTAAGATCCTCTACTGTTACTGGAGCTCCCAGTATTTTCCTCTGTTCTTCTGTCGGAGTGGGGAATTTTATTCTATCTAGAAAACGGTTAAATTCGGTATCACTAACTCCTACCTCCTCTTTATATAAATCTGAATAGAAATCAAAGAACTCTCCCGTTATTTCTTCTGAGTCCAAAGAAAGACCCTCCCCCCGCCATCTCTTTACACATGAAATAATACTGTCATGTCCATGGGCGCGGGCCGTCAGGCTCACTCACCTCCTGACGGCCGCAGCCATGGGTCTGCGAGCGCTGGCCCCAGTCTCCTCCTCAGGAGACGCCAGTGCTCAATTCCGCTTACCTCGGCCGGGTCCCGTTGGGTGTGCGCGCACGCTCGTGCCCGCTCTTAAAGGGCCAGCGCGCGCACCTGAAGTTAATGTCAAAATTAGCCCATGAGTACTCTGGATATAAGAAGGGCTCAGCCCCTTCCTCCCATGCCTGAGCGTTTTTGTCATAACCAAAGTTTGTCTAAGCACATGGTCTCCTAGTGTTTCCCAGTTCCCAGTGTTCCCGTTCCTGTACCTGTATCCCGTGCTATCCTGTTTAAGTTCCGTGCTGAGCTGAAGTCGTGCTGTGCTGTATACCACACCTGTCCTGCTACACCATGCCTGACGTCTGCCTACTGCCTAGTCCCAGCCGAGCCTGTCATTGCTACTGTCCGAGCTGCCACAGGTACACTATACGAACTATAGACTGTGACCTGCGTTCGGTTGGCCAGCTGCCATACCATCAAGGCGGTACGGCCCAGTGGGTCCATGTACCCAACGTGACAAATACTAGGCGTCATTTGATTGGCAATAATCTGTGTTAATAATCTACCAAGCTTCCCAGATTCTCAGAAATAGTTCTGACCTGAAAAGACCAATTTCTGCTGTGTTTTCTCCAGTAGGAACCGCCTTAATTCCTTCTGTGCTTCAAAAAGTGATTATTTATTATATGTGTTACTCCCAATGGTAAAGTTCCTCTCAGCACAGGTTAGCTTCCTTCTAAATTCAGTTTCCTGTCGTAGAAAGGATTTACGGGTGGTATATATTTCCCCATAAACATTCCCCTAAGTGACGCCTTCAACGCGTCCCAAAGTGGACATGCATAGAATTTAAGTTTGTTTCCCACAAGAAGATTATTTATTTTCCAATATTCCCCTGTTTATCTATAAGTGTCAGCCAATGTGGGTTTATTTTAATACATCCTTTGTTTGCCTGGGACTTTCTTGTCTATTTTGACCAGATCATGGTCAGATATTTCATTCATTTCATAGTCCATTCTTGCTATGTTCTGGACAAACTCTGGACTCGACAAAGCCATGTCTATACGAGATATAGACTTATATGTTGTACTGTAACACAAGAAGGGCTTTCTAGGGCCATATTTGTTTCTCCAGATATCTACGAATCCAGTTTAGCTGCAGAACCCAGCAAGAGGAGACACTCCAACTGAATCTGAATGATTACTTTCTATTCCCTTAATTCTGTCCAGTTGTCCTTCCATAACGGAATTAAACCCCCAATAATCAATACCGGTCCTTTATCAATTGTATATAGAAATAATAATACTTGGCTTAAAACGTCATGTTTATAAGGGGGTGGGATATATACAAATACTAATGTGCATTTTGCACCTTCTAATATACCATGAAGTATAGTAAACCTACCTTCTCTATCAATTTGTGATGCTATAAGTTAAAATTTGATCTGAGTGTGTATATAAACACTAACTCCCCTAGAATAAGTTGTATGAACCGCATGATACTCTTGTCCTGCCCACTTCCTTCTGACCCGATCAAACGTTTCCCCTGTCAGATGGGTTTCTACTAAGCAAAGAGACTTTGCATTTAATATAATCACATTGATACATATTAAAAAGTAGAGCTTTCAATTAATGGTGAAAATTAATTTGACATGAATGAAAATTGAAATAATAACATACTGTATTTATGTACAATAGGCTAGCCATTTCCAGAATAACATATTTTCAGGAATAAATCCTCACCGCATGTCCTTGGAGATAAGGGAAGCTGGCACCATGTAATCTTTTTACAGATTGGCCCTTGAAGGCAATATTAGTAAATAAGGGTATCTGATAAGCAGATTTTTGGCATACATGTAATGATCTAGTGTTATGATGTGTTCTCCCCCACACACATTTGAGAGAATACTATACTAATTAAAGCTGACATAATGAAGGTAGGATGAAGGTGTTTATTGTCATGTACATTCACCCTGCTGTCTGAACAAACAAGTTTATTTGTAGCACAATGCTAGATATTACTGGCTCGATGAATCATTTTGTTGCATGAAGCCTCTGACATAAGATAGCGATGAGGTTTGTGCAAATATATTACGGTAAGATGAAGAATCGAGGCATAGCAATACTAAAGCCATATAAAATGTAGACTATATGCTATATTTATCACTTTGCAGTGAAGTGTATTAATGGAGTGATCACATTCTGTAGCTTATTTGATAAGGTTCTTAACCTTATCTGCGCTAAGATATTTATTAGAACAAATAAACAGAAACACGTTTGTTCCAGTGTCCTATGAGGCAGAGAAAACTCAATGCCAGCTGTTGTGAGATTCCCCAAATCTTTTGAGGATTCACAGAGGGATATTGACTGCAGGCTGTTTGCAATGCTGAATTTTTGTACATAAATGAATGTAGTGTATTATATTGTATTATTGTACTGTACAATCCCTGAAATCCTGAGTGTGTGACCATCAGCATATAGAAATGTCCATATTTAGGACATATCTAGGACAACAATGAAGAAAAGATTTATGATAGATTATAAGAAGTTAGTTTGTCTTTGAAGCTTTGACGAATAGGTGAGTTAATGGTACGTGCAAAGGAAGTTCAGAATGGGACGGGAGAGTTGTGTAGAACAGAGGTTGCATATGGTTTGCTATTTGGAAATCAGTAAACGGAGTAAGGATAATTTTACTTTTCAGGGCATTGTATTTTAGTGTAAGGTTTCTCTTGGTGACGGCCATCTAATGGTAATACAGGAAGAGGAGTAGCATTGGAAGAGGAGAGATGACAGTAAGGCCTAGTTCACATCACGTTTAAGCCCTACATTTAGTATGTACCTCAGAAAACCTCCTGACGTGTCCTTATGGCCCCATTAACCTGATGGAGACCAAAAGAATGTCCCTTTGGCTTGCATACGTCAGTATACCTTTTTAATGGAGGATGGAATAGCATAATAGACTAAGCTATTCCATCCTGAGGGATCCCACAAAAAAATTTATACTACGTGGTATGTTTTTTTAACAGAGCCTATGTGGGTCGGATGCCACTGTATGGAATCTGTCAGAGGTATGCGTTAGACGTATACCTCAGGAAGCTTCCCCAGGGCCAGAGTCTTTGTGAAGGGCATCAGGAATGGACAGTAGCATCAGGGGCTTTTCCAGCCCTGGAGTGCCCGGCCAGAGCACTTCCGATGCCCTGGCCGGGAAATTCCGTGGTCCATATATGGACAGTGACACCAGGGACTTCTCCAGGTGAAAAATCCCTATACGTCAGGACTCCTCAAAGCTTTTCTCTTTTAATGTTTTTATTGAAAATATTTTCCAATAAACATACAGCAATATTAAGAATATTTTGGTGTCAAGGGGCCCATGGAGATTCTGTCACGGGGCAAGCAGAAGGTGGTGTGAACCCACTTTGTACCTCGGACATAACGGGCATCGGGAGAGGGATTAGACGTGAGGCTAAACTGGGGAGCATAGTCTAAGGGCACCCCTATTATTCAACATTTAACCCCAATAGAGGGATCTGGACTTCGCTGCAGGGGAACCCCAGGTTGCTACCCTCAGAGTAGTTTCCCCTGGTAGTGACCAATGTATCAGGTGTAGTGCCTGTAAGCATGGTCTGGCAGGGCAGCCATCAGGACAGTACTAGGGGTACTGCTGTAAGGGGCCCGGACCAAACCTAACTGAAAGGGGGCCCACCAGCAGCTGCTGCTGCCAACTGCCTCCGCTTACTAAAGCTACTCCGCCTGCCCGACTTGCCATTGGTAGAAAAAAACAGGCCCCTGCAATGGGGCTCCTTCTTTTCACCAAAGTAAAGCTGTGGGCCCCCCTTGATTTTCTATGCTGCTGTGCTTCTCTCGTCATGAAGACACCCGCGAGCACCCGTCCGCTCACTCCTCTGCTGTCTACAGAGTACGTCCCCCACTCTCTCTTTTATTAACCTTCTCTCAACGTAAGAGTGTAGCTACGTGAGGAGGAGGAGTCGAGTTATAGCGCGGTGGCGGCGTTCTCCAATCCCCGCTATCTTCTGGAGCCTGGAGGTGGAGGACTGGACCTGGAAGACGTGGGACAATGAGGACTGGACCTGGAAGACGTGGGACAATGAGGACTGGAGTGGGAGCCAGCAGCTCTTCTGACACAGTAGTAAAGTGTCTGAAAGTGAGGTTTAAGTATTAGGCCCTGTTCACACAGAGTATTTTGCAGGCAGAAAAATTCCTTCAGGAATTTTGAGGCAGATTTTGACCTGCCTAGACTTTCTTACCACGTTTTTTGCAGCGTTTTTCGCCTGCGGTGGTTGAGGACCGCGGGCAAAAAAACGCAGTGAAAAGTGCTATTTTTGCCTCAAATTGATTTCAATGGGAGGTCAGAGGCAGAACCGCAGCAAGAAACCGCTTTTTTTTTTCCCCGAGAATGGCTGCCATTGATTTCAGATTTTTGTTGTCTCTGATTCCGATGCAGTTTCCGTGTCAAATTCAACGCTAGAAAACTCACTACAGGAACACACTAGGCGTGCATGCTGCGGATTTTATGCAACAAAATTAATTGTGTAATATCCGCAAAAAAACTTCATTAATTGACTCGCGGTTTGTTTTTTTTAAGCCGCATCATGTCAATTTATACCTCTCCTCTGTTGCGGGTTTTCACCATTGAATTTAATGGGGATTTAAAACACGCAACAAAGTGCTATGTGTTGTCACTTTTACGCTCGGAAATGCTGTGATTCCTCCGCAAGAGTAAAAAAGAGGTATTTTTTTATTTTTAATTAATAAGAAAGTTTATTCTTACAACGGCCGTAGTCTAGGCGACGCGATCCCCTATTCTGAGCGCAGCTCGGCCTCCTCTCCTGACGTTTCATCCCATGTGACTGCTACAGCAAATCAAAGGCTGTAGCAGTCACATGGGCTACTACGTCCTCACAGGAGACCGGGCTACGCTCAAAAGAGAGACGCGTCGCCTAGACTACGGCCGGGGTAAGTCTACATTTTTTTTTCCTCTGCAGGATTTCCGCAGCGGTCATGGCACCCGAAAAACTGCACCACTATTTGGTGTGGTTTTGCTGGCGGAATTCCCTATGGCTACCAGGGCGGATACACTGTGTAGTTTTATGCAGCGTATCCACCTAGTGTGTTCCTACCCTTATGATGTGCTTGTGAAGCTGTTGCCTCTAAATAGGCAGTTGGTTCAGTAGAATTAGTACTCGACCACGATAGTATGGAATGCAGGGAACAGGAACAGGAACACACTAGGAAACCATTGCATAGACAAACTAGGGAAACAACAACGCTCAGGCATCAGAGCAGGGGGCTGGACCCCTCTTATATTCCAGGGCTCCGGCTGAGGGGAGTGGAAGCGAGTGCTGGAGCTCCTGAGGAGGAGGCTGGGGCCAGCGCTTGCTGACTCATGGCTGTGGCTGTCAGGGGGAGATTGGAGCTGACGGCCCGCAGCCACGGACATCACAGTCACTTAACAAAAGGTCAGGGCAGGCAAGGATGGTAAAAGGTACAGGCTGAGGTCAAAACACAGGAATCCAAAAGACAAGATAGTTGAGGATCACTAGGAACACAGGGAACACTATTATGAGCCAAATTATTCTTGAAAAGAGCAAAAGAAGGGGAAGAACTCAAATAACCTGGGAAAGCTGGGTGAAATAATTCGGAACCAGGGCAGAACATTGGAGGAGGGAGGCCACAAGATGCGGACATCAGAGGAGAGAAGCGGTGCCAGGCAGGAGAAGAAGGATGTGAGGAGTGGGCAAGTGAAACAGAGTGGTGTGGAGCGACCATTGGACTTACGTTTGACCCATAGAAACCTACGGGTACATTAATGGAAACGTTTGTCTGGGTTAAAGAAACCTATTGGTATATTACAGGATACATTTGGATACTTTTTTTGGGGGGGCTAAATAAACGTATCCTTCAGATGTAGCCCACACACCTGGTATGAATAGAGCCTCAAAATTGCCCAAAAATAAAGATCACTGTAGCTACCATCCCTGATCACGGTGGTAGCCAAAGAACAATCAGTATTCAATGTTATTAAATTCATGTAATGCAAGCACTACGTCCACATTCCTATATTTTTAGAAACAGGGTTAATTTTTTAAAGTCGTATAAACAACCATATAGTATGAAATCATACAAAAGTGACAACAGGAGGTGCAGTCATATTGGTTTTCACCTTTGAATTAGTTTTTCAGAAACTGATGGTTAATATTTTTTCTTTAAATATCAATGCAACATTTCAGACTTCACTCAAGGGTGTGATAAATGTTAGAGTAAGGCCTGAAATAATGTATCAATCCAAAAATGTCTACATTATTTAGGTTGCTGCTTTTTTCATGTGAGGCCATTACTTGTGGGATTGATCTAGCCTTGACAAAGTTATGCATGTCCAACAAATGGCCTGTTGGGAGACTTTTTCTAAAACTGTTTAGTATAAAACAAGCACTAAGTATTTTTAGTTCAGAATACGTACAGTATTTCAATAAAGAACCAACACATTACTCACTAATAGGGGTGAGTTAAGCTCTTTTGGTGCCCAAGGCAGGTGATTCAGAATGCTCCCACCCCCCAACCTTGGTTCCTGAGGTTCCCCTTCCCCTCCACACATGTGCAGTTCTCAATGCAGGTTTGGTTGCTCACCCTACTGTGTATTTGTAGGTCAGCTGGCCTCAACAAGGAAGTGATGATGGGTTAAAGTAGGTTGCCAAGAACGGTCAGAAGCTCAGACAAGGACTTCAATTGATTGCACAAAGAAATGATTCAACCCCCCCCCCCCCCCGCCCTTCCAAACAACGAGTACATTATTAAAAAAAAATAGGTGTAATTTCTTAACATGTTTAGTCAAAGGGCCTAAATTGTACTACTTAAAGGAAACACAATAAAATCTTGGCATAATGGGACAGATTTACTATTGTTCTTGCGCCTATGTTGTGCGGTCTTTGGGCGCAAAGCAATTTAGACAAATTTATTATTGATTTGCACCAAAAAGAACAGAGTTTGCAACTCACTAGACACTTAGGTCTAGAATAGGGTGTGACTGTGATGAAAGGGGCATGGCTAAAATATGCCGCTGTGCTGAACAATTGCTCCAACATTTTGCCACAAAAACTGGCGTATACTAAGCCAACCAAGAGGTGGTATAAGGAAGAAAAAAGTGTCTAATATTTTCGGCAAAATGCGCCAAATTTATCATAAAGCGTGCGTCACTTTGGCACATCTCCTGACTGCCTGGTCTAAGTTTTCACAGTCTAAATATTAAACAACAAAAATAAATCTGCCACAATGTTTTCTAAAGGTTTAGAGCAAATTTAGCACTCATTTAAATGAGTTTTATGTATAAATGTTCCTTTAAATGGCCACTTTATTATTCAGAACAAGTTAAACTGTGGCATGTTCACTTCTGTAATGTTTTCATGATTGCAGCTCTCCTCTTACCTCCCACTGCTGCCTCTTCTTATAATTGACAGTTGCGCCCTCTCAACACTCAAATAGGGTATTATTACTGACATGACAGTACACCAAACGTGCTAGTAATGTATGCATTATCCAATTATAAACTTCTTTATTACACATAGAGGATACTTACTCACAACTTCCTGATCATTTTCCAAGTAAGTGACAGCACAAAATGCATGGCAAACGAGTCAGAATTAAAAACAGTCGACACGATCTATTGTCTACTTTTCTTTCCGTTAAACAGTAGACACGATCAAAGCGAAGAAACCTCTCCTATGTCTTTCCTTTACAATCAAGTCTAAATCTACTGACCACTGGCCACCTGTCTAGAACTTGGTGATGTTACTATAGTTACTATATCACCACTGTTTGTCTTATGAGGCAGCACCTTGAGCATTGCTATATTATTAACAGCTAAGTGATTATTTGTATGATAAATATGTTAATAAAAGGGAACATGTATTAAGTTTTATTAAGATTACAAACTGCCAGTATGTACTGTTAGGCTGGGTTCACACGACCTATTTTCAGACGTAATAGAGGCGTTTTACGCCTCAAATTACGTCTGAAAAAACGGCTCCAATACATCGGCAAACATCTGCCCATTACTTTCATCGGGCTTTACGATGTACTGTGCCGACGACCTGTCATTTTACGCGTCGCTGTCAGAAGACGGCGCGTAAAATTACAGCCTCGTCAAAAGAAGTGCAGGACACTTCTTGGGACGTAATTGGAGCCGTTTTTCATTAACTCCAATGAAGAACAGCTCCAAATTACATCCGTAAAAGACGCCCCGCAAAACGCGAGTACATGCAATTACGTCTGACATTCAGGAGCTGTTTTCTCCTGAAAACAGCTCCGTAATTTCAGACGTAATTGCAGTTATCGTGTGCACATACCCTTACCAATAAAGTGGCAGTTTGATATCCTTTCGTATAAAGATGTTGATTGGTAAATGCCTGGGTGAAAAATATTGGTGAAACTTAATCTATGCTTTGTTTAAGGAAAAATCTAGTAATTACATAATTTAATGAAGTTACTTTTTTTTTTAACAATGGCTGTAAACGACATGAATTAAAAAAGAAAGCAGTACTCACCTATCCTTCCCCCCGGCAATCCAGCACTGAAGTTCCAGCGGCACTTCTGGTCATTGTTTACATGCAGACAGCGTGTGACCGCTGCAGTCAATCAGAGGACTGCGCTTAAACAAGGTCCTTTGCTTAAACAAGGCCTTCCTGATATGCAACCCAGCACTCAACGTTATAAGCATACCTCCCAACCATCCCAGATTCAGCGGGACAGTCCCGGATATCAGGCGGTGTCCTGCTGTCCCAGGCAGCCAGTGGTATGTCCCAGACACCCAGTGTCAACTGTATCTGTGTCCTCAGGACGCAGATACAGTTGAACCCAATGCTGAAGCAGGGAACCATCAGTTCTCTGGTCCAGCAGTGGCTCCTCCATAGTGGAATCCCCTGCCATAGCGTTGCCAACGCTCTGGCTGGGGATTTCATCCCTAGAGGGAGTCCCAATGGCTACAGGAGGGGTAGCGCTATCTACAGGAGGGTGTCACTATCTTTGTGGCACTATGTGGGCACTGGCACTAGGGGCAGTTAAGGGGGCATTATACTGTATGGGGCAGCAATGGGGCATTATACGGTATGGGGACAGCTAGAGGGGCATTATATTGTATGGGGCAGCTGTGGGGCCATTATAGTGTATGGTAGTATCTATGGGGGCATTATACTGTATGGGGGAATCTATGGGGGCATTATACTGTATGGGGGAATCTATGGGTATGTGCACACGGTAGCAGGCTTTTACATCTGAAAAGACAGACTGTTTTAAGGAGAAAACAGCTGCCTCGTTTCAGACGTAAATGCTCCTCCTCACATTTTGCGAGGCTTCTCTGACAGCCGTAAATTTTGAGCTGTGCTTCATTGACTTCAATGAAGAACGGCTCAAATTACGTCTGAAAGAAGTGTCCTGCACTTCTTTTGACGAGGCTGTATTTTTACGCGTCGTCGTTTGACAGCTGTCAAACGACTATGCGTAAATGACAGGTTGTCTGCACAGTACGTCGGCAAACCCATTCAGATGAATGGGCAGATGTTTGCCGACGTATTGTAGCCCTATTTTCAGACGTAAAACGAGGCATAATACGCCTCGTTTACGTCTGAAAATAGGTCGTGTGAACCCAGCCTATAGGGGCATTATACTCTATGGGGCAGCTGTGAGGACATTGTACTGTATGGGGGCAGCTATGGGGCAATATACTGTATAAGTGCAGCTATGGGGGAATTATACTGTATGGGGGCAGCTATGGGGGCATTATACCGTATGGTGGCAGCTATGAGGACATTATACTGTGTGGGGGAATTATACTGAATGGGGGCAGCTATGGGGGCATTATACCGTATGGTGGCAGCTATGAGGACATTATACTGTGTGGGAGACACTATGGAATCATGATACTGCGTGGGTGAATTGGGTGTGTATGGGCGAGGATGGGGCAGGATTAGAGGTGTGACTTATAAGGAAAATAATTTGGCACAGCGGCCGCACCTGTTGTCCCTCTTTGCGATATTGAAAGTTGGGAGGTATGCATCAGTGCTGAGTCACAGTAGCGTGTATGAGTCGCAGCATGCTGATGGAGCCTGAGGGGTACTGGAGGAAAAAAGGGAAACAGTGTGGTTCTTTATTTTATTTTTATTATTTAATTCTGATGATGTGGGAGAGGGTAGTTTGATCGGGATGGGGGGGGGGGGGTACGAGGCTCCACTCTGGCCTCTACCTTTCTGTGCTCCACAGAGTGAAAATTAGATTTCCGATATAATTTACGCCCCCTTTCCACAAAAGTGGTGAAAGCGCGTAAAAAGGCTCTTTTGATATTTTTTTACGTGAATAAATGCGTGACATGACAATAAAGGTTGATAAAGTCCCCCCCATAGTATTCTAAAAGCAATTCCTATTAAATAGGTGCTTGAATTGTGATACATATAAGTTTTATGTTTGTAAATACGTAGGATATTATAGAGACTAAACCTCTTGTAGCAATTTCACAAACAGTGCATCATTTGGATAAGGCTATGTCCACATAATAAGGATTTGCACTAGGCAAATCCACTGCAAATTTTGAGGATAATCCGCAGCAGAAAACTCAGGTTTCTGCTGCAGATTGGCATTCGGATCTGAAGTGCAATGGAGTTAAATATATTATGTAGTGGATAATAAGGGTGTATTCACACAATGTAGTTTTTACACCTAAAAACACATGCGTTTTTATAGTGATTTGTGAAATCACAGCAAATCGCGATAAAAACGCATGCACGGTACAAATACACCATAAAATCAGTGGTCATTATTCCCCAAGGTTTTTTTCTGGATCATGTGAATGGGGCATAAAATACCTCACAGACATGCATTGCCAGTTTAATTGTTGTAGATTCTGTCCTGATTTAGGCAAGGAATCTGCGCCTATATCCTGACAGAATCCACAACATGTGAACATGGCCTAAATATACAACTCTACTTACATGTTAGCTGGAACATGACAAATAGAGATTCCTCCAGGGCCTGCCCATAATAATATGTTTATTATAATTGATTTTTGTTTTAAGCTCTGGGTGTACCTATTACATAAGCCGTTTTACCCCTTCACCATCTTGAAAGCCACCATCTTGAAACAACTTGCCCAGTAGACATGTGAAAAGGGTACCATGTTTTTTTGACCCATATATTTTCGCCAAATCACAGTAAAGTACACCACAACTCACTTGTTTGTGACAGAAATCACCAACATGTATTGTTTTCTAGAACATAAAACAAGTCTGTATCTCGTTGTGTAATATATTAAGTCAAAAAAACTATTTCGCTTGAGTGTTTTGAGCTGAGGAAGATTCATGAAAACTGTCTAACAGTAAAAATGTCTTTGTAGCCTCTAGCAACCAAGCACAGCGCATCTTTTATTTTACAAGAGCACTATAAGAAATGAAAGCTGCGCTGTGATTGGTTGCTATGGGCTGCAAAGACAATTTTCCTGTTAGACAGTTTCTCATGTGTCTGCTTTAATATTCATGAGTTAAGTAAATGGACGATGAAAGAACAAAACCATGTCAGGTCATATTCTCCTTAAAGTGTCATAAAGCTGAACATTTTGTGTCCATAGTGCAAACTTCAGCACATAGAGTATTAGTGTTTAGTATTAGGGTATGTGCACACGCTAGCTACCTTTTACGTCTGAAAAGACAGACTGTTTTCAGGAGAAAACAGCTACGTCGTTTCAGACGTAAAAGCTCCTCCTTGCATTATGCGAGCCGTCTGTGACGCTCGTAAATCTTGAGCTGCTCTTCATTGACTTCAATGAAGAACGGCAGTCAATTTACGCGTCGTTGATTGACAGCTGTCAAACGACGACGCGTAAATGACAGGTCGTCTGCACAGTACGTCGGCAAACCCATTCAAATGAATGGGCAGATGTTTGCCGACGTATTGTAGCCGTATTTTCAGACGTAAAACGAGGCATAATACGCCTCGTTTACGTCTGAAAATAGGTTGTGTGAACCCAGCCTGAGGTGATATTACATGAAGACAGATTGACCGTTTTTAAAATGGCAGCAGAAGTTTTAGATATCTGGACACACACCAGCACTGTTCTTATTTTTCGCACTTATCTTTAACCTGGGCCTAACATGGGGAATTAGCCCTCAAAGTGTTAATTGTTTTTCAAACATCATCTATTATAAATATATTTACTTGTAATGTGAAATTCACAGCAAACAGTTTCTGACTGAAGGCTATTCACCAGGCACTAGCATACACAGATCAGATCCTTACTTTATCATGAACTCTTCTCTGTACTTCGTATTGTCTAAATGATGTGGCGAGGCTAAATGGGGGCCCACTGAGGGATCCTCATGCCCTCATCTGAAAATGAACAAATCTAGGAAAAATTATAATATACTCTTTATATCAAGTGAAATGTAACAGAGATAGCCACTGTGGCTTATATAGAGCCTGTGAAGCGGTGGGCCCGGCTTAGGTTGGTCCTATCTGCCATTACAATGGTGCTGTGAAAAAGCCCTCTCTAGGGGCATGTAGTATAAGCAAATGAAGGTGGCAGCGGTCCGAGGGTCACTCCATCCTTCTTTTCTGGTCCGAAATACCCAATATAAAGTTTTATTCAAGTCTACAATCTAAATTAATATGTCAGCAGGATGTTGCATGTAATATCTGCTCAAATGGTCCACGAGGAAACAAAACTGGGGTTGGATTCATAGCTGCTTATGCGAAGAATTATTGATACATGTATGTAGAGCAACCGTCCAATTCTCATTTACTTTACAATTTTACCCACTTTTCCCATTTCTACCCATTTTATGCTAGTTTAATGGAAGCAAAAGGAAAATGACACACAGTATTCCCATGTATTGAGCAGGAGATGGAAGTGGATGAAAATAACATTTGGTATCCATCCAAAGCCTTAGTGTATGTTCACACGGCTTATTTTCAGAAGTTTTTCGCGCCATAAATGCCCCGAAAAATGGCTAAAAATACAGAGGCTGAACGCCTCCAAACATCTGCCCATTGATTTCAATGGGAAATACAGCGTTCCGTTCCCACAGGCGCTTTTTGTGCGGCCGTTTTTAAAAATGGCGCGTAAAAACGCCCTGTAAAAAAGAAGTGCATGTCACTTCTTGACCCGTTTTTGGAGCCATTTTTCATTGGGTCAATAGAAAAACAGCTCCAAAAACGGCCGTAAAAAACGCATCAAAAAACGCTTGATGCTTAAAAACGGCTGAAAATCCCACCGTCCCTTTACCAGTCACTGTTTACTTTATTCAGCAAAGCAGACAGCCAACCACGGGACACAGTTGTCATGTGCCGCATATGGTAACATCAGCTACACATTGGCTTTGGTCACGTCCGTAGGGCACATCATTGCTAAAGCAAAGTAAAAAGTGACTGAGCGAGGGACCACAGGTGAAGCTACGGGAAAGCGAGTGTATTGTTATTTTATCATATAATCACCATATTTAGCCATAATTCACACGAACGTGTAATATTTGCGTGTGACGGCCGTTAAAACGGACCTATGTAATTCAATGGGGCCGTTCACACGGCCGTTGTTTCAACGGACTGTGTGAAAGGTCAGAGAGAAAATAGGATATGTCCTATTTTTTCACGCTTCACGCATCCCTCCATAGACTCTAGTCTATGGGGGATGCGGGATATTGCATCCCGCAGAGCAAACCACGGATGCACCTCGGACGTGAAAAACACGGCCGTATTTCACGTCCGAGATGGGCAATGCTCGTGTGAATCCGGCCTAAATTAATACTTTCCTACCCTTGTGTGTTTTTACATTTTGCTGTAGCAGTAGCCTCTTCTATAATTTTTATTCTACCTCGCTCATTTTTGCTACTCGACTGCATTATTTTTCCAGGGGAAATAGATATTAGTTTTCTTCTATCATTAAATAAATATGTAATACCGATTGCTTTACTAGAAATGAAAAGGCAGCACAAAAAGAAAATAAGCTCTAAAATGTACAATTAATCAATAAAATATTCACTAAATGCATTGGCGCAAGAAAATTAAGTAAACAATAAACACACTATGGCTGAAAAAGTGATCTAAACTGCTAACAGCCTCGTCTCCTTATCCTACATTTCATCTATGATTCATGAAATCACAAAAAAAAGGCAATACTTAGGCCTTGTTCACGCAATGCAGATTTTGCATGGATTTTGCATGGATTTTGTAAGCCAAAACCAGGAACAGACCCTAAACAGAATAAATATATAGAGAATGGCCTAAAAGCGTCACCTTTCCTGGATCCCATTCTGCTTTTGGCATAAAAAATGCATGCAAAATACGCATCAAATCTGTACTGTGTGAGCAAGGCCTCAGGGTATGTTCACAGGCTGTGTTTTCAGGCGTATTTCGGGGCGTAAATGAAAAACGGTAGCTGAACACCTACAAACATCTACCCATAGAATTCAATGGGAAAAACTGTGTTTCATACAGATGGGTCGTTTTAAAAAGCGGCACGTAAAAAAACGCCCCGTAAAAAGAAGGAGCATGTCACTTCTTTTGCCGTTTTCGAAAAGCAGCTTTAAAAACGTCTAGAAGAAACAACTCAAAAAACGTTTTCTCTGAAAACAGCACTATAATTTTCAGCCGAATCAAAAACAGCTGAAAATGATGGAGCTGTTTTCAAGGGAAAACAGCCTCTGGTTTTCAGCCATTTTTTAAGCTGAAAACTTTTTTTCAGGCATTTTTTGGAGAATTTTTTGGAGCTGTTTTTCTATTGACACAATGAAAAACAGCTCCAAAAACAGCTCAAGAAGTGACATGCACCTTCTTTTTATGGGGCGTTCTTTTATGCGTGTTTTTTTTTAAACGGCTACGTAAAAAAACGCCCCATCTGAATTCAATGGACAGATGTTTGTAGGTGTTCAGCTATCATTTTTTCGGGCGTATTTCGGGGGGGTCCTTAGGGTATGTTCACATGGCTTATTTTCGGCCGTTTTTCGGGCCGTAAACGGCCGAAATATCAGGAGCAGAACGCCTCCAAACATCTGCCCATTGATTTCAATGGGAAAAACGGTGTTCTGTAACAACGTGGCGTTTTTTTACACAGCCATTTTGAAAAACGGCTGCATTTTTAATTGACTTTATAGAAAAACAACTCCAAAAACGGCCATAAAAAACGCAGCGAAAAACGCAAGTTTGCTTAAAAAACGGCTGAAAATCAGGCGTATTTTTAGATGTTTTTGATTTTGTGTGCACATAAATGGCAGTATAAAACATATAAACCATTATGCAGTTATGTTTGGAACTATTAAAACAAATGTTTGTTATGACAACCCCTGGTATTCTTTTAATTCCCTATCAGAACGTCCACCTAATGTGTCCAGTGCCAGTGGTCATACATGCTCAGTAGCTCAGTCCGACCCTCTGGATCCTCTTGTATACGGGCGGTGGAGTGATTCCTGCTATTGTGCAGACCAGCCAATAAGAATCGGCGCACTAGAAGCAGATTCTTCTCACCAGCACTTGACATATTAGGTGGACGTTCTGAGAGGGAATCAAAAGAACATCAGGAGGTGCCATAACAAGTATGTACCAGCAATATCTAGACACAGGAGTATTTTGGTGGGACAATCCCTTTAAAGAGGATTTCCCCTGTATTAAGCCCAAGTTTGAAATTAACTGAAACCCGTGTATTATGTCATTAGCTACACCAAAATTATATTTCAAAGGGGTTGTGCTCTATGAACAATCTCTTTTGTTAGAAGGGTCTCCTAAAGACATGCGGATCACGGAGTATCTTATTGCTGTGACCCCAAGAGATCATCAGGAATCTGTTTTTGGAAAAGTAGAAAGTGTCACCTCGAGAAATATTTCTCATCTAAATATGTGGGCTGTCGGTGATATGCATGGACATACTAGGCCCTTCAGATGGAGAGACAATCCTTTTATCCACTCTACACTCTTGTTAATAAAAAAGGATCATGAATGAGGAATCCCCACCTATCAAAGGGGTTCACTGTTTTAGACAATCCTAACTTGTTGGAAGGGTCCCTTGACAATAAGCAGATCACAAATTGTCCCCCTGCTTGGACCACCAGCGATCAGATGTAATCTGTTGGGAAGTGTTTAATTTCCATGCAGCGCCACCACAGGAGAAATTAAGCATTGCACAGTGCCTATTCAAACGCATGTGCTGTCTGTAATGCAGGTCAGGTCCTCCAGAGCTCTCCACTCTGGCCAAGAGATGAGTATTTTGAACATAGGACTCAGCTCTATTAACCTAAAATTCCCTAATAGGGTGTATGAATTTTCTTTTTCTAAACTGGACAACAACTTGGACAACAAGACTAACAGGATGTGCTAACCTATCTTTTCTTGAATTCAGATGCAGGATTTGGCTATGCATTACTAGCACAAAAGATAACTAATCCTGTGTTTGTTTGTTCATATTTTTGCACGTAGGTAGTAGTTTACTAGATCATAAGTTTTAGATATTTGTTAATTTTTTTGTCCTGTCCAATTAAGTTTATCAAAACTGCCTTTTTGAACATGGGGAGACATGATGATATTGTCCAATAAAAACTGCTGCATGCTACTTGCTTGTAATAAACTTACCTGTATGCTATCCAGTGTCATTCTCTTAAGTCGAGCCATGGCATCCCTACTGATTTATGCACAGCATCTGCAGGTGGTTCCTTAGGTTTATAGAAGAGCTTGACTTAGTTTGTGTGTTTCCTTGCGACCCATAATTTGACTCAAACTGACCCAGCCCGTCTTGCGATGAATGTTCTTATTACCAACATTTCTAGCTGTCTTAATATTGCCTTGAGACAATTCTGCCTTCTGTGCCCTGATTTGATGCTGCTGACCCACACCATTGACCTTGTTGCTTGCTGACTATCAACAATGTTTTGGCCTGTCCCTTACCATACTGAATGCTGCCCTTAAACAATCTATTGTATACTGTGATCACACCAGCAGTCTTAAAATATCCCTGAATCCATCTCGTAAGAAGAACTTTGAAATTCTTTACGAAATTCTTCTACTCTGCTCGCCCTCTATCTTTCAGTATGTCCTAAGGCTCTGCCCCTATCCTTTGTGTTTTACTCTACTCCCCGCATGCATAGTCCTGGCATCTTCATCAGTTAATTTCATTTTTAATAGCATTTTTAATAGCATGCATAAGTTGCTGATATCTGCTCTAATATCTTGTGTCCTTGACTTTCAGCTGATTCCTCGTTCATGCCTTCTTGATCCTTATACTTAACATTGAAATGTCTAATTTCTTCCACCCGAACCTGCTGTGGCAAAATTTGGTAACTTGCACTAACTTTTCCCCATACTTACTTTTTAGGACTAAGATTGCCTCACCGATCTCATGTAAACCTACCTAACATCACTACGACTTGTGATCACATATATTCTACTGCTACAATGTCACCAATTCAGAAAAACTCCTTTACGAAAGATGATATACCCTCCTAGTTTGGTCTTACCACCACTTGGCAACTCAAATGAAAAATATTTCCCGTATTCATTCCTACCTTATGTATAAGACCACCAAAATGCTAGTCTATGCACTTATATACAGTGAAGGAAATAAGTATTTGATCCCTTGCTGATTTTGTAAGTTTGCCCACTGTCAAAGACATGAACAGTCTAGAAATTTTAGGCTAGGTTAATTTTACCAGTGAGAGATAGATTATATATAAAAAAAAAAAAACAGAAAATCACATTGTCAAAATTATATATATTTATTTGCATTGTGCACAGAGAAATAAGTATTTAATCCCTTTGGCAAACAAGACTTAATACTTGGTGGCAATACCCTTATTGGCAAGCACAGCAGTCAGACGTTTTTAGTAGTTGATGATGAGGTTTGCACACATGTTAGATGGAATTTTGGCCCACTCCTCTTTGCAGATCATCTGTAAATCATTAAGATTTCGAGGCTGTCGCTTGGCAACTCGGATCTTCAGCTCCCTCCATAAGTTTTCGATGGGATTAAGGTCTGGAGACTGGCTAGGCCACTCCATGACCTTAATGTGCTTCTTTTTGATCCACTCCTTTGTTGCCTTGGCTGTATGTTTCGGGTCATTGTCATGCTGGAAGACCCAGCCACGAGCCATTTTTAATGTCCTGGTGGAGGGAAGGAGGTTGTCACTTAGGATTTGACGGTACATGGCTCCATCCATTCTCCCATTGATGTGGTGAAGTAGTCCTGTGCCCTTAGCAGAGAAACACCCCCAAAACATAATGTTTCCACCTCCATGCTTGACAGTGGGGACGGTGTTCTTTGGGTCATAGGCAGCATTTCTCTTCCTCCAAACACGGCGAGTTGAGTTAATGCCAAAGAGCTCAATTTTAGTCTCATCTGACCACAGCACCTTCTCCCAATCACTCTCAGAATCATCCAGATGTTCATTTGCAAACTTCAGACGGGCCTGTACATGTCAATACCTATACCAGACTGTGAAGACTACTAGTATATCCAGAAAATGAAACACACATAGCACAAGTCATGTACCATGACAATATAAAATAAACTTTATTGAAATATACATAACACATTGGCCATCAAAATATAAAAACAATATAGCACACAGTTAAAAAGGAGAGTATGGAGGAGCTGCGTGAATAATCCAATATATATGCTACCATACTATAAACATCCTGTGATGTGATAACAAATGCAGATATCTATAGAAAAGATAATCATATAGATCAAGTATTTGGACAACAGAAGCACATAAATATATTTAGCACCTAACAGAAGAGCACACAATTGTGCATACATATAAGAGTATACAGCTAAAGCTCCAAGTTGCACCCAAAACAAAGACCATTCTTTATAAATAAAGGATATTGCACAAACCCATGGACATCATGATAGGAAGCACGCAGGAACACTCCACACTGACCGCCCCCGACGCACGTTTCGCCGTCAGCTTTCTCAGTGCATGGGTTTGTGCAATATCCTTTATTTATAAAGCATGGTCTTTGTTTTGGGTGCAACTTGGAGCTTTAGCTGTATACTCTTATATGCATGCACAATTGTGTGCTCTTCTGTTAGGTGCTAAATATATTTATGTGCTTCTGTTGTCCAAATACTTGATCTATATGATTATCTTTTCTATAGATATCTGCATTTGTTACCACATCACAGGATCTTTTTAGTATGATAGCATATATATTGGATTATTCACGCAGCTCCTCCATACTCTCCTTTTTAACTGTGTGCTATATTGTTTTTATATTTTGATGGCCAATGTGTTATGTATATTTCAATAAAGTTTATTTTATATTGTCATGGTACATGACTTGTGCTATGTGTGTTTTATTTTCTGGATATACTAGTAGTCTTCACAGTCTGGTATAGGTATTGATATTTGCTTTATGATTTGTGTGGACGCATTATTGTTTGGCGCATGCCAATGGTCTATACTCGTATAGGTATTCATCGGGCCTGTACATGTGCCTTCTTGAGCAGGGGGACCTTGCGGGCACTGCAGGATTTTAATCCATTACGGCGTAATGTGTTACCAATGGTTTTCTTGGTGACTGTGGTCCCAGCTGCCTTGAGATCATTAACAAGTTCCCCCCGTGTAGTTTTCGGCTGAGATCTCACATTCCTTAGGATCAAGGATACCCCACGAGGTGAGATTTTGCATGGAGCCCCAGATCAATGTCGATTGACAGTCATTTTGTATGTCTTCCATTTTCTTACTATTGCACCAACAGTTGTCTTCTCACCCAGTGTCTTACTTATGGTTTTGTAGCCCATTCCAGCCTTGTGCAGGTCTATGATCTTGTCCCTGACATCCTTAGAAAGCTCTTTGGTCTTGCCCATGTTGTAGAGGTTAGAGTCAGACTGATTAATTGAGTCTGTGGACAGGAGTCTTTTATACAGGTGACCATGTAAGACAGCTGTCTTTAATGCAGGCACCAAGTTGATTTGGAGCGTGTAACTGGTCTGGAGGAGGCTGAACTCTTAATGGTTGGTAGGGGATCAAATACTTATTTTTCTCTGCACAATGCAAATAAATATATATAATTTTGACTATGTGATTTTCTGTGTTTTTTTTTATATATAATCTATCTCTCACTGGTAAAATTAACCTAGCCTAAAAATTCTAGACTGTTCATGACTTTGACAGTGGGAAAACTTACAAAATCAGCAAGGGATCAAATACTTATTTCCTTCACTGTATATTCCACCTAGATTGTTACAATACCCACCCCTATGGCCTACAGATGAACAGATAAATAATTCTAAACTCTGCCACTCAGATCATCTACCAATCCCCATGCGCTTGACACTCTTCTTCACTCTCTCTCTCTCTCTCTCTCTCTCTCTCTCTCTCTCTCTCCCGTCCTAAACTGGTTGGCTGGTACACCGATAATACAATTCAAGCTCATAACTTACAAAACTGCCTACATTTCCTGAATAAAGACTAGATATCTCCCACCCTATAAACTCTGTCCCTGACTTTATACTTTTTCTCTATACTATTCTAGTCCCCGTCTACAGTTTCTCTAGAACATCTGCCCTCTCCCTTGTTCATGCCTTCCAACACTCTTCAACCCTCCAAACTTTAAGCAGCATAAATATTAAACTGTTCTAACAAACCTATAATATGACCTTTGCTGTTTCAAGAATATCTCTACCAGAAAAGGCAAAACTGTCTCCCACAGCTCTTCTATCTACCTCTATCCTATACCTTGTAGACTATGAATTGTATTTCTGCATTGTTTGATGTTTTTTTTTTTAAAACATGTATTACCTATAAATGTACACAAAAAGTCTGATTCCCTTTCCAGGGAGGGACTAGGGTCCCTTGGGTCTACCAGAGGAGATAATCCTGACTCCCACCCTCCAGCTATTTAATTACATCATAGTATTTGTTATCATTGCACACAGAGGACATAACATCAATAAGTTCTAATAGGTTTTGGGAATCATCCAATAAGATATAGACCCTAGTGGCAAGTGATTGGCTTTAAAGTCACCTTCAAATGGATTTGTCTTCTTCTGGATCATTGGGGCCTATCATTGTGTCAAAGCCAGAGCCCATCAGGTGATCCCCTGGTACAATGGGGGGCTAGTCCCACCCTGTCCCTTTCATATTATCTCACGGTACAATTAAATGACTATTTCTCTTTATTATGATTTCATTGCCTCTTGTTTTTATCAAGGCATATGTTGATTTTTTTTTTAAGTAGATCTTGGCTTGCATTCATATTACTCTGCATTTAGTGTGTGGGATTTTCATACTGTTATTAACAGTGTCTAGTGTTGTCAGATTCAAGTGTAGACGGCCTCATTAATTCATGGTTAAGCTGATCAAGCGGAATTCATTGTCTGAATATATACAAGACAATTTTTTTCTCCCTGAATTGTTGAGAAGAGAACCTTTTATGGGCATGTGACTCTGATTTTAAGATTTTTTTCTAGAAAAGATAATACATCATAACATGAAATATGTTGCTAGTGTTGACTATTATTAATTGATGTTAATGGAAAACTGACAAGCATTTGAAGAATTGCCTACTTTATTTTTATGTTAAAGGGATATTTCCATCACAGATAGATAGTGATGAAATTTCCCTTAGATAGGATAGGTGGGGATCTGACCGCTGGACCCCTACCGATCCTGAGGATGAAGCTACAGCAGAGCTGCTTTAGTGCTGCGTCTACTTTATATTTTTACCATGAATGGTGGAGCTTTCGGCCACCCGCTGTGCAGGAAACTCCATTCAAAAAGAGTTCCTTGCACAGATGGTAGCTAGCTTTCTGTGATGAGAATAAGGCTGCATTCACATCTGCATCAGGGCTCCTTTCCGACGTTCTGTAAAAATTTTCTGTCGGAACGGAGCCATGACTGACACAAACGGAAACCAGAGGTTTCTGTTTCCATCACCATTGATTTCAATGGTGATGGATCTGGTACAAATGGTTTCCGTTTGTCTCCGTTGTGCAGGGGCTCCATCGTTTTGATGGAATGAATACCGTAGTCAACTACGCTATTGATTCTGTCAAAATGATGGAGCCCCTGCACAACGGAGACAAACGGAAACCATTTGTACCAGATCCATCACCATTGAAATCAATGGTGATGGAAACAGAAACCTCTGGTTTCCGTTTGTGTCAGTCAGGGCTCCGTTCCGACGGAAAGCTCAGACGGAACGTCGGAACGGAGCCCTGATGCAGATGTGAACGCAGGCTAACTCGACTGGTTGTTATTCATGTTTTATAGACATTTGCTCCTCAATATACACTGATACTTGTTCCCTAGTTTTTGATCACATATAATTGACATTCTTTATGTTTACAATTGTATGTGATGTTTAAAACCAAAGCCTAAGCTTTGGTATTTGAACTTGCACGTGTTTGTGAGCTTTGGTAACTGCCCCATTCTTATGGCTATGTTAGTTCTTGATATGCTTAAAAAATTCTTAAAAAGGTTGCTTCATGACAGTCATTGAGGTTATTTTCCTAGGATATGCCATACATGTCCTATTGGTGGAATCTTAAAGCAGAGAGCTCTGAAAATTGCCGGTACTAAGTGGAAGTGGCGCAAGGAAAGACACGTGCCTTTTTAATCTTCTGTCTGCTCCCATCATCTTTTTTCAAAAGCCACATGATTGGCTATTGACATGTCCCATGAAGCTGAATGGGACAGTCACAAAACTTTCTGCAGCAAATCTGTCAAGTGTGAACATACAATTAATATACATGAAGTCTTCAAATAGCTTATTTTATTTTATCAGTGTTGGTACTTGAAATTATGACCTAAAACACGCAGCTGCTCTGCTTCAGTGTTCCCATGATACTTGCTGAGGTGCTTCATTGTTATCATAGGAACATCGCATTGATCAAAGACATCCTCAAAAATGTGTACACATATACACACGACAACCTCTATTCAAGCGGGAAGTGTACATTTATGTGAATGGTGATTTGTATTTATACACTATCCGAATAGCAAGGCTGAACCAAGGAACTGAAAGAGTTGTCTTAACCCCTTCCCGCCGCAGCCATTTTTCAGAATTTCAATTAAATTTTTTCCTCCCCACCTTCCAAAAGCCATAACTTTTTTATTTTTCCATTGATATAGTCCTATGGGGCTTGATTTTTGCGGGACGAGTTGTAGTTTTTTTGTAGCACCATTTATTGTGTCATATAATGTACTAGAAAACGGGAAGAAAATTATTTGTGGGGTAGAAAATGAAAAAAACAGCGATTCCTCCATTGTTTTTTTGAGCTTAATTTTTACGGAATTCACTGTGCAATTAAAACAACATGTTAACTTTATTCTTAGGGTCAATTTGATTACGTCGATACCAAATATATATAGTTTTTTCTATATTTTACCACTTTTACAAATAAAAAACTAAGTGTAAAAAATACAATTTATTTTGTGTCGCCAAATTCCGAGAGCCATAACTTTTTTTATTTTTCCGTCGATTAAGGGGCTTATGATTGCAGTATAAGCTGTGGTTTCTAATCATACCATTTTGGGGTACATGCAAGGTTTTGATCAGTTTTTATTACATTTTTTGTTGGAGATGAGGTGACCAAAAAATAGCGATTCTGGCGTTTACATTTTTTCTTTTTACGGCGTACACCATGCGGGTTGAATAATGATGTATTGTAATAGTTCAGACTTTTATGGACGCGGCGATACCAATTATGTTTATTTGTTTATTTTTTTACAATGCTCTAGGGGGAAAATCGGAAGAGGGTTTTTTTTTTAACTTTTAATATTTGTTATTTTTTTCAGATACATTTTTTTTTTACTAATTTTTACTTTTTTTATTAGTCCCGCTAATACTAATGTATTGCAGTATATCGTCTTTCTGACAGGCCTCTCATCATTAGCATGAGCAGTAGATGGATATATTGAAGGGATATTGATCGTGCGTGTTTTCTTCATTACCATTCTCTCCACATTAAGGTCAGGGCATGGGGTCCTTCTCTTTTTGTCATCTCTAATTGGTTGATTAGGTTTGAACAATGTTATAAAAAATTCCTTAGAGACCTGGTGGAGAAATCTGTATGACTGATAAGATGGCCTTGTAATTATTGTTTGACGCACATGTGCAGCAATATAACTGCCATTTTTTCATGTCAAAGGCTAACAATAAAACCATCATGTACATCACCTAGAGCTTACCTAGGGATCAATGGATAATGTGTAACAAGAAGAAAATCAATTACGCCATTGAATCTGTACGGTAGTATTTTGCTGCTGTCAAAAACGCATTTGCTGTTGGCTCTTTCGCACTCAAAAGTGGATCAAAAGCAGCTTATATTGTATACAGAATTTTTCATTCATATCTAAAGGGAGAGAAAATAACATAGTGAAATATTTTTTCCTTTATGTATAAGCTAAATATTTATAGCATGAACTTTCTAAAACCAGCAAAATAACCATTGTAATTACTGACTGATTTTCTCTGCCCCAGTTTTTTTTGTACTGAACACAACAAGGGTGTAAATAATTCAGTAAGAAGGATGAGCACAAACCCGTATGATTGAAAAGATTGCTTTATTTCACCCAATACTAAATGCCAGGCTAATACAGCACAGCGTGACATGTTTTAAAAGCTTTATGCAGAGTTAATGCATACTATATACATGTAGCAGAGCTGAATTTATCATTCAATCCTTTCCTTTTTGTGCTTACCGTCACAATCACCACAGTGATATCATGATAGATTGTGCCAAATTAAAGCTTAGCTCAAATACATCTGACAAACTTAACTCTAAAATGCATATGTTTTTGTTTTTTTACTTGAACGGTTCATTTCTTTTCAGTGTCCTCCTAGCTTTTATTTTCATACAGTCATCTTCCCCTCCTAGAGAAATATGGTTCGCCAGGTGCTTAGGCTGCACAAACTTTTAGTACTGCCCTGTGGTCCGCCAATTTTCTTGAATATATATCCATCTTTTGAGAGCCGGACACAGACTGCAAATAGAAAACTCGACTATTTAAATGAGATGTTAAAGGCTATGTCGCAACAAGGTTTTCTTATTTTATTACTACAATGCATGTAACATGAAAAATGAAGTAAGTTTTCAAATCATCTTCATTAAAAATTTCCTACGGTTTTGTGTCTGTAGCTGCTATGCAGTTTGAAGCATCTCCTTGGTAACAGACAACAAACAAACCCTGTGTAGTCTAAGTTTGCAGTCCTACTCTAAACTATCTGTCCCCTACTTCTTGCTAATCTGACAAATGTATGTTAGAAAGAAGTAGGGGACAGATAGAAGGTATGACTGCAGGGTCAGACTACACAGTGTAACAGCCCGATTCCTGTGATGCCCAGGGAAAGAACAAACCAGACAGCCACATTTCACCTATAGCACCCTCCTTTTCCATGACTTCGGTTAGGGTCTAGATATTCAGCTGGCACCAGAACTTAGGAATCTCTAACTGGTCTGGTGGTAGATTCCCTGGATAACATTTAGAAGGAGGGAAAGCAAACCAAATGGGTATTAGTTGGAGGTATGGTGGCTAGGGGTAATGACAAACGTAAAAAGTCTCTAAACGTGCCGGGAAGGATTTCACGGATCGGTCACAGAACTTGTTTAAACAAAGGGGCAGACGAACTCAGCTGAGAAATATGCCCCTTCATCTCTAAATGCTAAATGTGTTGTTTTTTTTTTTGTCTTATCAGAGAGCCAAGCAGGGTGGTATACAATCGTTTTCAAGAAATTGTGTCAGCAAAAAAGTGATGCTAAAACAATCAGATGGCAATACCACCCCACTCTTTTATTGGTTTGGAAGAGGGAAAGGGGAAAGGGGCAACAAAAAACAGGGCTGTCCTCTACTGATGATGAGATGTGGTGGTTTAAACCAACAAGCAGCCCCATTTTACAGTTATATTTTGGGACCCTCACTGTACATGTACGCCCCTGATTTCAGTATTGGAACGTGCAGCCAAAGTTGTTATGTCTCATGCCATGCTTGTTACCCATTCTCACTCAGGGAGCACCCATTTCTATTTTCTGCATAAACATTGTATTAATATTAAAAAAATCCAAAGAAAATCTCTATAGTTTTGATGACAAAACAAATTTGCCTTTGAATCTTTCTTTTAACAGTGTTAAAACTGATAACAAATAAGCTGAATATCTTTGTGTTGAACAATATATGGAAGCATTGCCTCTAGCTAAAATCCTTATGCTTGAGTTAAGATTTTTATTTTAACACAGGCATAAAGTATTATGATTAAATCAAAGGCAAATAAGCCATGTCCTAACCAAGTGTTGTCCCAAATAACACCCGGACCCCAACACCCCTCCCTCCCCCCCCCCCCCCCGCTTTCCTATTGAACCAAATGAACAGAACAATTGAGATCTATCAGTGATGTCTCAGTCAAAGGTGGAGCTTTACGGTCATGTTTTTTTTGCAGTTAATTTTTCACCAGATTACTAAATTTGGTGGCTTTAAATCAATTTTGCAATTTTGTTTAACTTATTTGGGAGAAAACTGATTTAAACCCATTTCTAGATTGAATTGTGAGCATTTCAATGCTCTACCTGGTAGATCACACCAAAAGTGATTGTAGTGTAAAAAGATTAGAAATAATGTGATGGTGGGAAAAAGAAAGATATGAAAGGGAATATATCACTTTTATATTTACTAATAAAAACTATATACTGAAACATATTCTTTTTTACTAATTGATTTTATTTTCTGTTTCTACATTTTCTTATTCTATTTTCTGTACATGATTATGGGGGCAGTCATCTTGCCTGACTTAGCTTAGCCTTACAGCAGCCACATTGACATAAGAGACCTTAGGCTGAAAATGACTGAATGACTTCTATGGGAGAGTGTTGTGGGCATGCTCTATGACATGTGCAAAGGTCACTGTGTATGGAACGGGAGGGAGAGGGTGAGCTATGTTCAACATCTGTTGCCAATGGTATGATCCAGGTGGGTAACACTCTTTCAATGGTGAGCTGATCATGCGGTTCTGGATGCTGTTTCAATAGGCAACCATGTAATACATAGTAATGCCAAATTCTTCACATTGAAGACTCCATATTGAGTGGCTCTCTGCTAATAAAGATGGGTCTTGAGCGCAAGTTCCCACTCTCTATGATGTCCATTTGCTAAAATTGGTTATGAGAACAGGGCTTGTCATATGCAGGCAACGCCTTCAATGGTACATTGGGGATACCTCATGTCATGACGCGGGGTGTGGACCCACTGGGCCGTACCGTGTAGCGGATAGGCAGCTGACCAACCAAGTACGATACAATATTTATAGTCCAGAAAGGGTACCTATGGCAATGTAGACAGTAGCGGTGATTCAGGCTTAAGATAAGGCTCCGGCAGCAGACAGACACCCAGTGGGTGTAACACAGAAGATGCAGCGGAAGACACAGCTCGACTTCAACTCTAGACGGCACAGAGGCATGGTAGCACAGGATACAGGGTACAGGCAACAGGAACGGGTAACACTGGTAACTGGAAAACACTGGGAGACCATTTGCAAGACAAACTTTAGGTGTACAACAACGCTCAGGCAAAGATCGAGAGGGCAGAGCCCTTTTTATAGTCCAGCAGCATTCTGGACTGATTGCAGATTAGCTGCAATTGTGCGCGCACTGGCCCTTTAAGGCCGTGCACGCAGGGGGCGCGCGCACCCTGCGGGAAACAGTCTCTGAAGCAGGAAGTGAGTGCCAGCGTCCCCCTGGGGGAGATGCCGCGGACAACTCGCATGTCCATGTCAGAGGGTAAGTCAGAACGACGGGCCGTTACACCCCAATTCTGTCTTAGCAACCCTTTGAAGGTCCAGAAATATAATATGTTATATTTAATCTGTTGAAAATACAGAACCTACGGAGGTTAACTACAAAATATGGTATTTCAAGAAGTCAAAGTGATATTTTGTATTTCAGTCATTGGGATGTTGACTCACATTTATTATATTTCATACTATGCTATGCTAATTGTATTTGGAGAAAGTGTTGAATTGACATAGTTATTATAAATGGTTTTTAGTGGTATTGTGCATTATTACCATTAAGTGAAAAAGCATTTCTAGAATCAGAATCTTTATAAATCCCAGTGTTGCCTCTGAGTGGTAACATTCATTTATGAGGAACCAATTATAAGCTCTTGAAATGGGCTTAGAATCAAGTAGGAATATACAGTACTATAGTCTTTTTCTAATCCAATTAGTGCCTTATTATAAAATGACCCTTCAAAACATAACCATTGGCATTGACTTATATATTATTCTACCATAATGACAACTTTCATGTGCCTTACAAGGGAAATAAAATGTCAGCGCTGCCGGCAGCTTTGAATGATACAAGATATGGTGTTGTGTGTATGGAATGAATGTTAACGCTTGGGACGCTGTTCATTTCTAGTTCTTTTTTTTTCCCTGAATTGCAATCTTCAAAAACAGACAATACTACTAAACCATGTAATAAGAAAAGGGGATAGACTAATGCATTTTCGGTCTGAAAATAAAAGAGAACATAATCCTCTGAGTCTTGATCTAGGTAATTATCTACCATTGCCGTACTTTCAGAAAATCTCATATCATAAATCTCTTATGATGTGTGTTTAATGAATCTCCACAAAGTAAGGCCTTATGCACAGGACAGATCCACGTGCACAGAGCCGGTACGGCGCAATACATGGAAAGATTACGGATCCGACTGAAATATCCTATGTATGCTTCCATATGAAATCAGAGGTATAGTAGGTCCCCATGGAAGACTATGAGTGTTACATTAACTCAATATATGCTTAGAAATACATATGTGTTTTGAGCATAATTTGTAGTAATTTTTTTACACGACTTGTTTTTTAAACACGTGTGTAAACAAAACGCGTCGTATGCACTACAATGCAAATCCCATTGATGTCAACGGGAAGCTCAAAGCATGCTTTTTTGACGCGTTTTTCAGTGTGTAAAACTTGGAAAAAACGCGTAGAATATACTATTATGGCTCATTATTAGGCAATGTAAATGAAGGAGCCCTAAATATCGAAACTGAAGAGGTACGGAATGCAGGAGGAGGATCTGCTAAACAAAGAGGCAAGGTTAATATATAAAGTATGACAGATTTACGGCTGTAAAGTCGGACTCCTTGTAAATGTAATCCAATATGGGAGGCACATTTTACATTGATATATCAAAATATTCCCTCTTCTTCAAGAAATAGTTTTCAAAGTCAGAGCCGAATCCAGGTGAATATGGTTTCTTGGGCAACAGTCACAGGAGGCCCTTTATCTACCCCCCCCCCCCCCATTTCGTTTTTAGTGGGCCCTGGCATTTGCCCATGTATGCCTTGTGTTGTTATTAGCCCTGTACAAGATATATGCTGATCTATATTTTATTTCCATGTAAATTTGGATATCTTGTCATAAATCCTTCAACCTATTTGTACTGTAATGTTGTACAGTAGATTATTGATATAACATTTAAATACACACGTTTAAATAAGAACCCGCCACCGATACCACCGCAAAATTCCGCCTCCTATTAATTTCAATGGGAGTTGGACGCTTCTTTTTACTGCTAGCTGATTTTTTCAGCTAGAGGGAAAAAGAAGCGTCCTGCTCGATCTTCAGGCCGATTCCATCCGAACCTCCTATTGAAGTCAATGGGAGGAACAATCTTCCTGCTGATGGCAGGAATAGTTCCACAGTGGATTTTGTGGCGGGTCCCGCCATGCACAATCCACTGTGTGAACTGAGCCTAATGCTCCTGTTCTACATCAGTATTGTTATAAATGTAAATACCTACTTAGAAAAAACAATTGCATCTTATTACTTATTAGAGTTTTTATTCGCTGTTATTGCAGCAGTAAGTACTAACAAATTGCATTGTCATGTCATTTAGTGTTTTTATTGCTTCTTTATTGTTTATTGCATTCTTAGATTTTTCCCTTCCTAACTAATAGTAAAAAATGGCCAATATTCAGAAATATTTCACAAGTGTATCATAAATTTCAATGCGACAAGTTCCCTTCAACATAAACATAAAGAGGACTATCTTTATATGAGTGAAGTTGTCACAAATGAAAACATACAGTTATTTTGTACCGGTCTTTCGGAATGATAAATGTGCAGAACTGCTGTATTTGCCGACATAGATGTCCTATATTCAATCGGATCTTTAAACAAAATGTACTATTAGACAAAGGGAACCTGAGGAATCCTTCCTGCATTTATTTAACAAACAAGCTTAGTCTGCATCTATGTCACCTATGAGGGAAAGTAACTGTCCTTGTACTTCATAGCTTTGCATTACTTTTACGAGCAATAATTTCCCTGTGGAGGGACTTTAGCCCTTTCTTCTTTGCAGAACTGCAATTTTTGTCTATATTCTTATATGAACTCCGCTTTAGCATTTCTATTGGGTTGGAGTCAGGACTTTGACTAGGCCAATCCGAAACTTAACCACAACCCCCCCCCCCCTCAGTCATGCAGATGTACAATTTTTTTTCTTTTTAAAGATTTTCTTATTGTATAACGCAATTACGCTTCACCCTCACCTCACGGACATTGTCTGGAGTAGTTCAAGAGCAATTGTTCCTTTCATGATGACAAGCTTTCCAGGTTCTGAAGAAGCAAAGCTTCCTCGCATCATCACACTACCACCCACGTGTTTTACCGTTATTCTCTAACCTGTTGACTTCAGTATTTGCTTTATGCCAAGCAAACTGGGTGAACGGGACATAAAAGATGGAGAGCTGTTTGATTGGAAGAGGTCCGACGGCTGGAAAAGGGCTCTTGGCTTGATAAATCCACATCCCTTAGATCATTGAACATGCGCATTTATTAACACAGTTAGGGTATGTTCACACGCACTATTTACGGACGTAATTCAGGCGTTTTAAGATAAAAAAGTCGCATGTACCCAAAATAGTACCGATAAAAACTACAGCTCGCCATGCAAATATTTATTCTATCTATCTAAGGAAAAGACATTTCCATGTCTGGTTGGCACCGTATATATATATTTACATATACTGAGCTCTTTAGTCCAGAGATCCTTGTTCTTTTTGTTTATCTATCTATCTATCTATCTATCTATCTATCTATCTCATATCTATCTATCTATCTATCTCATATCTATCTATCTATCTCATATCTATCTATCTATCTATCTATCTATCTATCTATCTATCTATCTATCTATCTATCTATCTATCTATCTATCTATCTATCTATCTATCTATCTATCTAAACTATCTATCTATCTATCTATCTATCTATCTATCTATCTATCTATCTATCTATCTATCTATCTATCTATCTATCTATCTATCTATCTATCTATCTCTCTCTCCTCTCTCTCTCTCTCTCTCTCTCTCTCTCTCTCTCTCTATCTATCTATCTCATATCTATCTATCTATCTATCTATCTATCTATCTATCTCTCTATCTCTCTATCTATCTATCTATCTCATATCTATCTATCTATCTCATATCTATCTATCTATCTATCTATCTATCTATCTCTCTCTCTCTCTCTCTCTCTATCTATCTATCTATCTATCTATCTATCTCTCTATCTGTAGCAAAAAGGAGGAATGATCCAGCGATGTGTAGTATAGGTGGGGGAAACTCCGTTCCCACTTTATTGGAAAAATGATCACACGGATAATACAACAAAGTGACAGAAAATACCAGGAGGGTAACAAGGTGCTTGGAATGGCACGAAATGAAGCCTACGCGTTTCAAGCATTGGCTGTGCTCTTAATCATGGCTCTCTATCTATATATCTATCTATCTATCTATCTATCTATCTATCTATCTATCTATCTATCTATCTCTCTCTCTATCTATATATTAATTATCTATCTATCTATCTATCTATCTCTCTATCTCTCTATCTGTCTCCTATCTATCTATCTATCTCATATCTATCTATCTATCTATCTATCTATCTATCTATCTATCTATCTATCTATCTATCGCATATCTATCTATCTATCTATCTATCTATCTATCTATCTATCTATCTCTCTATCTATATATTAATTATCTATCTATCTATGTATCTATGTATCTATCTATCTATCTATCTATCTATCTATCTATCTATCTATCTATCTATCTATCTATCATCTATCTATCTATCTATCTATCTATCTCATATCTATCTATCTATCTATCTATCTATCTATCTATCTATCTATCTATCTATTGACACGTCAGTGTAGTTTTACTGCTGTAGGAGCATTCATATGTTCTAGATTTGGAATTTGACATTGCACAGGAAGGAAATTACTGGCTTCTTGTTACAACAGCATGTTCATTTTGAAAGTATTTTACATAACATATTAGTGAACAGCATGAAGAAACATTCATTTATATATTGTTCTTAAAAAAATAACAGTCAGAAAATGAAAAAAAAAAGCAGGACTATAGGTCACTGTTTATCACAGTCTATGGTTCCCAAATGAGTTGCAGACCACAAAATGTAAATTTAAAAAAAAAAGAAGTCTTTAGTTTGGAGTCAAGAGGGCAGATTCTCCAGGCTATGTTTTTGTACAGCTCCAGTAACCAGCAGGAGTAATTTCTTTATTAGTATTTTATATAGAGTCCTTCTCAATTACATGTACTCTTCCAGTCTGCTTTGTTTTTCCATCTGCATTATTGCAAAAAATGTAAAGATTCAAATTAATTTGTGATCAAGCTCTTCTACTATCTGTAGTGACAGATAGTCATAACATTTATATGAGCAAATTCTCCTGAAGGCAACTCCTAAATAATTGGAAGCTGGCGCCTCTAACCAGGGGAAGCCTCTTCTGCCAAATGTAGCACTAAATGGCGAACATGCAAATAAATAGTCCATGTTTTGGCTCATAGAGGGGGGTCCCAAGCATGTAAGCCTCCCTATAAGATATCTATATGCCCTTATAGTGCATATGGACAATGTCTTTGATTAAAGAAGAACCTCTTGGAACCTCCACATATTTTTATCTCACTATATATGAAATAATGTTTCCGTCTCCTTTTTCTGCTATAATGAAAATCAGCTCTCTGTCTACTCCCTGCTTAAATTGCGGTGGGCTTGAGCTTTTGCATAACAGCCAATCTGAAAAGGCAGAGCTGCAGCTTAAGGCATAAAGGAGGACTCTGTTACTGATAGAGTTAAGCCTACCTCAGCCTCCCATTAGACAATGCAGCTAATCTGTAGTCATTTATCAGAGCTGGGCCTTTATTAAGCTGAGCTAAAAAAGAAGCCCAGCAGCAAACACTGAATAATAGACAACCCTTGCCCATAGAAGAACTGTAGGCCCATAGGAGCAGGGTACCTACAAAAGGGAAAATTAACATATGTATTCACTGAACAGCAGGCATTCATATGTAAATGATATGTTAATTTGATGCTTACAGTACTGTGGTAGTGAGAGGAGGACATCCAGGTACAGACAAGGGGAAGGCTGCAGAAAGTATTAGACGTTGTGAGAAGGGCACTGCAATATTTAGCTTTATTTTGTAAGAGCAGATGATCATTGCAAAATGATGCATGACTTAAGGTGTGGCCTAATTGATGGGCGGACACCAGACAATCTGTGCCTACAGGATCCTGAGATGTAAATCCGATACTGCTTACCGATTTCAAAGACAATTTCTGCTTTAAAGGGGTTATCCGGGATGTAAACATTTTTTAATAGGGGCTATATATTAAATAAATAAACCAAAAAAGCAATACTTAGCTATCCTTGCCCCCAGCGATCCAGCGCAGAGGATCAGGCCTCCGGGTGGTTGTTTACATGCAGTTAGCACGTAATTGCTGCAGCCAATCAGAGTACTCAGTGGGGCTCTGTGGTGATGAATCATATTTTTGGCATAATGCTAGAAATACAACATACGGATGAAGCCACTGTGTATTTTATGCGTTAGGAGTCAAGATAAAGATGGCTACATCTGTATGGCAACTGAGCACCGCTGAGCCCTCTGATTGGCTGCAGTGGTCACGTGCTACGTGCATGTAAACAACCACTGGGGCTGCCGCCAAAGCAACAGCGCTTGATTGCCGGGGGCAAGGATCGGTAGGTTTTACTTTTTTGGTTTATTTCTTATATTTGCAGCCCCTACTATAAATTTTTCACTTCCCAGATAACCCCCTTTAAAGGCTATGTACAACTTCGAGGGGCATTTTTTTTTCTTTTTAATAAACAGGTCCGTCAGTGTGTTTGGTGTAATTTTATAATTTAGTCTTTGTTAAAAATTAGTTTTACTTTGGAGATACAGCTGCTCTGTATGCTGTATACAGAGCAGCTGTATCTTTCGTTTTGACCTGAATCCGTCAGTCCCGGGGACCTGACGGGTTCAGTGTCAGCGGGTCCTGCGTGTCTCTGACACGCATGATTTACCTGTGAACTATCACATCTAAGTTATGAACTTAGATGTGATGTATAAGAGGTGGATCATGCGTGTCAGAGACATGCAGGACCCGCTGACACTGACGGGAACAGGATTTAGTGGTACCTTAATCTGCTCTGTATACAGAGTACAAAGCAACTGTATCACAAAAAGTAAAAATAATTTTTAATAAAGACTGATTATAAAGTTACACAAAACACACTGACGGACCTGTTTATTAAAAAATAAAAATTTCTAAAATGCCCCTCAAAGATATACATAGCCTTTAAGCTATAACCACAATCACATCCTTGTCGCTAGCATCATCACTGATGATTCGTCCGTTCTTGTACTCTAAAACCATCTCCACCTTGCCATAATAATCTTTCATCACCTTTTATATTTATCACATACCGCTAAAACAATTATGAGTTAATAAAAGGAATCTATGGATAGCCATATTCCGCTCATTAAACATGTATGAAAACGGAATCCAAAGCCCAAAGCAACCAATCCGAAAGTTGAATTGTGATGTTACCATGGCTACCATCTGTTTTCTTTTTGGTTTTTTTAAATAAATGTAGTAAGTTTGTATAAAATGCATTGCTAGAAGGCTATTGTGATGCACTGCATCTTTGCTTTTATAACAAACATTAGACAAAACAAAACAGGTCATGTCAATGGCTCATGACAGAATTGATAATTATGGGGATATTTTTTTTAATACAAATAACGGTGGAACCTTAGTAAAGTAGAAATATTTAATGGGAGACCAAAGAATCTCATTATATAGAAAAAAATCATTATGAATAATAATTGGTTCGATGATAAACTTTTCAGTATGTTTCGGCATGATCAAAGGATATGCGGCTGCAGTAATATATTGGACATGACAATCAAAAAAACTTTTAGGCTTGTTTTATTCTTCATAAGCCTATCTCAAACCTGACCTGATAGCAGGAAACAGAATAGTAACCTTGGGTTACTGTACATATAGGTAAAAAACGGACACTTTCTCTGTTTATGTGTATAATTGTATACTATATACCTAGTATAAAATAAAAGTCAGTTTGCATACCATCAACATTTACATGAATTTAAGTGCATATTTACTTTTATCAGACACTAACATACAGAATATTCCCATTAAATGTTTGGACTGGTGAATGTATGTGTGAGAGTGTGCATGTGTGGGTGTGCGTGTATGTGCCTTTGCAGAATCTATGTTTATTTGATTTGCTGTTCTTCGATAGTGTAGTATGCAGAATGTGTGATTTTACCTTAGTAACCTAAGAACCATGTGACTTCATTCTAACTCAGGGGCGTAGCTAAAGGCTCATGGGTCTCCGATGCAAAGGTTCTTCTTGGGCCCCACACCCCAACTTCTCATGGCCGACAGCCTGCAGCTTTCAGCTGCATCGCTGGGTCTCCTAAGTGACCCAACAATGCAGCACTAGCAGCCAGGGGCGTCACTAAGGTCTTGAAACGTCAGGGGAAATAGCCCCAATACATATGACCCCCAAAAAATGTGTGTGCGTGTATGTATGTGTGTGTATATATATATATATATATATATATATATATATATGAGACAGCATATCTATGGCACTAGATTAGATACAGCGGGTCAGCAAACAGTATCACACATTATAGGATTAGATACAGCGGCTCAGCAGAGTGTATCAAACATGATAGGATTAGATATAGGGCCCAGCTCACTGACATTTCGGCTACAGCACTGAACCCAGGAAAGGTAGGTATAAGAATTGTTTTGCTTTTTTATGTGTTACTAATTATTTTTGTGTCTTTGTGATTTTTTCCAAGTTCGGTTGTTGGACTACTTTGGATTCGAGGACTACTTCGATAACTGCGTTTTTTGTATTCTCAATAAGATGGATAACGAGGGTTGTGTGGGATTTTTATTTCAATAAAATATTTTTTCTACGTGTTTGTATTTTCCTAAACTTTATTACTACCACCTTAGTATTCCCCGCGGGCTGATTGACAGCGTCCATTACTAAGGCGGGGCTTAATGTTAGACATGAAGAGGCTAACACTAACCCCCATTATTACCCCGGTATCCACGGCCACCAGGGGTACCGGGAAGAGCCGGGTATGATCCAGTACCCGACCATCTGTAGTGACAGAGGGGCACTGGCGCAGCCGCAGGCTGGTATTATTATGCTGGGAAAGCCCAAAAACAGTGGCCTTTCCCACACTGGTAATGCTAGCCTGCTGCTGCTACGTAGTATTTGGCTGGTTATAAAAATGGGGTAACCCCACATCCTTCTTTCCAATTATTTATTTATATATTTAAAAAAAAAAAAAAAAAAATTCATAACCAGCCAGATACAACACAGTAGCAGCAGCAGCCTAGCATTACCAGGGTGGGAAGGGCAACTGTGTTTGGCCTTTCCCAGCCTAATAATACCAGCCGGCAGCCGCCCCGGTGCCCGGACATGACTACAGATGGTCGGTTACTGGATTGTACCTGACTCTTCCTGGTACCCCTGGTGTCGGTGGGTACCGGGGTAATATTGGGGGTTAGTGTTAGCCTTTTCACCGGCTAACAATAAGCCCCGCCTTATTAATGGACGCTGTCAGTCAGGGGCCATTACTAAGGCGGTGGTAATAAAGTTTAAAAAAAATACAAAGACATAGAAAAATAGGTTTCTTGAAATAGAAAACCCCCACACAACCCTCGTTAACCATTTTATTGATAATAAAAAAAGTTGTCATCGACGTAGTCCTCGAATCCGACGTTGTCCAACGACCGAACCTGTAAAAAAACACAAACACAAAAAAATATTAGTAAGGGCCTGTTCACATCACCGTTGCCCTTCCGTTGAGGGGTTCTGTCGGAGGTTTCTGTCGGAGGTTTCTGTCGGGTAACCCCCCAACAGAAAGGAAAACTGAAACCTCCGCTTCCATTTCCCTCACCATTGATCTCCATGGTGATGGAAATGTTGCTAAAGGTTTCCGTTTGTCACTGTTGTGACAGGGTTCCGTTGTTTTGACTGAATGAATAGCACAGTCGACTGTTGAAACCTCAGGCGGAACCCCTCAACGGAAGGGCAACGTTGATGTGAACACAGCTTAACACATATGGTAGGCTTAGATACAGGACCCATGTGCATGTGTGATACTGTTTGTTGGACCCTGTATCTAAGCCTACCACAAGATAGGCTTAAAAGGGGTTGTCCAGTCCCTAAACATTGATGGTCTATCCTCAGGATAGGCCATCAATAGTTGATGGGTCGATGTCCGACTCCCGGGACCCCCGCCAATCAGCTGTTTTGAAGGGGTTGCAGCGCTCGTACAAGCGCTGCTTCCCTTTCATTTCCCTTACTTGCTCACACTGTGAATCGCTGACAAGTCTGTGTCGGCGATTCACAGTGTGAGAAAGTGTCCGGAATGAAGAGGAAGTAGCGCTCGTATGAGCGCTGCACCCCCTTCAAAACAGCTGATTGGCGGGGGTCCCGGGTGTCGGACCCCGACCTATCAGCTCCAGCAGACAGTGGTATTAAACTTACCCTCCTCATCGGCCTCAGCGGAGGTCCTTACTCCATCCAGGGCTGGGATGTTGTGCGCAACGCATAGCGTCGTGACATCATGCACTGCGCACAGCGCTGTGACGTCAGGACCTCCGCTGTGCTCCGGAACAAGGAAGGTAAGTACTGTCAGTTACTATAGTAACAGGGGCCCGTGTAGTTTATTGCATATGCCCCAGTTACTATAGTAACTTTTCATTGATGTGATGCCCCCCCCCTCGCTTCGGGGCCCAGTCGCAATTGCGACCCCTATATTTACGCCACTGTTCAGTGACCACTATTTTCCCCACATATCGCAAGAGGAGTTTTCACATGAAGTTCTAACAATACAGAGCAGCTCTATTATATAATCCAAACCATTGAGGCAGCAGGATACATGAGAAGACAGAACAAAAAAATCATGCTTCTGTAGGGTAAAAACATGCATGTAATAAGAGACAGGCTTTGAGGAGACAATGCATAGCAAAGGGAAATAGGCTTCAAATGTACAGTGCCTTGCCAAAGTATTCACCCCCTTGTTTTTTTTTCCTGTTATGTTGCATTACATGAATTTAAATGGATTTTTAGGGGGTACCATTTGATTTACACAACATGACTACCACTTTGAAGGTGCAAAATATGTTGTTTTTTTTTCTGTGACACAAAGAACAATTAAGACAAAAAACTCAGAACTTTAATGTGCAGATGTATTCACCCCTGAAAGTCAATACTTTTTGGAGCCACCTTTTGCTGCAATTATAGATACAGATGTAGCCAAGTTTCTCTTGACTCTGATAACTTGCTGCAGCGTGATATCACACAACAAAAGAAATTGAAAAGCTATTGAAAAAGTAAAGTTAAAGTTACCTGACACTGTGTTTATAATGCGTTAAAAGTCAAGATAAAGGTCTCATGGGGATGTCCCTTTTAGTGTGATTTTTACTTTCTCTGTTGTCATTTTTCAACCTTGCAATTTACAGTACCTTGCAAAAGTATTCACCTCATTAGTAATTTTGCCTGTTTTGTTGCATTACAATCTTAAATTAAAATGGATTCTAAATTTGATTTTATGTAATGGACTACTTAAAAGAGGTTGCCTTGTCATGGCAGATGGGCTCACACAATTTGATCAAAATGTGCACTAAGAACCTCACTTTTTTAGGTAAACGTAGCAGTATTGCAAATTTATCTATATATAATGTATTAGGTAGTCTACCGTTTGCAGAGTGCTGTTGCAATTTTTTTTATTTTTTTATTATTTTTTATTTTTTTATATGTAATGGACTTGCCAAATTGTTACAGTTTGTTTAAAAAGATGTAAATAAGTAAAATATGAAAATTTGAGAGTGCATATGTATCTACCCCCTTTACTATGAAACCCCCAAATAAGGTCTGGTCAAACCAATTAACGTCAGAAGTCACATAATTAGTTGAATAAGGTCCCCTGTGTGCAATCAAAGTGTCACATGATCTGTCACATGATGTCAGTATAAGTACACCTGTTCTGGAAGTCCCCTGAGTCTACAACATCACTAAGCAACATGAAGACCAAGGTGATCTCCAAACAGCTCAGAGACAAAGTTATGGAAAAGTTTAGTTCAGGGTTGGGTCATTAAAAAAAAATAAAAAATACTTTGAACTTTGACCCCAAAACATACTGCTAAAGCTACACTGGAGTGGTTTAAGGGGAAACATTTAAATGTCTTCGACTTGCCTTGTCAAAGTCCAGACCCCAATCCAATTGTAAATCTGTGGCATGACGTGTAGACTGCTGTACACCAACGCAACCCATCTATCTTTAAGGAGTTGGAGCAGTTTTACATGTAAGAATGGGCAAAAATCCCAGTATCTAGATGTGCTAAGCTAATAGAGACATACCCCAAGAGAACCGCATCTGTAATTGCAGCAAAAGGCGACTCCACAATGAATTGACTTTAAGGGGGTGAATACTTATGAACATTAAAGGGAAAGGGGTTTTACAGGGACATATTTTTCCCAAGCTGTGCAGCGCACGAGCACTGAGGAGTTTTACTAATAAGAGGCACACTGCAAATAGGGCGGGCATTGAAGAGACTGTGGACCAATAGGTTGTACGTCAGAAGTCCCAGGTTTTGAGGCATCCTATTGGTTTATGGCCTCGTCAATGTCCGCTCCGTTCATTCTTTGCTTGTACTTGAATAGCAGCACGATTTCCTTTGCATGCATGCTATTCCTCAGTGAAAATTGAGGAATAGCATGCACGCAAAGAAAATGCTGCTGCTATTCAAGTACAAGCAAAGAATTAACGGAGCAGACATTGAGGAGGCTGTGGACCAATAGGATGCCTCAAACCCGGGTGTACATCAGAAGTCCTGGGTTTGAGGCATCCTATTAGTCCACGGCCTCCTCAATGTCTGATCCGTTCATTCTTTGCATGTACTTCAATAGCAGCACGATTTTATATACATACATACATATATATATATATATATATATATATATATATATATATATACAGTATATATATATATATATATATATATATATATATATATATGTATGTATAAATATATATATATATATGGGGTACATATATTATGGTGGGGATCACATTAGATATCCGAGGTGCACCTCAGATAAAGCAGGTGGGTGGGATAAACTAAAGGGGAAGGGAGAACTAGTGGGGGGCTAATTGACAAAGAGGGGTCAGAATAATTAGTAAAGAACAGCCCTGTGTTGTTACGTAGGTCAGTGAGGTATCGACACAGGGCTGTGTGTATTCTAACTCTCGTGCACGAGCCTGTGTCGAGAGAAAAAAAAGAGACAGACAAAAATCAGAACTTCCGGCCGGGTAGAGGTAGGGAGAATAGGAAGGAACGTCTTCAGATTTAATACAGACTATATATTAGCAACTTTATTAAATAGTTACATAGAATGTTAGGTCAAAAATGTTGTGTCCCTGGAAAATCCCTTTAAAGTTCTTTGTGTTTTGTCTTAATTATTGTTTGTGTCCTAGTAAAAAAATATTTTGCACTCCTGAAGTGGTAGCATGTAGTGTAAGTCAAATGGTACAAACCCCCTAAATCCATTAAAATTTTTGGTTGGGTTTTTATACCCACAATTTCCTGTTATGGCGTGTTTCTACAGCCTGCCTAAAATCCACAAAGGGTACCCTCCTTTACGTGGCAGACCTATTGTTTCAGGGATAAATAATCTAACTCAAAATGTAAGTACATATGTTGACCAAGTGTTGCGCCCTTTTGTTTTGAGTCTTACATCATATGTACGTGACACTATGGATGTCCTGAAACAGATTGATGGCATTTCCTTGGAGAAAGATACATTTTTGGCTAGTCTGGATGTCGAGGCGTTGTATTCATCCATACCGCACAAATGTGGTTATAAAGCAGTCGAGTACTATTTGGGATCTAGAGGTACCCAGTTTGCAGCTCATAACCAGTTTGTCATGCAGTTATTACAGTTTGTCCTTGAAAGAAACATTTTTATTTTTGAAGACAAAATTTACCATCAGAAATGTGGTACTGCAATGGGGAGTCCTACTGCTCCCACCTATGCAAATTTATTTCTTGGCTGGTGGGAGGAGACAATTGTCTTTGGGGACAAATTTGTCAATTGGACTTCATCTGTTGGTTTATGGATAAGATATATTGATGACGTGTTGATCCTCTGGAACTCTACAGCGGATGAGTTCCATAATTTTGTAGCAGCCCTCAACATGAACGATGTAGGACTTAAATTCACATGTGAGATCAGTGAGAAAGAATTGTCTTTTTTAGATTTGAAAATCACCAAAACACCAGATGGCACTATCCACACCAAGGTACATAGGAAAGAAACAGCAACAAATAGTTTCCTGCAATGGAATAGCTGTCATCCTCAGTCCCTCAAAAGTGGCATACCAAAAGGCCAATTTATGAGAGTACGTAGGAATTGTAGTTCTATGGGTGACTTTGAGTTCCAGGCAAAGGAGCTCAAAACGAGATTGAAGGACAGAGGTTTCCCAGAGAGGGTCATCAGGAAGGCCTATGAGGGAGCAAGGGATGCTGATAGGCAATGTCTTCTGATCCCTAAAAAACGGAAAGAAGTACAGGTCACAAGACTCATAGGTACCTATGATTCCAAACAAAATGATATTATGCAGATTTTGAATAGATACTGGCGTATTCTCAGTTCTGATGCAGATCTGGTAGATCAGATCACACAGAGGCCGTCTGTCACGTATCGGAGAGGGAAAAATATAAGGGACAGAGTAATGCATAGCCGTTTTGACCCCATTTCACCTAGGGGCACGTGGCTGGACAGACAAATACCAGGTACCTTTAGGTGTGGCAGTTGTAAAGCCTGTGATTTCATTTTTAAAGGCAATAGCTTCACTAGCGTAACCACACAGAAACAATACACTATTCGGGATTATGTCAATTGTAAGACTGCGGGAGTGGTCTACCTAATCACATGTCCATGCCCCCTAAATTATGTGGGAAAAACAGCACGACAATTCCGTCGCCGTATTAGGGAGCATGTTGGAGATATTGTCCATGAGAGGGATACCCCAATATCTAAACATGTGCATGTCAAACACCAAGGCCAGGCAGCATGTTTAAAATTTCAAGCTATTGAACTTGTCAGACCCCCCAAAAGAGGAGGTGATTGGGATAACCTGATTTTACGCAAAGAAGCACAATGGATCCACAGACTGGAATGCATACATCCAGCAGGTTTAAATGAGCAGACAAATTATACATGTTTCATCTAACAGTCTATGAACGACCTATCTCCTTGGGATCCTTGGGGTGGGTGAGTTTATAATTGTTCAACATACGTAGTTTTGAGATGGCTTTTCTGGTCTGCCGCTTTTCAACGGCGACCGTCTCTCGGTCCCCCATATTTATGAGGGATCGTATTTTTCTTTCCACCCTATATGTGATTAATACTTTATAGTTGCTATGTCAGGCAGCCTACTTGCGGTGTTTAACTGTCCCGCGAGATTTACTTATATTCTATCATCGTGTAGCGCTTACCTTCTCTCACTATGGCAGTTTGGGCGAATTGTCCTTGACTTCTACTGCGCCTGCGCGAGCGGCTTGATGCGGCCGATGATGACCCCTGGTTGTCAGCTGACGGCGAGGGGTCACATGGGCAGGTGTCACTAATCGTGAGGGTGCGGGGATTGGTCAGTTCATGTTTGCCGCTAGAACACGAGGGGTGGAGTTTAGCGCTTATAGTAACGTAGCGCCTGCAATGAAGTATGCCGTTGACATCGATACGCGCATCTTTGCCGTGACTCACAGCAGAATACCTGCTGTTCAAAGGATTCTATCGCTGGTGTGAAGGCCAGAGTTACCATTATACGGACCCCTGAGGATGAGTACCTGAAACGCGTAGGGTCGTTGTACTGTTTATGGAATGTTTGCATTGGGGATAGTCATATTGAGTTACACCCAGCACTAGGAGATCCGATTCTTTCGGACACCTGTGCTTCATTTGGGGAGTGTACTATTGATGTGCCCTGGATATATGCTGGTTTCAGACAAAATATCTAAAAACACCGAGTTAGATGTATTATAATGACTCAGTGTTTTCTGTTTAATACGTTTTTTAATAATCACGGTGGGGCTTATGTTTACAGTGGTGTGTTACCCCTGTTTTTAACTAGTTACTAAATAAAAGGTATTTTTTACTTTATTGTTACTTCAGTGAACCATATAATATAATTTACTCATATTGTGGGAGCACAATTAGATTTCTATCAAACTAGACAGTGAAATTACAATCAAAGTGTCACATGATCTGTCACATGATGTCAGTATAAGTACACCTGTTCTGGAAGTCCCCTGAGTCTACAACATCACTAAGCAACATGAAGACCAAGGTGATCTCCAAACAGCTCAGAGACAAAGTTATGGAAAAGTTTAGTTCAGGGTTGGGTCATTAAAAAAAAATAAAAAATACTTTGAACTTTGACCCCAAAACATACTGCTAAAGCTACACTGGAGTGGTTTAAGGGGAAACATTTAAATGTCTTCGACTTGCCTTGTCAAAGTCCAGACCCCAATCCAATTGTAAATCTGTGGCATGACGTGTAGACTGCTGTACACCAACGCAACCCATCTATCTTTAAGGAGTTGGAGCAGTTTTACATGTAAGAATGGGCAAAAATCCCAGTATCTAGATGTGCTAAGCTAATAGAGACATACCCCAAGAGAACCGCATCTGTAATTGCAGCAAAAGGCGACTCCACAATGAATTGACTTTAAGGGGGTGAATACTTATGAACATTAAAGGGAAAGGGGTTTTACAGGGACATATTTTTCCCAAGCTGTGCAGCGCACGAGCACTGAGGAGTTTTACTAATAAGAGGCACACTGCAAATAGGGCGGGCATTGAAGAGACTGTGGACCAATAGGTTGTACGTCAGAAGTCCCAGGTTTTGAGGCATCCTATTGGTTTATGGCCTCGTCAATGTCCGCTCCGTTCATTCTTTGCTTGTACTTGAATAGCAGCACGATTTCCTTTGCATGCATGCTATTCCTCAGTGAAAATTGAGGAATAGCATGCACGCAAAGAAAATGCTGCTGCTATTCAAGTACAAGCAAAGAATTAACGGAGCAGACATTGAGGAGGCTGTGGACCAATAGGATGCCTCAAACCCGGGTGTACATCAGAAGTCCTGGGTTTGAGGCATCCTATTAGTCCACGGCCTCCTCAATGTCTGATCCGTTCATTCTTTGCATGTACTTCAATAGCAGCACGATTTTATATACATACATACATATATATATATATATATATATATATATATATACAGTATATATATATATATATATATATATATATATATATATGTATGTATAAATATATATATATATATGGGGTACATATATTATGGTGGGGATCACATTAGATATCCGAGGTGCACCTCAGATAAAGCAGGTGGGTGGGATAAACTAAAGGGGAAGGGAGAACTAGTGGGGGGCTAATTGACAAAGAGGGGTCAGAATAATTAGTAAAGAACAGCCCTGTGTTGTTACGTAGGTCAGTGAGGTATCGACACAGGGCTGTGTGTATTCTAACTCTCGTGCACGAGCCTGTGTCGAGAGAAAAAAAAGAGACAGACAAAAATCAGAACTTCCGGCCGGGTAGAGGTAGGGAGAATAGGAAGGAACGTCTTCAGATTTAATACAGACTATATATTAGCAACTTTATTAAATAGTTACATAGAATGTTAGGTCAAAAATGTTGTGTCCCTGGAAAATCCCTTTAAAGTTCTTTGTGTTTTGTCTTAATTATTGTTTGTGTCCTAGTAAAAAAATATTTTGCACTCCTGAAGTGGTAGCATGTAGTGTAAGTCAAATGGTACAAACCCCCTAAATCCATTAAAATTTTTGGTTGTAATGCAACAAACCAGGAAAAATGCTAAGGGTTGTGAATACTTTCGCAAGGCACTGTAGCTTCACTGAAATCCAGTATGTGTTAAATTATTCATAGTGCAGCAAAGAAACAAATTAAATAATAATATTAGCCCATGGAAGGTTATTCTCAAAAACACAGCAATTTCTTTGACAAGAGATAACCGCCCGCAGAGCTGTTCACCCCCTATGGTCCACAAAGACAGCAGGCAGACTTTGAACAGGAGAACTTTTAGGAGCTGCCAATCAAGATGGCATTCCTGAAGGAAGGTCAGTTTATAGGATAAATTATATGATATAAGTTGATAGATGGACTGTCTTTTTTTGAAGCTTGACATGTAACTATGAATTTAGTCTTTTGCTGCATCAATTGTATACCATATGTAAGATTTAAGACAAGTTGTGTTAGAGTGCATCTTCATTTTTATGCAATTTCTTTGTCAATTTGGTGCCCAAGCCAAACTTTGCTGTATGGATGTCTGTATGGAGGTGGAGCAGGTGACCCTGTGTAGTGTCATACCTCAGTCCCTCTTGTCTGTGCTCACCCCTTCCTCCTGTTTTGGTCTTGTGTCCTCTGACTTTTGCACCCAAAGTGTGTCTGCTTTTTGCTAGGAGAACAGAGGTTCCCTGCAACCAGTCAGAGGAGGGAGGGACTGTGAACCATCATGGGCTTGCTCTGGAGTCCGGCACTGACACAGGCTTACAGGGCCAAACAGTATCAGCTGTAAATGGTGTGGTGCCGTCGGGAAAATGGATGGGAGGAAGAGGGCTTAAAGGCTATGCAGCATTTCTTTTTTATTGCATAACATGTATTTGAAAAAAACATTTTTGTAATTGGTTTTATTTAAAAATATGATCAGAATTGAGCTTAGATGAGCATTCAGGAGAAGACAGGAGGGGCTGGAGAGTGAGCCGACAGTTAGTCCGTCTGTCAGGATAGACACTGAACGACATTGAGCAGCTTGAAATATATTTTTTACCCTCCGCCTTCTGTTAAACCATTAAGTTGAGTGTTTTATTACCTGCTACCTTCTACTATTCTGTTATTGATTGTCCTCATGATTGTTGGTCTTGGCGGCTCTTAAAGAGAGGGTACCCTTATATGTTTAAGAATTGGACTTTGAACAAAGAGCTCTCTTTACAGTGGGGCCTTATTCTAGTTCCTTAGTTTCACCAAGTAGTTGGGACCATGATGGGTAGCGGCATAGCAGCAAGGAGGAAATACAGACACTCTGACCATTTCCTTCAAAGTAGCTGGTGCAAGTCCACTGTATATAATGGTTCAATGGGTAGGCTGTGTGGGAGAGAGTAGCCGCACAGGTGGTGCAGGCTGCATAGCCTACAGTCAATTTGGTACAACCTAATACGGATGGGACTCCTGCTGGGGTTGAGGTCCCTATCCTTGGTTTAAGGGCTTCCCATTATTACTGTGGACCCATTAAAAAAATGTTCACTTCTGCTCAACATTCTGATAATCTCAAGTGGCTTGCTACATCTTTATCTATATACATACTTGCCCATATACTATAGTGATAATACAGATGTGGATTTTACTAAATGCAGCTCACCCATGGAATCCATGCATGTAAACAACCACACAGATGTCCATACACTGTGATAAATGAGGTCTCCTAATGGACATGCATTACAGAGTGTGTGCTTTCTCTATGCTGAGGGCAACTAGGCCTATTCTTTACTCCTGGATAAGTCCTTTAACTTTTATTATTAGTTAAAACATACCATGATGCTAAGAACAAGGAGTATTTAGGAATAATACCTCCTGGTCGCCCCTACACAAAACCACTCTTTGTTCACACCTTGGGATCTAATTAAACAGTCTATAGCCTAGGTTCTTAACCCGTGGTAGCTGTACCCTAGGGGGTATCATGTCTCTAGGGGGTACTCACACTGTTTTCATCCTATGCTTTTAATGTGCAGCACAGTGCATGAGCAAAACCTTGGATTTACTTTTATGCAATTTCCTGGCTTGGAAATATTGAGAAATACTGATCTGTTGCATAAAGCTGGGCTTCTAAAGCATACCCTTTTTCTTTTTTTTGCTGTCTTCATATTGTCCTAAGGGTATGTGTACACGATATCGACAATTACGGCTGAAATTACGGAGCTGTTTTCAGGAGAAAACAGCTCCTGCATTTCAGACGTAATTGCTCGTCCTCGCGTTTTGCGAGGCGTCAATTACGGCCGTAATTTAGAGCTGTTCTTCATTGAAGTCAATGAAAAACGGCTCAAATTACGTCCCAAGAAGTGTCCTGCATGATCCACAGCACACTGTGATTGTGCAGTGGAAGAAGCTGGGCTGGAACAATGAGAAGTGCATGACGCTGATTGGTCACTGATTGGTCAGCCTCATACACTCCTCTGTACAACGCCCAGTTGGTAAAAAGTAAAAACACGCCCAGTTGTCCATTGAGAAAGTCATTAGCATAAATCTAAACTAGCTCATAACTTGCTCAAAAATGATCGTTTTTCAAAATATAAACCACTGTTCTCTACATTACAGCGCCGATCAGATTATGTAGGAGATAGGACACTTATAATCTTCTGGTGACAGAGCCTCTTTAAAGGATATAGTCATAAATGTCTGATAGATGTGAGTCCCCCCTCCGACACCCACAGATATCTCTAGAATAGTCCCCCTGACCCTGCCCTACCTTGTCCTGCTGTCACTGCTCTCCGGCCACTGAGTTACGAGGTGGCCGGGAGTACGGAAACAGCCACACTCACTGAGCTAAAAACAGATCACAAGTAATGCTCACTGCTTGTGCAGGTATGCCAGTCATGTCCTTGAGTACCTGAACATCTTGTCAGCTGACCAAGAATAATTCAATAGTAAAAAGGTAACGCTATTCAGCACCTCCTTTGGTAAAAGAACCACTTTGTTTTATATCCATTTAAGTGATATTGAAATGTGGACACAGGTCTGTGACGCTTACACATTTCGATCAAATCTGTTCTTACTCATAGCATAGAAGTGAATAGGAGTTTCGGAAAACAGCGTAGCACAGTAAGCTACGCTCCTTCTGGAACTTGAGAGCTACAGGAACAGTGCATCTTGCTATGCTATGCTGTTCCCAGTACTATCAATTACTTCTGTGGGATTTACGAAAATAGTGTAGCTCAGCAAGCTCTGCTGTTCTTTACTCCAGGCCACGTTGTAACTTAGTGACTAGAGAGCAGCGACAGCGGAACAAGGGAATTTTATGGCAATCAACCACTAGCATGTAGTTATACTGCTGGGATTTACTATTCAAAACTGTCCATTTTAGCATTTTGTCTAAAAAGAAGTTTCTCAGAGAAGCGTCCTGAGATGAGTCCTGGTGTATATTGGCCTCAGCTTCAATTGAGCACTGAGCATTCACAGGATGCGGTTGGATTTATCTCAGGACTCTTCTCTGATAATTTACATACTACACACGCTGTATTATAACTGCTTTTTAGACAAAATACTAAAATGGACAGTTTTGAAAGGGGCATGTTTAAGACGCTAGACCCCAGCAGTGTAATGACATGATGGTAGTTTAGTGCCCTTTAATCTAGTGGCAGGTTGCCTTTAACAGAAATGTGTGCAGAGACTTTCACTGCAAAAATGTACTAATATCCAAAAAGACTTTCTATCTATTAGATTTCTATAATCACCTGTTATATTACAACACATTGTTTACTATTCATCTATAGGATTGCTTGTTGTTTGATTAAAAGCTATGTACACCATAGACCTTTTTGTTGAAAAAAAAAAAAGATTTCAATCTGTGTGTTTTGTGCAACTTTCTAAATACTTTTTATTAAAAATTATTTTTTTTGAGATACAGCTGCTCTGTATCCTATATAAAGAGCAGCTGTATCATGCGCTGAGACCTGAATCTGTCAGGTCAGCGTCACTGATGGGTTCTCTGACACGCAGGATCAAGCTATTACTGATCACATCTAAGTTCATTACTTAGATGTGATCGATTACAGGTGGATCCTGCGTGTCAGAGACATGCAAGACCTGCTGACACTGAACCAGTCAGTCCCGCTGACCTGACGGATACAGGTCTCAGTGCTAGATACAGCTGCTCTGTATACAGTATACAAAGCAGCTGTATCTCAAAAAGTACAACTAATTTTTAATAAAAAGTATTTAGAAAGTTGTTATATGTAAATGTAAATTTTATCCAAATAACTTGACCGTCAGCACACACAAGATAGCTTTAGTTTCACGCAGCAAGCACTACTTTAATGCAATTAAATATATTGTCACTGTCTCATCATATTTATTATTCATGTGGAAGTTGCTCAAAGCAAGTTATATGTTTTATTTAATTTTATTTGACTCCGTGAGCACAGCACGAGTCATGTGCTGGCAAACAGAGGTATAAATGATGAGTTATTCCTTGTAATAATACTTATTTATAGATGAGCGTCAAATTACTCAACAATAGTAAAGACGGAACAATATGTGCTTGGGCTTTCATGTCATATACAGCAGTTATTTCTATAATTTTATATAAAAGGGTAATGATGTGGTTTCTTGTAATAAGGTTTAGCTGCATAACAGCAATTTATATACTTGGATGAAAGTAAATTTCTTGCGGTATACAGTGTCTTGCGAAAGTGTTCACCTCCCTTGGTTTTATTCCCTATTTGTTGCATTATAACCTGGAATTAACCTTGGATTTTAAATTAGATTGTATTTAATGGACCTGGCAAAATAGTCCAAATTGTTACAGAAGAATAAAAAAAAAATTTGTTTGAAAAAAAATAATTTAAAAAATTTATTCAACCCCTTTGTTATGAAACCCCTAAATAAGGTCTGGTCAAACCAATGAACTTCAGAAGTTACATAACTAGTTAAATAATATCCCCAAGTGTGCAATCAAAGTGTCACATGATCTGTCACATGATGTCAGTATAAATACACCTGTTCTGGAAGACCCCTGAGTCTACTACACTACAAAATCACATGAAGACCAAGGTGCTCTCCAAACAGGTTAGAGACAAAGTTATGGAGAAGTTTAGATCAGGAAATGGGTTATAAAAAAAAAATATCCAAAACTTCGAATATCCCACAGAAAATTCTTAACTCCATTATAAAAAACAAAGAAAAGAATATGGAATAGCTACAAACTGACAAGAGAAGGCTGCTCACCAAAACTCACAGACCGGCAAGGAGGACATTAATCAAAGATACAATATAGACACCAGCGACAACACTGAAGGAGCTCCAAAGATCCACAGCAGAGATGGAATTATCTGTCCATAGGACCACTACAAGCCGTACACTACACAGAGTGGGGCTTTATGGAAGAGTGGAGGAAAATAAAGTCATTGCTGAAAGAAAAATATAAGAAAACACGTTTTGAGTTCGCCGAACAGCACGTGACAGACTCCTCAAACACATGGAAGAAGGTTCTTGGGTCAGATGAGACTAAAATGTAACCTTGTGGTCATCATGGGAAACACTATGTGTGGCACAAAACCAACACTTCCCATCACCCCAAGAACACCATTTCCACAGAGAAGCATGGCGGTAGCAGCATCATGCTATGGGACGCTTTTCATAAGCAGGGACTGGAAAACTGGACAGGATTAAAGGGAAGATAAATGGCAGAAAACAGAGCAATTCTTGAGGGAAAACTTCTTTTAGTCTGCCAGAGATTTGAGACCGGGATGGAGATTCACCTTCCAGCAGGACAATGGCCCTAAACACACTGCTAAAGCTTCACTGGAGAGGTTAAAGGGAAACATTTAAATGTCTTGGAATGGCCTTGTCAAAACCCAGACATTAATCCAATTGTGAATCTGTGGCATGAATGTACATATCCCATCCCCCAAGAGACTTCCATCTGGAATTGCAGCAAATGATGGCTTCACAAAGCCTTGGCTTTCATGCTCAACAAAAGGTCTATTATTATTTTTGTGTGTCACAGTATTTATTGTATGTGACACAGTAAAAAAAATAATTTGCACCTTCAAAGTGTGTTGTGTAAATTAACCCCTTCCCACCACAGCCATTTTTAAGATTTTCATTTTCATTTTTTCCTCCCCATCTTCCAAAAGCCATAACTTTTTTTTCCCATTTATATAGTCCTTTGAGGGCTTGATTTTTGCGGGACAAGTTGTAGTTTTTCAGGGCACCATTTATTGTGCCATATAATGTACTAGGAAATGGGGAAAAAATATTTGTGGGGTAGAAAATATTGTGGGGACAGTAGTACCGGGGGGGGGAGGCAGGGACACCTAGCGTCATACATAACTATGATGCTAGGAGCCCGGCTCCCTGAACTGTGTTCGGTCCGGGAAATGCGGCTGACATGCGGTCCGTCTATCACGGACCGAATACGGCCGTGTGAATAAGGCCTAAGTTGAATTTTTCAATGGCTTTCCAGTGGCTTTTGTTGTGTGATATCACATTGCAGCAAGTTATCAGAGTCAAGATAACCTTTGCTATACCTGTAATATTTCTAATATTATATCATATTCTTTTATACATTTTCAAGGTGATGCTTGTAAACAACCCTATGGACCGATACTTTTTCTTTTCTGTAAGAAAGAGATTTACCAAAACTATTATAGCAGAAAAGTGGGGGAGCTCTCCGTAGCAGCATGCCATCCCAGGAAACGAGAGAATTTGATCCCTCAATTCCTTTGCTGTAATTTTGCATTGCTTCTCAATATACACATTTTGCAGCTCTAAGGAGTTCAATATCACATTCAACTTTGCTGTGTCTGTATATTAGGAAAATGCAGATAATACAGATTCCTTATTTATTAACCCATGTGTCGCCAGACTGGAGGTACATTTCAATAAAATATCAATATTAAAAGACTTCTATGTAGGTCATTGGGGAGGCTTTGGTGTTCGCTTTTGTTGCATCTGTTTTATGGCACCTTCTTATAACGTGACACACTGTAAGGGCTCGTTCAGACGAGCGTAAAACTCGTCCGTGTGCTGTGCGTTGAAATCACTCACCACACACTGACCCATGCAATTCAATGGGGCCGTTCACCAGAGCCGTGTGAACTGGGCCGTCACAAAATGGAACGTGCTGTATTTTGGGCCGTTCTCCCAGCCGCACAGCTCCCATAGAAGTCTATGGGGCTATTTAAAGCACGGCCATCACTTGAATGTGCTCCGAGTGACGGCTGTGTTTTTTGCCGCTCGCTCTGTCCTCCTCCACAGCGCAGAGTGCATGTGAGGAGGAGTTTTGCCATTTTGCTGTATTCAGGGGGCTATGTAGCACTTATTCAGGGGGCTGTATAGCGCTGTATTCAGGGGGCTGTGTAGCACTGTATTTAGGGGGCTGTGTAGCACTGTATTCAGGGGGACTGTGTAGCACTGTATTCAGGGGGGCTGAGTAGTGCTGTATTCAGGGGGCTGTGTAGCGCTGTATTCAGGGGGCTGTGTAGTGCTGTATTCAGGGGGCTGTGTAACACTGTATTTAGGGGGCTGTGTAGCACTGTATTCAGGGGGACTGTGTAGCACTGTATTCAGGGGGGCTGAGTAGTGCTGTATTCAGGGATCTGTGTAGCACTGTATTTAGGGGGGCTGTGTAGCACTGTATTCAGGGGGGCTGTGTGGCACTGTATTCAGGGGGGCTGAGTAGTGCTGTATTCAGGGGTGCTGTGTAGCACTGTATTCAGGGGGCTGTGTAGCGCTGTATTCAGGGGGGCTGTGTAGCGCTGTATTCAGGGGGGCTGTGTAGCACTGTATTCAGGGGGGCTGAGTAGTGCTATATACAGGGGGGCTATGTAGTGCTATATACAGGGGTGTTGTGAGGCGCTATCTACATGGGGGGCTGTGTCTTAAACTGCTCAGGGGCACTGTGTAATTATCTACAGAGGGAAGTCGATGCAAAACGGGTCAAAATCGGCCGATAAAAATGGAAACACGGCCCGGATTGGAAACTGAACGGATGCAAAACAGCCGAGAAAACTGGACCAAAACGGCCGTTTTTATCGGCCGACACTCGGACCCAGTCTTGTGAATAGGATTTCGAAGACCAAGGTAAAAATAAAGTAAGGAAATAGAAGTGTGTTTGATTTCTTCCCTTCAGAGAACATTGCTGTATTAGTGGAGTTCCACATAATCTTGGAAGTAAAGTGACTTCATTAAATGCATAGGGTCACTATGAATTTTTGTTAAATGTAATTTTGTAGCCGGCAGGTGGAGGATTAATGAGATATTATCTATGTAATATCATGAACTGCACACTAGTAAATCCTGCAGCAGTAAATGGATATAACATTAATCATTTCATTTGCAAGTCTGTTTATAAGATAAAATGTAATCTGATTCTGCTAATCCTTTAGTTTTATGTAGTTGAAAATTGAACCTTCAGCTTTTCATCACTTTCCTTTTATATAATTTGCTAAATTGCTGACCCGAGCAAAAAGGTAAAAGAGACATGCGACCTGACTGCATAAAAAATGACTCTACTGTAGTCAAAAGACATTCACATCATCTGTGTAATTGTAATGTGTGAAAACACTATAATTGAAGCATATCGCTGTAACCGTTAAAGCCATCAATCTGTGAAATATGCTATAAATAAAATGATGTCAAAAACTGTAGTTTTAAGAGATTAGAGGGATAAGAATTGTGGATAATTAATCCTGGGATTTGTTTTATTGCCAATAGCCACATTTTCCAAAATATAGAACCAGAGACAGGCTTAAAATGCGTAAGTGTGGTTCATATTATTGTGACACTATGCCGGGTGTTTAATATATTATATTGATTTTAGCTGGGGATGTGCCAGTGATCCTTTTCTTTATTGTGGACCTGAGACCAGTACAGCATATGAACCTCTGCACACCAAGTAGGACCTAACATTGGAGGTGTAACTTGAAGCTCTTGGGACTGAATGGAAATTTTGTAACAGGGCCCCCATTATGTGCCATTTATAATACTTGTTGCTTCTCATGCAGCAGAGACCTTTAGGCACCAGGACATGGGTCCATCTGCCTATGCATCCCCTAAATCTACACCCGTGGCTGCCATACGGACACTACACCTGGAACAGGTGAGCTGACCTATGCAGCATTCTTTTGTAGGGTCGTCACACTGTAAGGCCTTATTCACACAAGCGTATTTAACGTCCATGATATGCACGTGAAAATCACGAGCGTCGCACGAACCTATGTAACTGAATGGGGCCGTTCAGACAGTCCGTGATTTTCACGGAGCGTGTGTCCGCTGTGTAAAACTCACAACATGTCCTATAGTTGAGCGCGTTTTTCGCGTATCACCCACCCATTGAAGTCAATGGGTGCGTGAAAATCACGCGCAGCACACGGACGCACTTCTGTGTGCTGCGCGTGGTTCGTGCAACTGTTGTTAAAGAAATAAAGGGAAAAATAAAACCACCTGCTTCATTTCTGTTTCTAAACATAAAAACAGAGTGTCATAACGATGCCATATGCGCGAAAATCACGCAGCCACGCACCAAATACAGATGACGCACGCAAAACGCACACGTTCGTGTGAATAAGGCCTTAAGCTCCTTTAGCTGTCCCTGCGCCTGCTGGGTTCATGGAAGAAAACTGAGTTCAGCAGTGATTTTCTTTCCCTGAATAACAAAATAATTACTCAGCAGGGTAAAATAAATACTCCTTGGCCCTGTACAGCTGCTATTTTGTTAGTGACAATTGATGTATTAGAGATAGCAGCCACTAGCTCTAAAAAGCAAACAAACATAATAGTAAATGCGTGGAGCACATAGCCTTTGTCTACTGCTAGACCTCTACCCTCTGCTATAAACCATGATAACGTGTGACAATGGAGAATTTTCATATTCTAGTTTATACGGTATACATAGTCCAAAGAAATAAAACAACCTAAACTAATATATTACAGAGCTGTATGTACAATATTTCCCTAAGGACACATTCAGATGTGGCGGAATTGTGGACAGTCCACAGTGGAAATCTGCAGCAGCCATTTTTTACATTGGTTTCTATAGATTTTTAGACGTTCCGGAAAATAACTGTGGATTTTATACTGCGGTGCAGAATTTTCACTCCGCAGCATGCACATTTTGTTGCTCTCCGCAACAAAATGTGCATGCTGTGGAGTGAAAATTCTGCACCGCAGTATAAAGAAGGAATTTCACTGCGGATTTCAGCCTTTGAAGTGCAAAAACGGAAATCTGCGGCAAGTCCGCTGTGATATCCGCAACGTCTGAATTACCTGTCAAATATGCAAATGTTGCTGCAGATTTGTTGCGTTATTGCCGTGAATCTGCAGCAACATTTGCAGTGGAAAAATTCTGCCATGTCTGAACATGGCCTAATACATACCTATCAATGCCTATAAATCTGAGCATTCAATAAACTTCCATGGCTGCAGGGAATACTTTATCTGAATGCATTTTGCCATTATAGACACCCAGCCACTATTCTTATACAGAATCTGTAGAAAAATGACCCTACCGTACTCCACCCCTACCTTTTATTATTTTTCTAGCTCCACCCTGCAGTCTCCCTGCCCCTGAGTTGTTAAAACCCTCCCTCTCCCCTGTACTTGTACTGGCTACAGCTCCTACACCTACCTATGTCATGCGCTCCCTACATTACTACTGTGGGTATATTCCGGGGGCTTATTAACTTCATCTCCATATGCCTTGGATTTCATACGGAGGTCTGCAGGGTTTTATTTTTTCCCCGTTGAATTCATAAGGAAAAAAATAGTGGCATGCTTCTAGAGGAGAATAATTTAATAAAACTGCACTATACAGAGGCACCACACGGCGGCATATTCAGTGCCGATGTTTCCTTGTTACGGAGCTGTGAGGACTCTGTATCTGCTGTAAAGGCGCCATGCAAATGCCCTTTATGAGACACATAAGACCATGCTTTGCAGTGGAAATGATAATAAATGACATAATAATGATGTAGTACTACTGTATGTAGTAATATTTACAGATTATACATATAAACATATCAATATTTTTTCTTTAGTTACCATTTAGTTACCATTTAAGGAATAGTATGTTGCTATGATGTTGATTTTTATGTTCCTGTATAAAACAAGCCGTCTTTGGCTTTTGAATAATATATTATATAGTTACATAGAAACAGTTCATTTCTAATTCAGCTGCATTTATATTTCATCCATTTCTATTAAGTATTTATTGTAATGCCTCTCATTGTTTTACCACTGCGTTAGAAGTAGTTGGCCACACTCCGAGAACCTTATAGAAATGCAGTCATCCTTATTGATATACTAAAGCTGAAGAAAATGCTGCCATGTTTGATTGATGTGCTTCTCCCAGCTCGGTCCATTTTTCACCGCACAATTATTTTACTGCCATGGTTCACTTAGACTTAAAATAAGTGACCATATCAGTTATCAACCGTATCGCTATAATAATTCTACTCATGTAAAATAAACATTTAGAGTAGAGTGGGAAGAACCATTTGAAGTACAGTATGAAGACCAAGGCTTTTTAAAGAGGTTGTTCGCTTCGACAACTTTAGCTTTTTTTGCAAGATTTCCCTACAATAAATTGATCACAGGTTATCCCGTTGCTAGGCTCCCAGAGATTTGCTATAATCTGTAGGGTAACCTGACAGTTAGTGTTCAATTTTCCTGCAGTGCCACCTTGGGTGAAATAAAAGTATTACACAATTTTAAATTAAATCAGTGGGCTGTCTGTGTAGTGCAGAACCGTGTTTGGTCCTCCAAAGTGAGAGGCACTCTTTGTAGCTGCTCTCTGTTCTGGTGAATAGATGAGGGCCTTGAACAGGGGACCCCCTATCTATAAATTTAGGAAAAAAGGAAAGATGTCTCATAATTGGTTATCAATGCTTTATCTTCTGCTCCAGTTGATCCTGATATTCTGTGCTGGAACAAATTTTTCTGGAAAATCGGATGTTGTGTTTGAAGGGAACCGGTCACCAGCATTTCACCTATTAAACCAGCAATACCTGGTGGTAGTGGTTGAAAAATCATATTTATATAACCTATAATTATCTTCTAAGTTGGCTCAGTACCCGAGTATTTAGTATTGAGTTTTTTAGTGTCCCCGCACTGTATGCTAATGAGCATAAAAGAGTCAAATCTTCGTTCGAAAAGAGTCATATCTTCATTCTTGAAGCCTTTCAGAGTTAACCCCGCCTCCTTACTTTTGATTGGTAACTTACTTTTGATTGACAGCATTCAGGGTGGGCCAGTTTTCGGCGGTTGGCGGGCATAAAAAGAGAAACGAACGAGATTGCCAGATTATTACCATAAAAGGTGCAAAATGTTTGTGGACCGTTATTTACAGTCGGAGGAGGAGTTTTGGTGAGCAGATAACGGCAATGAACTTTTGACAGCAGCGGCCAGCGAGGGGTGAGTAGAGTTCAATAGGTGAAATGCTGGTGACAGGTTCCCTTTAAGGAATTTTTATGATTATTAACATATTTAAGCCTATGGATGTTAGTAATACATGAAACAACATCCAATCTACAAAGTCTTTAGCTTAAATTAAATGAATGCAAATCATTATTTGTTGATTATGTGCTGCTATACATATGAATTTATTGCTTGATACTACATTTTGCAATATTCTTACAGAATGTGGCACTTGCTTTTGAATCATCTCTCATGCATGAAACATCTAGACAGGGCTCAGCTGTCATTTGGGTGTGACATTTTTTTGTCAGCTTAATAAATTGTCTCATGATTTTGAAGAATAGCTTACATTAGACGCATTGATCATGCCCACCAATAAAGAAAAATAATGGGGCTGTCAAAAGGCTCCCAAAAATGTTGTGATTGTTCATAATACAAGCATCACTTTTCCAGTGTGCCTGCAATATTTAATGGAGTGTGATATATCAATATAATTAGGGCTCCATTAGTAGTATCTAGGCCCCATATACACAAATGTTTATGGCCCATTGAGCTCACTTGCGCCCATCCTGCATTGTTTACTTATGGTTGACGCTTGGGGTGGATTACTTAATTATTTTCTAGCGTGAAGATTATGGTATCCCCTTTCCCGCACACAGAAATTCATGGATCTGTAGGATTCCCCGGGTCCCTGTAAATGGACAAACAGATGTCTAATAGGTGCATGTACAGTTTCACTTACATGAAATAAATAGGCCCTTTAATTTTTGCACATTAATAAGCAGGCAATATTAATAATATGGTCATACTGCAGGTCCCATGGGATGACTACTAGGTGGCAAGAAAAAGCTGGCACATGAGGACAAACCTTTATTTTACTTATTTGCCTGGATCCCTGACTGCAGTATATCCTGTATAGCCCTGGTGGTGGCTCCATGTATTATCCCAAGTGTTTCTTACATATTACACTTTAAAATAAAATACCTAAATATTTCCATTATTAAAAACTAAAAAACAACACAGCTCTTGCCATTTTAAGAAAAAGAGGATAGTAAATAGAATAAACAAATAAAATGACATCTTCAACATAATAGGAACACAGAATCGTGATATTAGAAAAAGATAAAGCGATACATCCTATCTGCTATTTTTTATCTGTTTGTTTTTTTAGCTAGGTCTATCTGAGACATGCTAAAACATTATTCACTGATCTTTCCACTCGGAAACTTCTTCAATGGTATTACTACTGTCAGTTTCCAATGCGACTATTATTCAACCTTTCTCAAAAAATGTTGGGGGAAAGTGACTACCTGAACCTTTGCAAATTAAAAGGTTTCAGAAGAAAAGTCTGAGTTAGTAACCATGATGTGTACACTAATCACCTTCTTCTGTTTACTTCTGAGGTGTAAGAGAATAGTTATAGCAAAAACCTGGAAGATATACAATATGTTATTAATTAGTAGTGGGCATGGAAAATGATATGAGTATCTTGTACCACAAGTCCGAGTATAACCAGGGAAATGCTAAGGCTGAGTTCACACTGGGCGTATACGCTGTATCAAAGCATGCAGCATATCCACCCTGATTAGACACGAAGTCTCACAGGGCATAAGTATAAAGGTGGGAGAAAAATCTCAACCACCTATAAACACAATTTAGAGATAAAGACTCTAACAATACATAATAAACCAGAGAACCAGAGTCCATATATATCTACATGTAAAAAATTTCACATCTTTATTAATAAATACACACAATTACAAAAAACAGAGAATCTAAAAATAAGTCCTTGACTAAGTCACAAGTATCAACATAAAACAGAATATTAAGTCACATCAAGAGTGTACAGTTTATGTTGATAATCAAATTTACTCCTACACAGGGTACATCAATAGAAAGTAAGATGCAGATGCAAAAAGGACAGCAGACCAGATCGTTAGACCGTTTGCCTAAGGAAACTAGTGTTCCTGGGAAAAGTAGCAAGTGTCCCTATTGATCCGGTAAATGCACTTACCCATATTTCAAGGAGAGTTGTGTGACCCAGGGTATGGGGGCACACTTCCATACCCTGGGTCACACAACTCTCCTTGAAATATGGGTAAGTGCATTTACCGGATCAATAGGGACACTTGCTACTTTTCCCAGGAACACTAGTTTCCTTAGGCAAACGGTCTAACGATCTGGTCTGCTGTCCTTTTTGCATCTGCATCTTACTTTCTATTGATGTACCCTGTGTAGGAGTAAATTTGATTATCAACATAAACTGTACACTCTTGATGTGACTTAATATTCTGTTTTATGTTGATACTTGTGACTTAGTCAAGGACTTATTTTTAGATTCTCTGTTTTTTGTAATTGTGTGTATTTATTAATAAAGAAGTGAAATTTTTTACATGTAGATATATATGGACTCTGGTTCTCTGGTTTATTAAGCATATCCACCCTGTGCGTCGCAGGCAATTCCGGGTGAAAAAACACACCAAACTGTATTGCAGTTTTTCACCCGGAATGTCCGCTGCGGAAAACCGCAGCTCTTAACAGGCCTGCTAGCAGGCCGGCCTCCTGGGATGATGTTTCATCCCAGGAAACATCTGCAGCCTGTGATTGGCTGCAGTGGCGGTCACATGAGATGAAGTTAATCCCAGGAGGCTGGCCCTCTGACGTCATCCAGGCCGGCCTCCTGGGATGATGTTTTATCCCATGGGCCACATTCTGTAAGAATATTGAAAAAATGTAGTGTCACATGGGATGAAACGTCATTCCAGGAGGCCAGCCTGGGAGGAAGAAACACAGACTCCTGGGTAAATATAAGAATTGTAATTTTTTATTTTTTTTGCAAAGTTGCATTTTTTTTGTGGCGGAATGGCTGCGAACCCGCCGCAAAAAATGCAACAACTGCTATTTGTTTTACCTCTCTATTGAATTCAATGGGGAAAACCTGCAACAAATAAGCAGCGTTTACGCAAATACAAGTGTCTGTTGCGTGAAACTCATTGCATGTCCTATATTGGTGCATTTTCACGCACCTAGACACCCATTGAAGTCAATGGGTACGTGAAAACCATGGACAGCACACGGATGACATCTGTGTGCTGTCTGTGTTTTACGCATCAATTACATTGAAAAAAATACAATAAAAGAAGTGCTTGCGAGTGCGTGAAAAACACATGCCACTCACAAAGCACACTGATACACAACCAGATTAACACACGCTTTTTACGCGCATTAAATCTGTCACGCTCGTGAGAGTGTAGCCTTAGTCTGGGGTTTGAATTATTTTAGAGGTCTGGTCTGGGGTATGAATTATTTTAGAGGTCCTGTCTGGGGCCTGAAATAATTTAGGCGTTTGCTCTGGGTTCTGAATTAATTTAGGGTCCTTGTCTGGGGTCTGAATTAATTTAAGGGTCTGGTCTGGGGTCTGAAACAACCTGGTGAAGATTTTGATCCTGGCAGGAAGACAGTATGAAACATGACATAAATATACCATGAGGGTACCAAGTGTATGGGGAATATTTTGCAGACTCATTTCAAGACTCATTTCAAAAAATGTCATCCTGTCATACTCATGAAATAATGCTAATATAGACCCATGTTTAAAGTTTAAAGGACAATACCTCCGCCGTAGCGGAAAGGCAATACCTCAGCTGTAGCGGAGAGGCAGCTGACCAGGTCACAGTCTATACGAATGTCAATAGTAGATAGTAACACTTGGGTACCTGAACTAGTGCAGACGGTGGTTGTGGCTTCAGCACGGATGGAGGTCGGTGCAGCAGGTAGCGCCAGACGTGGGAGGCAGTATCCGATGTGGCAGAAGACACTGGATGTGGCAGAAGACACTGGACGTGGCAAATGACACTGGACGTGGCAAACAACACTGGACGTGGCAAACTACAGCAGGTGTAGTAGACACGACTCCAACACTAGTAGGCACAGGAAGAAGAACAGCACGGGATACAGGAACACGAGTAACAACTGGAATGGGAAACACTAAGGGACCATTTGCAAGACAGACTGGGATAAAATAACAATGCTCAGGCAAGGATCAGAAGGGCTGGGTCCTTCTTATAGACCAGGAAATCATGGGACGTTGATGATGATTTCCTGATGGGACACAGCAGAATGGAGCGGAAGTGAGCGCTGGCGTCTCCTAGGAAGGAGACGGGGACCAGCGCTCACGGATCCATGGCTGCAGGCGTCGGGAGGTGAGTAAACCCGACGGCCCGTGGCCATGGATGCTACAATAGGGTTCTACTACGGCTGTCTGAAATTGGCCTAAGTCTTCATGAGTCACCAGGAGGTACGTGAACTGCAAATTGAATCTGCAGTATGAACCTGTATTGAAGACCATGTGCCTCTGTTTGTTATCCCTGAGTTCCTATGAAAGAATATTATCCATGAAAGAGCAAATACTTTTATAGTGAGAAACCAGGAAAAAAAAAAAAGAATTTTTTCACAAGGATCATTCATTTTTTCATCTTGACAACCTCTTTCCAAATGCTCTGCTTGGGGTCCCCTCCCCGCATGAGCAAGAGTGAACAGCTACGAACAAGCAGCGGCAGTCGTTCCATGGACAACCATTTGATTTAAATGGCCAATTGTAAAACTGCGTTTCCAATTTAGTGGCCACTGCAGGGTAAATGGCCAGATGACAGCAACGTATTTGCCAGTGGTCTAGGGAGCCAATCCAGCGGTGGCTCTTATATTAAAGAGGTTATCCGTGATGAGACAACTTCTTTCAGACCATATTTACATAGTTTGTGTGGTACGTCTAGTGTGTACGCCAGGAAGGCTCCTGGCGTACATGCTAAGCATTTCCATAGGGAAATAGCCCAAGGGATTTATAATAAGGATATATAATAGTCCAAGGGAGGCCTAAAGAGTATCCCTTTGGCCTCTGTCAGGCAGGTATATGTCGGCATACCTTTTTATTGAGGTATGAAATAGCATAGTGAACTTTGTTGTAACAGCTGGGATCAGAGAATCCTCTGATCTTGAATGTTGAATCCCTTAGATGCAATTGACAGTGGCATGTGTCATGTCCGTGGCTACGGGCAGTCAGGTTCACTCTCCTCCTGCCGGCTGCAGCCATGGGTCTGCAAGCGCTGGCCCCAGTCTCCTCCTCAAGAGACGCCAGCGCTCACTTCCACTCACCTCGGCCGGGTCCCACAGGGTGCGCGCGCGCGCTCGTGCCCGCTCTTAAAGGGACTTTTATGTGTAATCAGCCCATGAGTGCCCTGGACTATAAGAAGGGCCCAGCCCCTTGCTTCTATGCCTGAGTGTTGTTTGTCGTATCCTAGTTTGTCTAAGCAAATGCTTAGTGTCTCCTAGTGTTTTCCAGTTCCCAGTGTTCCCTGTTCCTGTATCCTGTGCTGTTCTGGTCAAGTGCTGTGCTGTAGTCAAGCTGTGCTGTATTCCACGCCTGTCCTGCTACTCCACGCCTGACGTCTACCTGCTGCCTAGTCCCAGCCGAGCCTGCCTTGCTACTGTCCGAGCTGCCACAGGTACCCTATACGAACTGTGACCTGCGCCCTGCTGGCTAGCTGTCATACCGCCAAGGCGGTACAGCCCAGTGGGTCCACAAACCCTACGTGACAGCATGTAATTTGTTTGACACAGCAAAGGTGTTTCCTCTGTCAGCCCTTTGGCGCCCTGCGACCCCAATACGTGGCACTGATAAGTTGTCATGGCAGCCACCAGGGGCATATCAAAAATTATTACTGACAGATAAGAATTAAAAAAAAAACATTGGCGGAATTACTTTTTTTTTTCTTACACTCACCCCCCCAAAAAATGAAAGATAACCAGTAATCTATATCTACCCCAAAATGCTTCTATTAAAAAATATAACCCGTCCATCAAAAAAGGTATGGCTCTTGGGAAGCAGCAACATAAAAACTATATTTTTCCATGAAATGTGTTGTTATTATTGTACAAAAGTAGTAAAACATTCACATAGACTATAGATATTTGGTATCGCAATAATCCTACTGACCCTTAGAATACAGGTAATGTTTTTAATGCCATACGGTGAATGCCATAAATTTAAAATGCAAACAACAATGGCAGAATAGCTTTTTTTTTCATGCCCCTCCATAAAGATAATACACTAATGAATAAATTATATGTACCCCAAAATGCAAATAAAAAATACAATGCACTATAACAGAAACAATTTGCTCACTGTTAATGTAACGACGGGGGTAGGGAAACGAACAAGTGAGCCCTAATCTACCCGCCACTCTGTCCCTGCCTACTTGCAACGACCCGCCCTAGGCGACGGGGTACAACTGGGCGGCGGTCCCTACGCTCAGTAAGTGCACGAGACAAACATACAAGGGAATACAAAGCAAAGGGAAAGGGGCAGTTGCCCACGGCAACACCGTGAGCAACCAAGTGGTGAACGAGCCAAGTCAAACCAGGAGAGCACGTGGTACGAAACGCAGAGCAGGAGAGTAGTCAGTAAGCCAGGGTCAGTATGGAGCAGGATCAAATAGTTAGGAGCAGTAGCTGGGCCAGGAAACCACACGAAAAGAATCACAAGCAAAGGAGGAACAGGAAAGGCAGGAATAAATAGACAGAGGGCGGGAGCTAGCTCCGTCTGGCCAGGCTGCGATAGGCTCTCCCACTCCTAAGCCTGCCATCCTGAGTGGTGGAAGATGGAGTCAGTCTCAGAGACGTAGATTCAGGTGCAGACTGATTACCTATGAGAGTTAACCCCGAAGCTGTGCCTGGCAGATCCTTTACAGTTAAACAATATTTTACAGTATGAACAAGAGAAAAAAAAGACAGCAGCAAAAGCCACAAATGTGCTCACCCAATCCTTAGATCCGTAGTTCCTCAATGGAGTGCAATTGGAAGGGGGGGCTTGTAGGCAGACAAGGAATTCAATATTTCAAAAAAAAAAAAAAAAAAAAAAGAGAAGATATTCCTCAGCACATCCACAATGTGTAGTATAAAAAGAGCTTTATTTGGTCATTTTTAAAAGTCCATAGAAGACACAAGTAAGGCGTGTTGCTGCTTACGCATTTCGAACAGAAGTGTTCTTACTCATAGCATAACTTAACAGATTCGATGCATGTGTTTTCAAATCACAGTTAGCCAGTCCTGACACATCCAATTAAAACAGTTCTACACAGAATTTTTAGAAACAGATTAAATGTATAACAAAGTTACAAGATGTCTAGACACATGTAGAAACCTTTTGCAGAGTGATTTGCGATAAAGTTATATAGAGTATAATTCATATTCTAGAAAAAAATGAAGAAAAAGTATCAAAATATAACCTAAGAAATGTCTACTAAATGGGAAATGTGTAAGAAGACACAGTCCCTATATTATCAAATTGGTTTTGAAACTATGCGTATTTAACTAGACATGAATAAATTGCACCAAAAATTTCAAAGCAATGAGACTGTTTTTCGTTTGAAAAAAACGATTCAAAACGAAAATAAATTGCAAAATATATCAATTGTACAAAGAAATTTAACAAAAACCACAGTAAAAGAATTAATATGTATGTATACTTAGGCGCTAAATATGCATAACCAGGGTATATAAATATTATGTAAAATTACTGAGTAATGGATCTACTTTACACTTGGAAATACAATTTATATATAAGGAATGTTGTAAATTATGTCGCTGACATGCAAAAAATATACAAAACAGCCTTGAAATATTACATAAATTTTAAATGGTATTTGTCGGCTTAATGATTTTAAGTATCTTATTTCAAAAATAAGTCATTAGAAAATACAAATAGGAAAAAACTTTTCCCTTCAGAGACAAACTTTTTAGCTAGTATAAATATAGATCTCCCCTCCGTGGGGTGTCAAGTATCCATTTGAAGGATCCAATAGGCTTCCCTATTAAAGAGATGTCTCTTCCAATCGCCTCCCCTGACAGTTTTTCCCACTAGCTCAATACCATAAAATCTGACATTTTCCAGGGAACTATTGTGTTTGTCAATGAAATGTTTGGAAGCTCCAGATGTCTTTAAAGAATTTTTCGATTTGTCTGATGTATGTTCCGCTACGCGTAAAGTTTTCTGGTTGTATACCCTATATAGTTTAAAATTGCATAAAGCACAAGTAATCATATAGACCACATGGTGTGTATCCCAATTTATAAAAGAGTCTAATTTATGTATTTAATTGTTAGGTAGATTAAAGTCTCTGGTCTTCATGCTATATTTGCAAACATTACATCTATTGCCGTGGTGGTATTCCACTGACATTACAATGAACTCCTGTAGTTCTAATTTGTAAGAGCTGTATTTATTTAAATGGGGTTCAACAGCATGGAGTGCCATGACATGGGGGATACAAGAATATAGTCCCACAACATTGCATGTAAGCCAAGATGAAGTGTTAGACCATGTGAAGTTTTGAGTAGAATACCTTTTGAGTCACAATTTCTTCAGCTTCGATAATACGTTTCATATACAAATTGAAGGTGCCCTTATGGGCTCAAAATTTTCAACCTCCCTAGCCAATCTATATATGTCCTGGTGGGTAGAAAATTTTATTTTTTCAGAAATTAATTCATTTGGCAGTGCCATCATATGGTATGGACGCTACATTGATGACCTGCTCTTGGTTTGGGGTGGAGATGTGGCATCCATACCACAGTTTGTGGACTACATTCATGATAACATCTTGAACCTAAAATGTACCTTTAATGCATCTAATTTTCAAACTCCCTTTTTGGATTTACTTCTGAGTAAGGACACTGAAAGCAAATGTGTATCTACTTCTTTATACCGTAAACCTATGGCAGGCAACACCATTCTACATACATCTAGCTGTCACCCCAGTCACACTATCAAATCGATACCGCCAGGAGAATTAATCAGAGCTAGAAGAACTTGCTCTGATGACCTGTCTTTTGTTACACAATGCAAAGACATAGTGAAGAGACTCTCACATAGAGATTGTGAGAAGTGGATGTTGAAAAAAGGCTGGAATTATGTCAAAAATAAATCGCAACAGTCTTTCCTGAAAAACAGTAGTAAAATTAATTCCTCAGCAATATCTCCTATAGTTTTTTCTACTGCTCATAGCTCTAACTACACGGAGATTGTTAACATCATAAAGAAATATATTCCCATGTTAAATCAAGACATTACTTTGTCTCAAATTCTAAAACAAGGCTGCAAATATGTGGCCAAGAGAGGTAAAAGTTTGGGTGATATCTCTCACCAAGCCTTTTTTCATTCAATGTCATCTATAAAATATGGTTAACCCAAAAGGGCTTTTTCAAATGTGGTGCCAATAGATGTCATGTTTGCAAATATAGCATGAAGACCAGAGACTTTAACCCCTTCCCCCTGCTGGCATTCTGGGCCCTAATGTCCAAGCCATTTTTTAGATTTTTCCATTGTCACATTCGAAGAGCTGTAACTTTTTTATTTTTGCGTCGGCATAGCTGTATAAGGTCTTGTTTTTTGCGGGACGACTTGCAGTTTTTATTGGTACCATTTGAGAGTAGATGCGACTTTTTGATCACTTTCTATCACATTTTTTTTAAGTCAGGATTAACAGAAAACAGCAATTTTTCCATTGTTTTTTATTTTATTTTTTACGGCGTTCACAGTGCGGGTTAAATAATGTAACAGCTTTATAGTCGGGGTCGTTACGGACGCGACGATACCAAATATGTGTAACTTTTTTGCTTTATTGTAGTTTTTTTTAATAGTAAAGCATTTTGTAAGGGGAAAAGCTGGGTTTTTCATTTATTTTTTTTCACTTTTTTTTTAAATTAACTTTATTAAACTTTTTTTACTTTTTTACTAGTCCCACTAGGGGACTTCCCTATCCTCCGATCGCTATTATAATACACTGCAATACTTTTGTATTGCAGTGTATTACTGCCTGTCCGTTTAAAACGGACAGGCATCTGCTAGGTCATGCCTGCGGCATGATCTAGCAGGCATTCGCTGCAGGCAGACCTGGGGGTCTTTATTAGACCCCCGGCTGCCATAGAAGACACAGACACTCAGCGATTTTATCGCCGGGTGTCAGTGAGATGAGAGGGAGCTCCCTCCCTCTCTCCAAAACCATTCAGATGCGGTGCTCGCTATTGTGCACCGCATCTGAAGGGTTAAACAGGTGAGATCGATACTAATATCGATCTCACCCGGCAGAGCAGGGACGCCCCCAGCCCTCAGCTGCTTCTGGCAGCTGAGAGCAGGGAGATTTCACGGCTCCCTGCTCTGTTTACTTTATTCTAATGCAGCGACGTAGTTTGGCGGCGCTCTAGAATAAAGCCCACTAATGACCGCCGTAAAAAGACGTATCGGCGGTCATTAAGGGGTTAATCTACCTAACAATAAAATACATAAAATAGACTCTTTTATAAATTGGGATACACACCATGTGGTCTATATGATTACTTGTGCTTTATGCAATTTTAAACTATATAGGGTGTACAACCAGAAAACTTAAAATACGTATAGCGGAACCCACATCAGACATATCGAAAAATTCTTTAAAGACATCTGGGGCTGCCTAACATTTCATTGGCAAACACAATAGTTCACTGGAATATTTCAGATTTCATGGTATTGAGCTAGTGGGAAAAACTGTCAGGGGAGGCGATTGGAAGAGACATCTCTTTAATAGGGAAGCCTATTGGATCCTCCAAATGGATACTTGTCACCCCACGGGGTTAAATTGGAGGGGAGATCTATATTTATACTAGCTAAAAAGTTTGGCTCTGAAGGGAAAAGTTTTTCCCTATTTGTATTTTCTAATGACTTATTTTTAAAATAAGATACTTACTAAGCCGACAAATACCATCTAAAATTTATGTAATATTTCCATGCTGTTTTGTACATTTTTGCATGTCAGCGACATAATTTACAACATTCTTTATTTATAAATTGTATTTCCAAGTGTAAAGTAGATCTATTACTCAGTAACTTGTACATAATATTTATATACCCTGGTTATGCATATTTAGTGCCTAAGTATACATACATATTAATTATTTTACTGTGGTTTTTGTTAATTTTCTTTGTACAATTGTTATATTTTGCAATTTATTTTCGTTTGGAATAGTTGTTTTAAAACTAAAAACAGTCTCATTACTTGGAAATTTTTGGTGCAATTTATTCATGTCTAGTTAAGTACACAGTTTCAAAACCCATTTGATAACATAGGGACTGTCTTCTTACACATTTCCCATTTAGTAGACATTTCCTAGGTTATATTTTATTCTTCATTTTTTTCTAGAATATGAATTATACTCTATATAATTTTATCGCAAATCACTCTGCAAAAGGTTTCTACATGTGTTTAGACATTTTGTAACTTTGTTATACATTTAACCTCTTCCTGACCGCCCACAGTAAATTCACGTCGGCCCTTGCTGGGCTCTGTGCAGCGCCGACATGAATTCACGGTGGGTGTTAAAAGCGCGATCGGGTGTCTCAGAGTAGCGCTGAAACCTGGATTGCGCTGTTATCCCCTGCCTCTGGTCCCAGAGACATGATCGGGACCGGATAGGTTCAGGTCCCGATCATGTGATCACAGGGAAAGTTTGTTGAAGCAACAAACTGGAAAGTTTGTTGCTATAACAAACAGGAAAGTTTGTTGCTACAACAAACTTTCCCTAGGTAGTGAAATGTATTATAGCAGCTATCAGTGCTGCAGGTCTTCAAGTAAAAAATGTAAAAAAAAAAGGTAATTAAAAATGTTTTATAAAAGTGTACAAATAAGTTATAAGTTACGAAAACAAAAAATGCTTTCTTCCTATAAGTCTTTTATTATAGGAAAAAAATGAAACCGTCAAAAAAGTACACATATTTGGTATCCCCGCGTTCATAACGACCCAAACTATAAAACTGTAATATTATTTTTCCCACACGGTGAACACCCCTCCCAAAATATAGAATAAAAAGTGATCAAAAGTCGCATGTACCCCAAAATAGTGCGAATAAAAACTACAATCAGTTCCGCAACAAACATGCCCTCACACAGCTTTTTTGACTGAAAAACATAAAAAAAGATATACATATTGTATCGCTGTAATCGTACCGACCCGCAGAACAAAGTAAAATGTTATTTATAGCCCAGGGTGAAAAAAATAGGCAAAAAACATTGTCAGAATTTATGTTTTTTTGTCACCTTGCTTGACAAAAAATGCAATAAAATGTTATCAAAAAATCATATGTACCCTAAAATTGTACCAATGAAAACGACAGAGTGTAACGCAACAAATAAGCCCTCAGACAGCTCCGGTGGAGAAAAAATAAAGAAGTTCTGGCTCTCAGAATATAGCGACAGAAATTGTGCAGCGCGTTCCAAAAGCGGATAAGATTGGTCACCATTTATCAGTGTGACACTGGTCGCATATCTGCGGATTATTATTTATTTACCCCATTATTCGACCCTCTTATTATGCCCTGATGTACTCTGCACAGATTACATACGCCCACACATTATAAACTAACAGACCAGCAAAACCCCAAACAGAACTACTACCAAGCAAAAGCTGCGTTCCAAATGCCAAATGGCGCTCCCTAGCTTCTGAGCCCTACAGTGTGCCAAAACACCAGCTTACGTCCACATATATGACATTTTATACTCGGGAGAACCCGCTCAACATTGTATGAGGTATTTGTCTTCAGTGGCACAAACTGGGCACAACATATTGTGCATTAAAATGGCATATCAGTGGAAAATGGTAATTTTCACTTTGCACAATCCGCTGCGCATTAACCACTTCGCGCACTGCTTAATAACATTTCGTGGTGCAGGAGGTCAGCGCATGAGCCCGCTCCATATGCTGCAGGTGTCAGCTGTGTATTACAGCTGACACCCGGGACTAACAGACAGGAACAGCGACCGCACTGTTACAGGAGTCTGTAAAAATGACATTATACTGCAATACATTAGTATTGCAGTGTATTGTACCAGCGATCTAATAAAATGTGTAATAAAAAAAGTAAATAAAGTTATTAGTGAAAAAAATATATAATATATTAAAAGTCCAAAACAAAATCCTTTTCTATTTTTCCTCTAAAGTAATGTAAAAAATAAACAAAATTGGTATCGCTGCATCCGTAAAAGTCAGAACTATTACAATATACCATTATTTAACTCGCACGGTGAACGCCGTAAAAATTAACCCCTTCCCGCCGCAGCCCTTTTTCAGATTTTCATTTTAGTTTCTCCTCCCACCTTCCAAAAGCCATAACATCTTTATTGTTCCGTCGATATAGTCCTATGAGGGTTTGCTTTTTGCAGGACGAGTTGTAGTTTTTCGTAGCACCATTTATTTTGCCATATAATGTACTAGGAAAATGAAAATCTGAAAAAGGGCTGTGGCGGGAAGGGGTTAATTTTTACGCCGTTCACCGTGCGGGTTAAATAATGATACATTGTAATAGTTAAGACTTTTACGGATGCGGCGATACCAATTATGTTTATTTATTTATTTGTTTACTATGCTCTAGGGGGAAAATGGGAAAAGGGTTTTTTTTTTACTTTTAATTTTACATTTTTTTTTTACATAAAAAAAAAACTTTATTGAACTAATTTTTACTTTTTTTATTAGTCCCCCTAGAGGTCTTCAACCAGCGATCATTAGATCGCTTGCACTATATACTGCAATACTAATGTATTGCAGTATATCGTGATTCTGACAGGCTTCTATTAAGCCCTGCAGGAGGCAGGGCTTAATAGGTGCACAAAGATGGCGGACCTAGGGGCCTTCATTAGGCCCCAGGCAGCCATAGCAACCATCGCTCCCCCGCGATTGCGTTGCAGGGAGCGCGATGAGCTGTTAGAGGGGGTCACCCCCCCTCTTTCTAACTATTTAAATGCTGCGGTCGCTATTGACTGCAGCATTTAACGAGTTAAATCACTCTCGAGCGCGATGCCGCTAGTTACTCTGAAGTGTCGGCAGTAACAAACAGCCGACACCAGTACCAGCATGGTGTCGGGTTCACTCCGTGAGCCCGTTCCATACTTCCCCTACCCGACTTTGGCGTATGAATACGTCAAATGTCGGGAAGGGGTTAAAACATTTAAAATGCCAAAATCGCTGTTTTTTGGTCACTTAAGCGTTTAAAAAAAATGCAATAAAAAGTGATCAAAAAGTTGTATGTACCAAAAAATGGTACCAATGAAAAGTGAAGCTCATCTCGCAAAAAAACTAATCCCTCACACCACTCAAACGACCAATAAATAAAAAAAGTTATGGCTCTCGGAATGTGGTGAAACAAAACGTTTTTGTTAACAAATAGTTTTTACTTTGTAAAAATAGTAAAATATTTAAAAAAAAACTCTATAAATTTAGTATCACCTTAACAGTATTAAGTTTCAGAAAAAATTTAAGTTGGCGTTTTTACCGCATGGTGAAAGCCGTAAAAACGAAACCCAAAACAAGTAATTGCAGCTTTTTCCAATTTCAGCCTGCAAAGAATGTTATTTTCAGTTTCCCAGTACATTAAATGGTGGCACTAGAATCTACAACTCCTCCCGCATAAAATAAGCCCACATACCACTCTACTGACGGAAAAATGAAAAAAAAGCTATGGCTCTTGGAAAGCAGGAAGGGAAGAACTAAAATGAAAAAACAAAAAATGGGTCAGTCCTGAAAGGGTTAATTAATTTCTAATGAAAAACCATTTATGACCACATGTGGGATATAGCCGTACTTGGGAGAAATTGCTTTACAAATGTTGGGGTGCTTTTTCTCCTTTATCCTTTGTGAAAATGAAAAAAAATTAAGTTTTTGTGGGAAAATTTTGATATTCATTTTCACAGCCTGATTCTAATAAATTCTGCAAAAGACCTGTGGGGTCCAAATGTTCACTATACACCTAGATAGATTCCTTAAGGGGTGTAGTTTCCAAAATGGGGTCACTTTTGGGGGGTTTCCACTGCTTTGGTGCCTTCAGGGCGTTGCAAACGCAACATGGCACTGAAAAACAATCCAGAAAAATCAGCGCTCCAAAATCCAAATGGCACTCCTTCCCTTCTGAGCTCTGCCGTGGGTCCAAACAGCCGTTTATCTCCACATATGGGGTATTGCTGCAATCTGGAGAAATAGTTTTACATGTTTTGGAGTGCTTTTTATTCTTTATTCCTTGTAAAAAAAAAAAAATTGTATATTTTTTCTGGAAAAATGTTCATTTTCACAGACAAGCTCCAACAAATATAGCAAAAGACCTGTGGGGTCAAGATGCTCACTATTGCCCTAGAAAAGTTCCTTGAGGTGTGTAGTTTCCAAAACCGTGTCACTTTTGGGGTGTTTCCTCTGTTTTTGCACCACAAGACCTCTTCAAACCAGACATAATGCCTAAAATATATTTTAAAAAAAGGAGGCCCCAAAATCCTCTAGTTGCTCCTTTGCTTCTAAGGCCTGTATTTCAGTCCATTACCACACTAGAGCCACATGTGTGATATTTCTAAGAACTGCAGAATCTGAGCAATAAATTTTGACTGTATTACAATTGAATTTCGGCAAAAAAAATTTTAATTTGTAAATGTCCCTTCTACTTTGCTTTAATTCCTGTGAAACGCCTAAAGGGTTAAAACACTTTCTGAATGCTGTTTTGAATACCTTGAGGAGTGCAGTTTTTAAAATGGGGTAATTTACAAGGTCTATCTAGTTTATAAGGCCCTCAAAGCCACTTCAGAACTGAACTGGTCCTTGAAAAAATAGCATTTTGAGATCTTTTTGAAAATGTGAGAAATTGCTGCTAAAGTTCTAAGCCTTGTAACGTCTTAGAAAAATAAAATAATGTTCAAAAAAGCGATACAAACATAAAGTAGACATATGGAATATGTGAAATAGTAACTATTTTGTGTGGCATTACTATCTGTTTTACAAGCAGATACATTAAAATTAAGAAAAATCATAATTTTTGCAAATTTTTCTTAAAATGTTGGTGTTTTTCACAAACAAACAATTAATTTATTGACCAAGTTTTTCCACTAACATAAAGTACAATATGTCATGAGAAAACAGTCTCAGAAACGCTTGGATAGGCAAAAGCATTCCAGAGTTATTACCACATAAAATGACACGTCAGATTTGAAAAAATGAGGCTGGCCCTGAAGGCCAAAATTAGCTCGGTCCTGAAAGGGTTAATCGGTTTCTAAAAATGGTGTGTAGAACTGTTTTTTAATTGGATGTGTCAGGATTGGCTAACAATGATTTTAAAACACATGTATCAAATCTGTTAAGTTATGCTATGAGTAAGAACACTTCTGTTCGAAACGTGTAAGCGATAACACGCCTTACCTTTGTCCTCTAAAATGACCAAATAAAGCTCTTTTTATAGTACACATTGTGGATGTACTGAGGAACATCTTCTCTTTTTTCGAAATATTTTACAGTCTAAGTGTAGAATGAATCCACAGAAAAAGGCACCTGAAACATATTGTACATTGTATTTTACCTGCAAGCCTTCGTAGAACAAGCCTTCGTTTCATCACTATAATGTCACCTCCTGTTAGAGAACACATTGATATGGTTGAGAAGTTTGTCAGCTGTATAACATAGAAGTAAATGCATCAGTAGCTGGACACATTTTTGAAGTCATAGGGTCAGGGACAATTTGGTTCAAGGAGCAGTCGGTTTTCACAAGGTGCCATTACCCACTGAGTATTTAGATCCTGTAGTTCTGGATGTGGAGGTAAACACCAGAGAATAGTGTTCACATTGCTACTGTATGTGGGATATTGATGGAAATAAATTGCCTCATCCCAACTTGCAATACCAATTCCATTTCCCTGCACCAACAATGAATATCTTTACAAGGTATTTTTAACTGTAATTCTGGTCTGTAATCATTGATAAAGGAGGCTTGTGTCTTAAATTCTGAATATAACCATAGTCACAGCTGGGATATTGAAGAAAACATGGAGATTCTCAACTGTACTCTCTGTGAAAGGGGTTATGTGGGGACCAAAAATTATTAGCAGTGTACGCAGTGCAGTATGTGAGTACACACGCTAATATACATTCAGATTCCCCGTCGCGCTGATTCTGAGATTTTCATTGATTTTTATAGCACTGCCGGGGGACCGGAAGTCTACTTGCACAGCCTTCTTTAATGATGATACAACTCTTCTACTTGTGACCGGCCCCGCTGTACTCTATGTACAAGCAGTAGCAGTAGTACAGCGAGTACATGGAGTACAGTGGGATCGGTCACATAACGAATAGTCGTATGGTTATCAAAGAAGGCTGTGCAAGTAGACTTCCAGTCCTCCGGAAGTGCTATAAAAATCAATGAAAATCTCAGAATCAGCGCAACAAGAGACCGGAATGTATATTAGCGAGTGTACTCACATACTGTAGTGAGTACATTGCTAATAAATTTTGGACCCCACAAAACCCCTTTAAGGATCTACATCTATAAACATTTATCATAAGAATTTCTTTGGTGCATAATTCATAAACTAACGTTTTGTATGATACATATTCCCAATTTATTGTTTTGACAATAATTACGTGTGAAGTTTTGGATGAAACATTTGTTTTTCCAATGAAGTCTGGTCCATGATCTAATAAATACTGTCATGAAAGGAAAGGGAGAAGATTTTTTATTCAATTGATATCTTCCAATGATTCCTTCCTGTTTGATTATATAAAGTAGTTTTATATTGCCACATTTCAATATATTCACATCATTCATTAAATGTAAAATGTCATGGCTGAAATACCTACCATAGAATTTTAATGAAGGTAACTTGCTTTTCATTAATACTAATGTGCACATTTCTTGTTTGTATTCTACGAAAATTATATTCCTAGAAAACCATCCGACATTAAAATTCAGTACACATTGAGCAGAATACCCAAATGCTCAGACGATTTTACATGCCATAAAAAATCTGAATTGCTCTTACCTTACCCTTGGGATTGCGACACATCCGCTGGAGAATCGTATATATAATGAAAATTGCATTGATTGAGTCAATTACTTTATGTCTATTACATGTTCTATGATGTACTGAACATTTTATTGGAATTTTGTCACGCAAAAAAAATGGGAAAAAAATGTTTATATTTCTATAATCTATTTGACCAAGGCTGTTTACTAGGTAGTTTTTAGGCTGAATTTATATGACATAATGTGAATGGTTTCACCTTTATAACTATTACATATGAAATATGTATGTTTGGATTCACCCATCATTTTCTTAGCCAGATCTTTCCTGCTAGTAGTTATTGGCTTAGTATCAAGAGCATTTATTCTGCTTGGCACCATGGTTGGATGTATAAAATCTCAAGCACAGTTGTGGCAGTAAAACATCTATTTTTACTTTATATTAAATGGTATGTACTGTATGCTAGTATACAGTATATAACCAGTAATGATAAATTAATTTTCATTAGCAGCATTACTTTATTGCGTATATGTATTTAAAGCCTACCGATACTTACAACAACAAAAATTGAAATCGCTCCGTAGTCTTCTGTAGATGTGTATTAGATGTAGTTCAACCAGGAATGTTGTTTCGAATCTGCATGTCCCCCCCCCCCAAATAATTTCTGTAAATGTGGGCGGGCTCTTCGTGGTGTGAAGTCAGATCAGTGGTGTGTTCTCTGAGGCTGGGTTCACACGACCTATTTTCAGACGTAAACGAGGCGTATTATGCCTCGTTTTACGTCTGAAAATAGGGCTCCAATATGTCGGCAAACATCTGCCCCTTCATTTGAATGGGTTTGCCGACGTACTGTGCCGACGACCTATAATTTACGCATCGTCGTTTGACAGCTGTCAAAAGACGACGCGTAAAATTACAGCCTCATCAAAAGAAGTGCAGGACACTTCTTGTGACGTTTTTGGAGCCGTTTTCTCATAGACTCTATAGAAAACAGCTCCAAAAACGGCCGTAAAAACGGCGCAATAACGGCGCGAAAAACGTGAGTTGCTCAAAAAACTTCTGAAAATCAGGTGCTGTTTTCCCTTGAAAACAGCTCCGTATTTTCAGACGTTTTTGGCTCAGCGTGTGAACATACCCTCACTGTACAGATATTGCTCCTCTACTTCTCCTTCCTCCCCTCTCACAGCATGTTTATCACATAGACACTGAGGAAGAAATACTGCAGCAACTTCCCCCTACTTCCCCACTATCCTCCCTGCCTGTTTTATATTAGACAGATGTTTTCGGTGTGTGAAGCAGGTAGGGAAAGGGTCACTGCATCCTGCGGGAAGATGAGGAAGATGCAACGTTTTCCATAATAAGACACAATACAAAGTTATATATATTGAAATGTACTACTGCTTTATGCCAAAAAGTATCACTATAAGTATGCTTTGAGTGTCTATATACAGTTAGGCCTCATTCACACGACAGGGTCCGAGTGTCGGCCGGGAAAATCGGCCGTTTTTGGCCGGCCGATTTGGACCCGATTTGCATCCGTTTTTTCCCTGACCGTTTTTTAATCGGATGAATTTCATTAAATTTGTTGCCACACACAGCCCTTTGTAGATAATGTCACAGCCCCCCTGGTAGGTAATGCCACCCAGCCCCCTGTAGGTAATGCCACCCAGCCCCCTGTTGGTGATGCCACACAGCCCTCTGTAGGTGATGCCACACAGCCCCCTGTAGGTGATGCCACACAGCCCCCTGTAGGTGATGCCACACAGCCCCCTGTAGGTGATGCCACCCAACCCCCTGTAGGTGATGCCACCCAGCCCCCTGTAGGGGATGCCACACAGCCCCCTGTAGGTGATGCCACACAGCCCCCTGTAGGTGATGCCACCCAGCCCCCTGTAGGTGATGCCACCCAGCCCCCTGTAGGTGATGCCACCCAGCCCCCTGCAGGCGATGCCACCCAACGCCCTGCAGGCAATGCCACCCAGCCCCCCAAGTCCCCTGTAGGTGATGCCGCACAGCCCCCTGTAGGTTGCACCCACCCCCCCCCCCCCTTCCAGGAGAAGTCACTGACTTCAATGTCCATATATGGACAGTGTTGTCACTGACTTCTCCTGGAGAGGAATTCCCTGCCACAGGTCGGGAATTCCGCTTCAGAAGTGAGTGACGTCACTGTGTCCATATATGGACAGTGTAGTCACTCACTTCTCCTGTAGCGGAATCCCCGGCCATAGAGTCGGGGATTCCGCTGCAGAAGTGAGTGACTTCGCTGTGTCCATATATGGACAGTGTAGTCATGCACTTCTCCTGTAGCGGAATCCCCGGCTATTTTTTTTTACGGGTTTAAGGACAAAAAAAATCCAACACATCTGAACTCAAAATGTATTAATTGCACAGCAATACACGCCAGTTTTTCCTATAGATTTGATATATCACAATAATATACTGCACAAATCATGACTATTCTCTAAGCATCTCAGTCAATTATTTAATGTTTGGAAATGCATTTAATTGATTACCGCCTTTATCTAAGCAGCAAGCTAGAATTTAATATGAACCTAAAACACGGTGAAAAAAAGGGCAAAAATAAGTAGCACTGGAACTCAGCCTAGGGCACCGAATTTGGAAACAAGCCTTGAGCGCATAATCCATTTTCGCTTCCTAATACAGCATATTAACAGCTAGGCAGCGACTTTGTGCTTTAATTGACCTACAGATGGCTGCTCTTCAAAGAATTGCCATCTGTTTCCAGTTCTAATTTATCTTTTTTTTTTTCTATTTCAATTTTTGTTGACTGTGGTTTGTCTTCTGTCAGTATGATCTTCAGTAAAGTGGAAGTAATTAATTTCTATTTCTTAAAATCAATTTGCTTTTACGTATCAGGGGTGGACATAACATTGCTGCAACCTGCACAGCTGCACAGGGCCCCAAGTAGGTAATGGGCCCCCTGTTACCTGAAAGCAACCCTATTTTGTCTATTAGATTGCAAAATGCCTGAGATAATGATTTTAAGGCCTTGGTCACACAGTGCAGTTTTGCGGCAGATTTTGCTTGTACTTTTTAAGCCAAAACCAGGAGCAGATCCTAAGCACAAGATATTTTTTTTTTTTAAAGGAAATACTTCTAGTTCTGCTCTGTCGATTCAATTCTGTTTTTTTGCTTAAAAAAATACATGCAGCAAATCTGTGTGAACAAGGCCTTGTGGCTAACAATTACTGATTAATAGTTAGAGGGGGTGACTTATGATGAGATATTAGAGAGCAAAGAGCCCATATACCGTTCTTGCACAGGGGCCCACTGCTCTCGGCGTCCACCCCTATTACATCTTCTAAGTATTATCCATCACAATGCCACACAGGACTGTGTGCATTTACATAAACAATAAGGCCTTGTTCGCACAGCGGCAAATTCAGGCTGTTTCCGACGCATTTTTCCTGCAGAATCAGTGCAAATTTGGCTTCTAAAAAGTTTCCCATTGTGTCCAATGGAAAAGCGCTCATTGCTCATGCAGGTTGGAATTATCAGTGTGTGAATCCCGGCCGAAAACAGCGTCAGGTTTCTGCATGCAGATTAGCCGGCCCCCCTTGTGGTTTTCCTGTTTTGTTGCATTACAACCTTAAGATTAGAATAGATTTTTAAGGGTGTTTGTACCATTTCATTTACACAACATGACTATCACTATGAAGGTGTACAATGTTTTTTACTGTAACACAAACAATTAAGAGAAAAATGAAGAAAACTTTAATGTGCATAAATAGTCACCCCTTGAAAGTCAATACTTTGTGGAGTCGCCTTTTGCCACAACTAGAGATGAGCGAACTTATGAAAAACCTCTCCTCCACTCCTGTCCTCAATAACACCTTCACATGATTGGCAAGTCACCACCCCGCACAAGATCCGCACGCTCATCTCCTGAAATACTCTGTGCTACTGTGAACTCTGCTCTTACCATTACGTGGTGACTTGCCAATCATGTGAAGGTGTTATTGAGGACAGGAGTGGAGGAGAGGTAACAGACTGAGAGCTACGTAATGGTAAGAGCAGAGTTCACAGCAGCACATAATCTGCACGCTCATTTCCTGAAATACTCTGTGCTGCCTTAAACTCTGTGGACAGGTCAGGATCCTGTTTCTTTTAAATGCTGCACTGTAGCGCAGCCTTATATAGTGGATCGAGCGGGTTCCCCAGCAGCATTTAAAAGAAACAGGATGCTGACCTGTCCACAGAGTTTAAGGCAGCACAGAGTATTTCAGGAGATGAGCATGGCCGGCCACGGGCAGCTGGTCGTTTTTCCGAGCCGTGCTCCCATTATAAAGTATAGGAGCACGGCCCGTAAAATAAAAAAATAGAACATGTTCTATCTTTTTAACGGCACGGGCACCTTCCTGTGAGAAAACGGGAAGGTACCCGTGGCTAACAGAAGTCTATGGGCCCGCTATTTCGGGTTGTAATTACGACCCGTAATAACAGGTGTTTTTACGGTCGTGTGCATTAGGCCCCGTAATGACGGGTGGCTACATGTGTGCACCCATCATTACAGCAGCGTTGCTAGGCGACGTCAGTAAATAGTCACTGTCCAGGGTGCTGAAAGAGTTAACTGATCGGCAGTAACTGTTTTAGCACCCTGGACAGTGAATTCCGATCAGAATATAGAGTAACCTGTAAAAAAAAAAGACGTTCATTCTTACCGAGAACTTTCTGCTTCCTCCAGTCCGGTCTCCTGGCCGTTGCCTTGGTGACGCGTCCCTCTCGACATCCGGCCCGACATTCCTGGATTACGTTACAGCCCATGTGACCGCTGCAGCCAATCACAGGCTGCCGCGGCCTCTGCAGCCAATCACAGGCTGCAGAGGCCTCTGCAGCCAATCACAGGCTGCCGCGTCAGAAAAGAAGGTCGGACTGGAGGAAGAAGAGGGACTCATCACCAAGACAACGACCGGGTACGTATGAAATGCTTTTTATTTTTAATCAGCAGCCTCTTTTCTCTATCAGTGATTGATAGAGACAAGTGGCTGCCGATTTGTATAATATTTTTGACAGGGTTCGGTCAAAACGGGTTCGGCCGAACCCGGTGAAGTTCGGATTCGCTGCGAACCGAACTTTTCCTGATGTTCGGACCGAAACCGGGTTCGGTTGTCCCGGTTCGCTCATCTCTAGCCACAACCACAGATGGAGTCTCTTGGGGTATGTCTCTATTCGCTTCGCACATCTAGACACTGGGATATTTGACCATTCTTCCAGACCAAACTTCTCCAACTCCTTGAAGTTACATGGCTTGTGTTGGTGTATAGCAGTCTTCAAGTCATTAGATTGAAATCTGGGCTTTGACAAGTCCATTCCAAGACATTTAAATGTTTCTCTAAGGGTATGTTCACACACACAGTTTTCAGATGTAATTCGGGTGTTTTACGCCTCGAATTACGCCTGAAAAAACGGCTCTATTACGCCTACAAACATCTGCCCATTGCTTTCAATGGGTTTTACGGTGTTCTGTTCCCACGAGGTGTAATTTTACTCATCGCTGTCAAAATACGGCGCGTAAAAATTCGCTTGGGAAAAAGAAGTGCATGTCACTTCTTGGGCCGTTTTTGGAGCCGTTTTTCATTGACTCCATTGAAAAACAGCTCCAATAACATCCGTAAAACACGCTGCGAAAATGCGAGTTGCTACAAACACGTCTGAAAATCAGGAGCTGTTTTTGCCTGAAAACAGGTCCGTATTTTCAGACGTATTTTGCTAAGCCGTGTGAACATACCCTAAGGCTTTGTTCACATCTGCATCAGGGCTCCGTTCTGGTGTTCCGTCTGAGCTTTCCGTCAGAACAGAAAACTGACTGAAACAAACGGAAACCATAGGTTGATTTCAATGGTGACGAATCCAGTGGCAATATTTTCCGTTTGTCTCAGTTGTGCAAGGTTTCCATAGTTTTGACAGGATGATTACCGTAGTCGACTACGCTATTGATTCCGTCCAAACGAAGGAACCCTTGCACAGCTGATTCAAACGGAAACCAGAAACCAGAAATCAATAGTGATGGAAATAGTGATGGAAACGGGAAACTATGGTTTGTGTTTGACGCAGATGTGAACGAAGCCTTAAAGAGGCTCTGTCACAAGATTTTGCAGCCCCTATCTGCTAATGCAGCAGATAGGCGCTGCAATGTAGATTACAGTAACGTTTTTATTTTTAAAAAACGAGCATTTTTGGCCAAGTTATGACCATTTTCGTATTTATGCAAATGAGGCTTGCAAAAGTACAACTGGGCGTGTTGAAAAGTAAAAGTACAACTGGGCGTGTATTATGTGCGTACATCGGGGCGTGTTTACTACTTTTACTAGCTGGGCGTTGTGTATAGAAGTGTCATCCACTTCTCTTCACAACGCCCAGCTTCTGGCAGTGCAGCACTGTGACGTCACTCACAGGTCCTGCATCGTGTCGGCACCAGAGGCTACACTTGATTCTGCAGCAGCATCAGCATTTGCAGGTAAGTAGCTACATCGACTTACCTGCAAACGCCGATGCTGCTGCAGAATCATCTGTAGCCTCTGGTGCCGACACAATGCAGGACCTGTGAGTGACGTCACAGATCTGCACTGCCAGAAGCTGGGCGTTGTGAAGAGAAGTGGATGACACTTCTATACACAACGCCCAGCTAGTAAAAGTAGTAAACACACCCCGATGTACGCACATAATACACGCCCAGTTGTACTTTTACTTTTCAACACGCCCAGTTGTACTTTTGCAAGCCTCATTTGCATAAATACGAAAATGGTCATAACTTGGCCAAAAATGCTCGTTTTTAAAAAATAAAAACGTTACTGTAATCTACATTGCAGCGCCGATCTGCTGCAATAGCAGATAGGGGCTGCAAAATCTGGTGACAGAGCCTCTTTAAACCTCTCCAGTGAAGCTTCAGCAATATGTTGAGGGTCATTGTCCTGCTGGAAGGTGAACTTCTACCCCAGTCTCATATCTCTGGCAGAGTGAATCAGGTTTTCCTCAAGAATTGCCTTGTTTTTACTGCCGTCCATGTTTACTTCAATCCTGTCCAGTTTTCAGGTACCTGCCGATGAAAAGCATCTTTGCAGCATGATGCTGCTACCGCCATGCTTCACTGTGGAAATACTGTTCTTGGGGTGATGGGAAGTGTTGGGTTTTCGCCACACATGGCGTTTCCATGATGGCCAACAAGTTAAATTTTAGTCTCACCTGACCAGAGAACCTTCTTCCATGTGTTTGAGGAGTCTGTCACATGCTGTTCGGCGAACTCAAAATTTATTTTCTCATGTTTTTCTTAGCAATGGCCTTTTTCTGGCCACTCTTCCATATAGCCCCACTCTGTGTAGTGTACGGCTTATAGTGGTCTTATAGACAGATACTTCCATCTCCAGGATGGACCTTTGGAGCTCTGTCAGTGTGAGGGTATGTTCACACGCACTGTTTTCAGACGTAATTCGGGCATTTTACGCCTCGAATTACGCCTGAAAAAACGCCCCTAATACGCCTACAAACATCTGGCCAATGCTTTCAATGGGAATTACGATGTTCTGTTCCCACGAGCCTTTATTTTACGCGTCGCTGTCAAAATACGGCGCGTAAAATGACGGCTCATCAAAAGAAGTGCAGGACACTTCTTGGGATGTTTTTGGAGGCGTTTTTCATTGACTCTATTGAAAACAGCTCCAAAAATGGCCGTAAAAAACGCTGCGAAAAACGCAGAGAAAATCGCGAGTGGCTTAAAAAAATGCTGAAAATTAGGAGCTGTTTTACCTTGAAAACAGCTCCGTATTTGCAGACGTTTTTGGTCACTGCGTGTGAACATACCCTAAGGGTATGTTCACACGCAGTAGCAAAATACGTCTGAAATTATGGATCTGTTTTCAGCTCCTGATTTTCAGACATCTTTGTAACTACTCGTGTTTTTCGCGGCATATTTTACAGACGTTATTGGAACTGTTTTTCAATGGAGTCAATGAAAAACTGCTCAAAAACGTCCCAAGAAGTGACATGCACTTCTTTTTCGCGGGTGTCTTTTTACGTGCCTTCTTTTGACAGCGACGCGTAAAATTACACCTCGTGGGAACAGAACATCGTAAAACCCATTGAAAGCATGAAAGCAATGGACAGATGTTTGTAGGCGTAATGGAGCTGTTTTTTCAGGCGGAATTCGAGGTGTAAAATGCCTGAATTACGTCTGAAAACAGTACGTGTGAACATACCCTAACAATTTGGACTATTTTGTCAGGTCCATTAAATAAAATCTAATTTAAAATCCATTTTAATTCCAGGTTGTAATGCAACAAAACAGGAAAAACACCAAGAGAGGTGAATACTTTTGCAAGGCGCTGTAAATAGCAAAGTTGAAAATGACACATCAATTTGGGTATGTTCACAGGGAGTGTTTTCAGCCGTTTTTCGGGCCGTAAAAGTCCCGAAAAACGGCTGAAAAATAGGAAACTGAAAGCCTCCAAACATCTGCCCATTGATTTAAATGGGAAAAACGGCATTCTGTTCTGACGGCGCGTTTTTTACGCGGCCGTTTTTCATACTCTATAGAAAAACAGCTCCAAAAACGGCCGTTAAAAACGTCGTGAAAAACTCGATTTTGATTAAAAAACATCTGAAAATCAGGAGCTGTTTTCCCTTGAGAACAGCTCCGTATTTTCAGACGTTTTTTGCTAAGCGTGGGAACATAGCCTTTAGTGCAAGGTTTTATTCTGCATTGTTGTTCCAAAGAAAATGAAAATCACCCTTTTGAGGTACTTGTCTTCAGTAGTTAGGGGGAAGAAATCCTTCATGACTCCAAGTATGGCAGAATAAATCCCGGGATCAGTTACCCCTCCAATATTTCCCCTCCATTTTTTAAATTACTGTAAATACAGTTTATATACAGTGCAAGTTTAAACTTGCTGTGCCCGAGCGATCTAGTAGCTCAATGTCGTGTGCCCGATACTCAGAGACTACCAGGGACATTGAAGAGAAGACAGAAGCGGTTTTCACTGCTTTTGTCTTCTCTATACTTACATACAATGAGCGCTTTGTACATGAGCTCTGTTGCTGCCTCTATCGGTCCCGGTCGTTATGTAATTGGTCACATGATTGCTGGAATGCTGGTAGACGGTGGTTGCTGTTGGGTCTAATTAGACCCAGCACAGCTCTAAGGGTATGTTCACACGGCAGCGTCCGTAACGGCCGAAATTACGGGGCTGTTTCCAGGAGAAAACAGCTCCGTCATTTCAGCCGTAACGGTATGTGCAGGCGCTTGAACGCAGCGTCCATTACGGACGTAACTGGAGCTGGTTTTCCATGGAGTCCATGGAAAACGGCTCCATTTACGTCTGAAGAAGTGACATGACACTTCTTTGGCGCGGACTTCTATTTACGCGCCGTCTTTTGACAGTGACGCGTAAATATACGGCTCGTGTGAACAGACAAACGTCAGCCCATTGCTTTCAATGGGCAGATGTTTGTCAACACTTTCAAGCCGTAATTTCGGACCTAATTCCAGGCGTAAAACGCCCGAATTACGTCCGTAATTTGGCCGAGTGAACATACCCTAACAGTGACATAATCAATATAAAGCCCTGTTCACACTGAGTATTTTTCAGGCAGAAAAAATCTGCCTCAAAATTCTTTCAGGATTTTTGAGGCATATTTTGACCTGCCTGCACTTTCTTGCCACAGTTTTCGCTGCGTTTTTATTGAGCGCCGCGAAAAATGCTTTTTCTGCCTCCCATTGATTTCATTGGGAGATCAGAGGCGGAACCGCAGCAAGGAAGGACATGACGCTTTTTTTCCTGCGAGCGACTAAAAGCAACCTTAAATTAGAATCGATTTTTAAGGAGGGTTGTACCATAAAAGCGGCTCCACCTCCTATTGAAGTCAATAGGTGGTAGTTTGGGACGTTTTATAGCGCTGCTTTAGATGAGGTTTCTGCATCAAAATCAGCGCCAAAAAACTCTATGTGAGCTGGGACTAACAGGGCTGATCTCTCCTGTAACTGGGCCTGCTGTGCAAAGAAAAAATAAAATGAAATATTAACCCCTTAATGACCAGCCTATTTTGGACCTTAATGACCAAGCAATTTATTACGTTTTTCAATCGTCGCATTCCAAGAGCTATAACGTTTTTATTTTTGCGTCGACATAGCTGTATAAGGTCTTGTTTTTTGCGGGACAAGTTGCACTTTTTAATAGCACCATTTTTAGGTACATATTCTTTATTGATTAACTTTTATTAACTTTTTTTTGGGGGGGAATAGAAAAAAATCTGAAATTTCGCCACTCTTTTTTGCGTCCTAAATCTACGCCGTTTACCGTGTGGTATAAATAACACTAACTTTATTCAGTGGGTTGTTACGATTGCAACGATACTAAATTTGTATAGTTTTTGTATGTTTTACTACTTTTACACAGTAAAAACGCTTTTTTTTCAAAATTATTTGTTTTTGTGTCTCCATATTTGAAGAGCCGTAACGTTTTTATTTTTTCGCCGATGCGGTCGTATGAGGGCTTTTTTTTTTCCGGGAAGACTTGTAGTTTTTATTGGTACCATTTTGGAGTAGATGCGACTTTTTGATCACTTTTTATCACATTTTTTTTAAAGTCAGTATTCACAGAAAACAGCAATTTTTCCATAGTTTTTTATTATTTTTTTTACGGCGTTCACCGTGCGGGTTAAATAATGTAATAGATTTATAGTCGGGGTCGTTACGGATGCGGCGATACCAAATATGTGTAACTTTTTAACTTTATTTTGTTTTTTTAATAGTAAAGCATTTTGTAAGGGGAAAAGCTGGGTTTTTCATTTTTTTTCACATTTTTTTTAAAATTAACTTTATTAAACTTTTTTTTCACTTTTTTACTAGTCCCACTAGGGGACTATAATATGCGATTCTGCGATCGCATTTATAATACACTGCAATACTTTTGTATTGCAGTGTATTACTGCCTGTCCGTTCAACACGGACAGGCATCTGCTAGGTCATGCCTGCGGCATGATCTAGCAGGCATTCACTCCAGGCAGACCTGGGGGCCTTTATTAGACCCCCGGCTGCCATTACAGACACAGACACTCGGCGATCGTATCGCCGGGTGTCGGTGGGAGAGAGAGGGAGCTCCCTCCCTCTCTCCAAAACCACTCAGATGCGGTGCTCGCTATTGAGCACCGCATCTGAGGGGTTAAACGGGTGAGATCGATACTGATATCGATCTCACACAGCAGAGCAGGGACGCTCCCAGCCCTCAGCTGCCTCTAGCAGCTGAGAGCAGGGAGATCTGACAGTTCCCTGCTCTGTAAACTTATTCCGATGCCGCGACGTAAAAAGTCTATGGCATCGGAATAAGGCCCGTTAGTGACCGACGTAGAAACACGATGGGCCGGTCACTAACGGGAGTCCTTCACAGGTATTTTTTGATCTTTGAGGGACAGGCCATGGTAATAAAAAAAAAAAGAAAGCAAATTAAATAAAAATTACACGTAAAATATCCCCCCAAAAAAATGTTTTGTCGTAACGCTAGCCCTGACCCAATAACCCTAAAATATAGTAGACAATGACGATCACAAATAAAAAGTATATTTTAGGGTAACACTATACAATTACTAGAAAAATTAGCTAAAAAGTAAAAACACATGTTTATACTACTTTTTTCAAACTATGAACCTACAAATGTTAAAAAAGTTACAAAAATTAGGTGTATAAGGGCATGACCACACGTGGCGGATTTCCTCCGCAACTGTCCGCATCAATGCCGCACAGAATCTGCGTTGCAGATTCTGCTGCGGATCTGCACAAAATGTGCAGAAAATTGATGCGGACTAGCTGCTGCGGACTGCGGGAAAAGTGCTTCCCTTCTCCCTATCAGTGCAGGATAGAGAGAAGGGACAGCACTTTCCCTAGTGAAAGTAAACGAATTTCATACTTACCGGCCGTTGTCTTGGTGACGCGTCCCTCTTTCGGCATCCAGCCCGACCTCCCTGGATGACGCGCCAGTCCATGTGACCGCTGCAGCCTGTGCTTGGCCTGTGATTGGCTGCAGCCGTCACTTAGACTGAAACGTCATCCTGGGAAGCCGGACTGGAGACAGAAGCAGGGAGTTCTCGGTAAGTATGAACTTCTATTTTTTTGACAGGTTGCTCTATATTGTGATCGGTAGTCACTGTCCCGGGTGCAGAAACAGTTACTGCCGATCGCTTAACTCTTTCAGCACCCTGGACAGTGACTATTTACTGACATCTCCTAGCAACGCTCCCGTCATTACGGGAGCCCCATTGACTTCCTCAGTCTGGCTGTAGACCTAGAAATACATAGGTCCAGCCAGAATGAAGAAATGTCAAGTTAAAAAAGCAAGACGCATCCGCAGCACACATAACATGTGCATGACAGCTGCGGACTTCATTGCGGAAATTAGAATCTCCATTGAAGTCAATTGAGAAATTCCGCCATGAGTCCGCCACTGCTCCGCAACAGACAGAGCATGCTGCGGACACCAAATTCCGCTCCGCAGCCTATGCTCCGCAGCGGAATTTTACGCATCGTCTAAACGAACACTGCTAAATTAAAGTGAAAGTCAATGGACAAACGGCTCCGCTGCGGATTAACGCTGCGGAGCGTCCGCAGCGGAATTTAAGTGAAATTCCGCCACGTGTGAACCCAGCCTAAAAATTCTAAGAAAAGAAACTTGCATTGATCACGAAAAAAAAAAAACATCGCAACAAAAATCACTTTGCTAACCCAACCAATAAAAAGTTATAGTCGTTTAAGTAACTAAAGCTAAAAAATGGCTAAATGGTGCCTGGTCCTGTTTAATTAATTAACCATTGCAACTAATTGTAAAAGATTTTCAGTTTTATGGTGCTTCAGATCAACATAAATACAATCTGATTAGAAGAAATGTCTCGTTCTGTTTTTAATAACTATGACACACTCATCAATACAGTGATGCCAATTCATGATGAAAGTTCTTTTTATCAAGTCCATCGCCCTCAACTACAATGAATATCGGAAATTTTTGGGAATAAAAGAGTTAGCCAGATTGCCATGCATTGGAAATTATGGTGATTTATCTGTATTGATGAAATGAAGGTCTTCCTAATTTTTCAGCCATTTAATATGTTTTATTCCTAGATTGTGAAATACATCATACATGTGTCATTCATCTATTATGTTTTTTCTACAAGTTACTCCTTAAATATTGTGTATAGGAATACAGAGCAAAATGGATCAACGATTAAGAAACAACAATATTTTGTGCACTTTGTTTTTTTTGGTGAGATTCCTTTGTAATAAAATTAATTTAGGTTCCACAGGAGGGAGCTGGAGACCTTTCGCGCACAAGTCATTACTTCTTTAGTGGTAGCTCTGAAATATAACTTCAATTTGTAAGCTAAAGTTAAAAAAGAAAACAATAAAACAGAAAAAGCTTTGCCGTGTATGAAAAAAAATAATCTGAAAATGAGATAAAAAATCTTACACATTTATATTTATTCTGCTTGTATCTTCATTCAAAAACTCACTTAAGATGTTTCTGCTCTCAATGAAAATGTCAGTTTTAGTACCTTACCGGGCACTGAAAACAAAGCATTGTACTGAAAACAAAGCATTGTGTCATTATTGCTCAATAAACTAAGGGAAATATACAGTAGGTTTCACGGTCGTGGGGTATGTGGACCCACTAAGCCGCTCCGCCGTAGCGGAGTGGCAGCTGGCAAAACAACGATAGTTTTTAGGACAAGAGTACCTGGGTAGAAGATTTGGCAAACACTCAGCGTGGCAGACACTCGGCGTAGCAGACACGTGGCATAGCAAACAAGTGGCGTAGCTAACACGTGGCGTATTAGACACTTGGCACAGATGACACTTGGCACAGATGACACTTGGCACAGATGACACTCTCGACTCCGACACAAGATTTCACACTGGAACAAATACAATTATTGGATACGGGATACGAGGAACAGGATACGGGAACACGGGATACAGGATTCAACTAAGGGACCATTTGCAATAACGAACATGGGCAGACACAACAACTCTCAGGCCAGGTGGAAGAGGACAGAGTCCTTTTTATACAGCAGGGTGAGTAGGATTGGATAGAGAGCTTTTTGTAGGTGTACACGTTGACCCTTTAAGGCCGGGAGCGAGCGCGCGCACCCTAGCAGCAGCCGAGGACAGTACAGTGTGCCGGCGTCTCAGAGGAGGGAGACGCCGGCATGAGCTCGTGGGTCTGCGGTTGTGGCCATAACAGTACCCCACTTACGCCCCCTCTTCTTAGGTCCAGAGCGTGAGAGAAATTTCCTGATAAGAGCCGGAACATCCACATTTTCTTCAGGCTCCCATGACCTCTCCTCAGGACCAAACCCTTTCCAGTCCACGAGGTAGAATGTCCTCCCTCCTTGAAATCCAGGATCTCTCTTACTTCAAAAATGTCAGAAGAACTGCAGGGAGCAACAGTAGAACCAGGGGTTTTGCTGAATCGGTTCAGGACCACAGGCTTTAGGAGGGACACATGGAATAAGTTGGGAATCTTGAGGGTAGGAGGTAGCCGAAGCTTATAGGACACGGATGATTTGTTGCAATATTTCGTAGGGACCGAGGAATCTGGGACCAAATTTGTGGGAAGATAATTATTTTCCTGTCAGCAGAACGGACAAAAATGTTTCCAGGAGGAATGTCCTTGATCTGTAGAGGGTTTACGCCAATAATCCTAGAGGGAACAATGATGTGCTGAGGACCTTCTTCAGAGTCATCAGTCTCTAATTACGGGGACAGGACATCGGCCTTAATGTTTTTGTACGCAGAGCGAAAGTGAAGAAAGAATTTAAATCTAGCGAAGAACAGCGACCATCTGACTTGACAAGGATTTAGTCGCTGTGTGGACTGAAAATATGTAAGATTCTTGTGATCAGTGTAGATGATGATGGGATGATTACCCCCTCCAGCAGGTGTCTCCACTCTTCCAAGGCCAACTTGACAGCGAGCAATTCTCGGTCCCCAATGAAGTAGTTGCGCTCAGCAAAAGAGAAGAGTTTGGAGAAGAATCTGCGTTATACTGACTTGCCATTGTTATTCTTTTGAAACAGGAGTGCTCCAGTACCAATGGAAGAAGGCACTAACCTCCAAGAAAAACCGTTGAGTCACATCAGGATGATGAAGAACAGAGGCAGAAGTGAAGGCGGTCTTGAGGTTGAAGAATGCCAACTCTGCCTCAGAGGTCCAGTCCTTGTCATGTACTCCCTTCATGGTAAGGACAGAGATGGGACAGTAAGAGACGAGAAATTTGGGATGAATTGACAATAGAAATGAGCAAATCAGAGAAATATTTCGATAGCTCGGAGAACTTGAGGATGTGGCCACTCAAGACAGACTTCACCAATTCTGGATCCATTTGAAGAGCACGATCAGAAATAATATACCCCAGGAAAGGCAAGGATTTTTTTCAAGTATGCACTTCTCGAGTTTCACGCATAGCTTATTCCTCCTTAACCGCAACAAGACTTGGCGTACATGCTTCCGATGAGTAGATCAAGATGTCGTCCAGATACACCACCAAACAGACATACAGAAGATCACGGAAGATTTAGTTTACAAATTCTTGGAACACAGCTGGAGCATTACACAGTCCAAAGGGCATTACGAGACACTCATAGTGACCGTCTCGGGTGTCAAATGCTGTTTTCCATATGTCCCCATTGCAGATACGGATCAGGTTATAAGCCCTGAATAGATCCAGCTTAGTGAACACCTTGGTTCTACGAATCCTGTCAAAGAGCTCGGAGATAAGCGGCAAGGGGTACTTGTTCTTGATCGTGATTTGGTTTAACCCATGGTAGTCAATGCATGGTCGGAGTGATCCATCCTTTTTCTCCACAAAGAAGAATCCAGCTCCAGCTGGCGAAGTAGACTTCCTGATGAACCCCCTCTCTAGGATCTCCCTGACATACTCTGATATTCCTGGGTTTTGGGCAAGGAGAGAGGATAAACACGTCCACGAAAGGGAGTGGCTTCAAGAAGCAGCTCGATAGGGAAGTCATAAGGACGATGAGGAGGAAGGATTTCTGCCTCCTTTTTGCTAAAAACATCTGCGTAACCAGCATATGGTGGAGGTAGTCCAGAGAGAAATTGAGGCAGTGGAGAGACGACAGGTCAAACCTGAGGCAGACAGCGGTGAAGGGATCTGGGTCCCCACTGGAGGACCTCTCCGGAATTTCAATCGAGGACTGTAGCGAAGCCATGGCAATCCCAGCAAGAGGGGTTAATAGCTTTGGTTAAGACGTAGAAGGCTATTAATTTAGAATGGAGGACTCCTATCTGTTGTCTCAGTGGCTTAGTGATAGACAGAATAGGGTCGGGCAGGGACTTTGAAACGTAGGTGCCAATTGACAAGATCTCTTATCCCGGCGAACTTCATAAGTGCTTGATAGTGCTGCTTCAAAATTAAAAAACGATTATAATAAATGTGTATTATCTAAATCCTTGAGCCATAAACTGTGCAGAATAACCAACCAAACAAGGTAAAGGAGCAAATAATGACTATTGAACTATCCGAGATAAGCAAAGTAAAAGTAATAGAAAGTCTTAGGCCTCATGCACACGACCGTAGACGTGTGCACGGCCCGTGTCATCCGCGGCCCGCCCGTAAATCATGGGCTGTGCACACATTGATTTCAATGAGCCCGGACCGCAAATGCGGCCCGTAAAATGACATGTCCTATCTTTTTGCGGTCCGGGCTCCCGGCCAATGCACGGACCGTGGAAACCACTGTCGTGTGCATGGGCCTATAGAGATTAATGGGTCCACAATTCACCTGCAGATTTGCGGTGAATTGCGGCCGCAAAAACACGTTCATGTGTATGAGGCCTTATGTATATTGAACTTTAGTTTCATACCACTGGTCGTTGCACAAATATCAGCTTAGCTTCTCTTGCATGGACAACAAAGGTATCCCTTTTACATTAAGAGAATTAAAAGATATACTGTACCAAAAAAACAAAAAACATTTTTCTTTTAGTAAATTCATCATTTTTATAGATGGAACAATCTCAACAGATACAGATGAATTTCTTGTATGGGAACATGATGAAAACTTGTGTTGCAGGGTTATAAGTGTAGGGTCACTACAGTAAAACAACCATTGTCTGAGAAGCACTCCTTTTCCCTGGAAATACGTAATACTGTATATCTTTTTCTATTTTACTGCAAACAGACTTCAAAACAAAACTGCAAATGTTATTGACCAGATTCCAGGTTGTAGTGCTGTGGTGTAGATACAAAGTCCAATTTTACATTGTTGCCTGTAATGTCAAGTACATGTTATATGGTCTGGACCCAGTGAAATGGCTCTGACGAGGATCCCATGTTTCAGTAATACAATGTTTTATCCCTATAGTTATTGGTGTATACTAGTATATCAATCTGCATACAGAAAGTCGCATACAGCGTGCCTGAGACCTGTATGTTACTCCACAGTCACTGCTTGGGGAACACTGCTATAATGAATAGTATTTAATAGAATAAGATATCAACTTAATACTGTTTATGAATAATAAGCTTAAATTCATTATTTTTATTTTTTTTTCTAATTGTATTGATTTGTCCAAAACCATTTGTAAGCTAGCGGCTGACAAGATGACAATGACTGATGTTTTTGCCAACTTCGAGATGTTCACATTGTGCACTATGAAAAATAAGCTGAACTCTGAACATCAATCATCTTCTAAGTCACATCACTCAGCATCAGTCCGAACAAGTGCTGTCTTTAATTCTATACTTTCCTAATATTAGGAATAGCGATTGAAAACAGGCACTGGTATCTATGGTTAACACATAAAATGTTGCAACTCTAGCCGTCAATTGCATTGACATCCTACTTAACTTTTCAATAAAACATTTTTTTAGTTTTTACCTCTTCCCTTCTTGCTAGCCATAGCTTACATTTTTTTTAAATTAGCATAGCTGTATGAGGCTATGTTTTATGGAGAAATTATATATTTTTTTGCCATCATTTGAGGGTACATATACATTAGTGTTTTTTTTTTCTTTTGAGGGATAGGGAATAGTTATTGTTTGTTTTCTTATTTTGATACTGTTCACAGTTCACACTAAATTTTTCAGGATATTGTGGTCAGAGGAAACCAAAACCAAAACCTCTTTGTTTTATACTAAATATGTCAATTTATTAAATTGTTTGCAGAAACTTTTGATCGTACCACTGTCACTATTGAACCCAGTGATTAAAGGGTTAAGTGATCAGATGTTTTTCGAATCCTGGCCATTACAATGCGAGCTAAGCTTTTATTAGACAGCCACGCACCTACTTCATGGTGGCATGGGACACCCCTGCAGGGCCTATTCTACATCATTGTAGAAATGCGGTGTGGACGAATAAGGCCCCTTCTAACAAAAAAAGAGCAATTGTACCAGTGAGCAGAACTACTTTTAGAAACATACAACTTCCAAGAATTATATACAGTATACAGAAGAGGTCCCCAAATATTATATGTTGTGATAAAATATAGTACCAAAAATTAGTGGCAAAATTCCCCTGACACTCCACCAGGGGCATAACTAGGAAAGACTGGGCCCCATAGCAAATGCTTGACCGCCCCCCCCCCCCCTGGGTGCCACAAGCAGCCCCCCTTATAAATAGTGCCCAATGTAGAATGTGCCATACAGCCCCCCTGTAGACAGTGCTATATAGCCCCGCCTATAGACAGTGTCACACCCCATTTGTAGATAGCGCCCCCACCTCCCCCTTGTAGATAGTGCCATACAGCCCCCCTGTAGATTTCGCCATAAAGCTCCCGCTGTATATAGTGCCACACAGCCCCCCTCCCTTGTATATAGAGCCACACAGCCCCCTTTAGTAGATAGTGCAGCACAGCCCCCCCTTAGTAGATAGTGCCACACACAGACCCCTGTAGATTGCACCATACTAAGCCCCCTGTAGATAGAGCCACAGCCCTCCCCCTTGTAAATAGTGCCATACAGTTCCCCCATGTGTATAGCTCCACACAGCTCCCCCTTGTGTATAGTGCCACACAGCTCCCCCTTGTGTATAGCGCCACACAGCCCCCCCCCCCCGTGTGTATAGTGCCACAAGGCAATGGTGCATCTGAGAAAGTTGTATCAGTTTTATCAGCCAGGGAGATGTCACTCAAACATGGAAAAGTGGGTTTGGAGGCAGGACTATGTGACTCTTCAGGATAGCGGCACCGCCCATGACCCGTTAAAAAGTAATTAGCATATAGGGCGCGCCATTTTAAACACAAACACACACAAACACACACACACACACACACAGTGCCCCCTGTAGATAGTGCCCCCATAGCCCACTGTAGATAGTGACCCCCATAGAGCCTCTGTAGATAGTGCCCACATATGGACTCCAGAGCTGCAAGGCAATAGTGCTAACCATTGAGCCACCGTGCTTCCCCTATAGATAGTGCTCCATGTATAGCCCACCTCTGTAGATAGTGTCTCACATATAGCTTCCCCTGTATATAGTGTCCCACATATAGCCCACCCCTGTAGACAATGCCCTACATATAGCCATCCCGTAGCTAGTGCCCCACTGCCCCACAGGTAACCCACGCCTGTATATAGTGTCCCACATATTGACCACCCCTATAGAAAGGGCCCTAAAAAAATAGCTCCCCTATAGATAGCCCACCCCTGTATAGTGTCTGACATATAGCTCCCCCTGTATATAGTGCCCCACGTATAGACCCCCCTGTAGATAGTGGCCCACACCCCCACATATAGACCCCCTGTAGATAGTGGCCCACATATAGACCCCCTGTATATAGTGGCCCACATATAGACCCCCCTGTATATAGTGGCCCACATATAGACCCCCCTGTAGATAGTGGCCCACATATAGACCACCCTGTAGATAGTGGCTCACATATAGAGCACCCCTGTATATAGTGGCCCACATAAAGACCAGCCCTGTATATAGTGGCCCACATCCCCACATATAGACCCCCCTGTAGATAGTGGCCCACATATAGACCTCCCTGTAGATAGTGGATCACATATAGACCACCCCTGTATATAGTGGCCCACATAAAGACCTGCCCTGTATATAGTGGCCCACATCCCCACATATAGACCCCCCCTGTATATAGTGGCCCACATCCCCACATATAGACCCCCCTGTAGATAGTGCCCCACATATAGACCCCCTGTATATAGTGGCCCACATATAAATGACCCCCTGTAGATAGAGCCCCCACTATAGATAATGCCACTCACAGTTTTATTAGAAAAAAGAAAAAAACTTTACATACTCACATAATCCCGTTCCCGAGCAGTCCGATGGCAATGCAGACCTGCTCTCTTCTGAGCTATGGCTGCTACTGCGGTAGTTACACCACTGCTCTCCACCATCCTTGATTAGTATTAGGCATTAGTACTCAGTTAGAGAGTCCTGCACTGCACAGCAAACTTTATGTCAATTTGCAGGACATAGTGAAAGTACTGCAGTTCCGTGAAGTAGTGAGCATTATATCCTCACTGCTCCTCCACACTGTATAATCCTGACATGGTGCACTCACCATAGCTGCTAGGAGTAGTAAGCTGAAGGAGATGCTCTAGGAGAAGGGACAGACTAAGATTTGCACTGATTGTTCTCTGTATATGCATATGAAATTGAAAGACGTTTTCAGAAAAAAACTCAATCAGTGGCATAACTAAAGGGGTCTTAGATGGGACCAGGCCCCATAGCCTAGGGAGCCTACATGCCCCATTACCACATCAGGCCCTTCAGGGCCCAGCACACAGCGTCCTGGCGCTGGCCAAAGTCGAAACATTAGTCCACAACACAGCCGGCGAGTGGGAACATACCCTAACTTTCACATGGACCAGGTAAATTTTCGGAGGGGCGGGGGGCGTCCAAAAGTTTCTAATTACACCCCATACCTCAATCATTCTCTGAGCCTTATGTTAAAGTTGTAAAACCTGTTCTTGAAACAGTCATCTTTTTAGCAGCCAATGCTTTTGACAACATATAAAGCGAAACCTCTCCAAGAGACTGCTTTTATGAGAAGACCACTCCTCATCAGGACCAGATTTGACTGTAACAGCTTTTTAAGTCCTTTATATCCTATGCATGCTGTTCCTCTTCTTTTTTTTCTGAGAACTACCACTCTAGAATATTTCACATTTCAATTTGGAGTGGTCGTATCAAAGGGATTCCTCTGTATATACGTTTTAGGTATTGTACAGATGTATCCACCCTAATGTTTGCTAGAATTTGATTAAGGACTCCAATTTCTCATTAAAGAAAATCAATATAATTTTTCGACATGCTAGCAACAACCTTGACAGGCTGTAAACCACATCACAACCACTGGGTGGCCACACAGACACATATAGCATTGATATCTCGTGACAGAGTATTGCAAAATCATGTTTATTTAAAAAGTTGGTAAACCCAGGCCACACATGTCAGGATATATTGAGATATCAAGAAAGGCAAGGACTGACACATAGGGCCCCACATCAGGATACGGATGCAGGAATCCTTAGCTTAACTCTGATAACTTGCAGCAGCTTGATAACTTACCACTTAAGCCATTGAAAACCATTTAAAAAGTCAAGTTAAAGTTTCTTGACACTGTGTATTTAACACATCAATACTCAAGTTAAAGATTGCTACATCTATGTGTTGAGATAGGAGGAAAGGTAAAGACTGACACATCTGTATGCAGGAAGTGTATTTGGAGTGTTACCCTCAGAAGCTAATAGAATCTATCTATCTATCTATCTATCTATCTATCTATCTATCTATCTATCTATCTATCTATCTATCTATCTATCTATCTCATATCTATCTATCTCATATCTATCTATCTATCTATCTATCTATCTATCTATCTATCTATCTATCTATCTATCTATCTATCTATCTATCTATCTATCTATCTATCTATCTATCTATCTATCTATCTATCTATCTATCTATCTATCTGCAAAGTAATACAGAGAGAGATTTCTTACCCTGTAAACATATAAATAGAAATATGCATTTGAAAAATTACAATATATTGTCATTTTTTTTCCATTACCTATCTTTTCTGTTTCCATATCTTTCTTCCATTTATCAGTTTTCTTTCTTACCTACTGCAGAACACAATAATTGTTGAAAGGTAACTCTAATAAAATGCATGGTTGACTTATTTTTCATTCTGCCCTTAGTTTATCTATAGTATGCAGTGGTTCTTAATTTTAATATGATTTATATAGACCTATGCATCTATTGTTAAGAATGACAGCATCCATATATTAGGTAGATTGATCGATTAGAGTCCTAAATGACGACCGTATACAGAATAGCTCCAAAGGTAAAACCTTAAAATATACAGGAATTGTTTGGGTAGGTTACATGGTATCTACCTTAGAGCATGCCCAGACGTGGCGGAATTCTTCCGCAACTGTCCGCATCAATGCCGCACAGAATCTGCGTTGCAGATTCTGTTGCGGATCTGCCCAAAATGTGCAGTAAATTGATGCGGACTAGCCGCTGCGTATTGAGGTGAAAGTACTTCCCTTCTCTCTATCAATGCAGGATAGAGAGAAGGGACAGCACTTTCCCTAGTGAAAGTAAAAGAAATTCATACTTACCCGGCCGTTGCCTTTGTGACGCGTCCCTCTTTCGGCATCCAGCCCGACCTCCCTGGATGACGCGGCAGTCCATGTGACCGCTGCAGCCTGTGATTGGCTGCAGCCGTCACTTAGACTGAAACGTCATCCTGGGAAACCGGACTGGAGGAAGAAGCAGGGAGTTCTCGGTAAGTATGAACTTCTATTTTTTTTACAGGTTGCTGTATATTGGGATCGGTAGTCACTGTCCAGGGTGCTGAAACAGTTACTGCCGATCGCTTAACTCTTTCAGCACCCTGGACAGTGACTACTGACGTCGCCTAGCAACGCTTCCGTAATTACGGGTGCACACACGTAGTCACCCGTAATTACGGGTGCACACACGTAGTCACCCGGAATTACGGGAGCCCCATTGACTTCCTCAGTCTGGCTGTAGACCTAGAAATACACATAGGTCCAGCCAGAATGAAGAAATGTCATGTTAAAAAACCAATACGCTCCGCAGCACACATAACATCTACATTACATCTGCGGACTTCATTGCGGAATTTTGAATCTCCATTTAAGTCAATTGAGAAATTCCGCAATGAGTTCGCAACCAGTCCGCCACACGTCCGCAACAACCATTGTATGCTGCGGATACCAAATTCCGCACCGCAGCCTATGCTCCGCAGCGGAATTGTCCGCAACGTGCAAACGAACCCTACTAAAAAGCTGTGGAAGGCAATGGAGAAACGGGTCCGCTGCGGAGCAATTCCACCACATCTGGCCATGCCCTAAAAGTAAAAAAAGGAAGATGAGATCAGTCCCCCGACTTAAGGATTTGCAGCTTTCTATGAATTTTAAGTAAATCACATTCGGTTCCAGCTCACAAACTTCAACCAATAACATTTTCTGACAGTTTGATATGTGAGCAAGTGATGCACTTTCTTGTTCAATTTTCCCTGCAGTAGTTTAAGTTCTCTTCTGCAGTTTTTGCTAATAACATTATTTAAGTGAATTTCTATTAAATATTTCATGCAAAGTAACTTCTATAGTGGAGCTACACGTTGAAGAAAAATGTCCCTGAAAGTTTTTTCCTTAAAGAGGATCTCCAGGATTATAAAAACATGGCTGCTTTGCTTTCTTCCAAAAATAGTGCCGCACCTGTTTTTGTACGCTAATGTAACTGTACCCAGAAGATTTTATTTGTATTCTGAGTTGAGATGGTCTTTATCATGTATAATGGTCTATAAATAATAGATTACAAAGATTAACTCTGTTGCCATCCCGTTTTTGGACAATACATTCTGAAAGTGATTTTTTTATATATATATATATATATATATATATATATATATATATATATATATATATATATATATATATGTCAGGATTTGTGGGTATGTGGACACACTAGGCCGCACCGCCGTAGCAGGGAGGCAGCTGACCAAACAACAGGGAACCCCAGCAGTACAAAGTCCCGCACAAGGGTACCTGGATAGTCCAGAAAGTGGCCGCAGCTCTGGCACAGAAGGAGATGGGTGCAGCAGGTATCGCCAGACGTGGCGGATGGCAGCAGGTGCCGCAGTTGCGCCAGACGTGGCGGATCACACTGGACGGGGCAGATGGCATAGGACGTGGCAGATGACACAGGTGCCGAAGGTTGCGCCAGACGTGGCGAATCCCTCTGGACGTGGCGGTGCAGTAGAAACGACTCCAACTAGTAGGCACAGGAACAAGAATACAGCACGGAATACAGGAACAGGTAACAGAGCACGGGTAACAACTGGAACGGGACACACTAAGGGACCATTTGCAAGACAGACTTGGGATATACTAACAACGCTCAGGCAAGGATCAGACGGGCTGGGACCTTCTTATAGTCCAGGAAATCATGTGTGCTGATGATGATGATTCTCTTCATGTGCGCGCGCTGGCCCTTTAAGTGCGGGCACGAGCATGCGCGCGCACCCTACGAGATACGTGGCTGCGGGCTTTGGGAGGTGAGTAAACCCGACGGCCCGCGGCCATGGACGCTGCAGTATATATATAAATATATACACAGTCCAAATACAGATGAACACAGCACTCCACAAATCCAGAAAATCAGGCCATGTGCTCGTCACCAGGGGATTAATCAATTCCTGTTTTTTTAGATAGAGAGAAACATAGAACGCAGTAACGGCACCAGGACTTCAAGATAGATGAAAACAGGGTGGAGTTATTCACCTCAAGACAGTGACGTTTCGGTTCAACAGGAACCTTTCTCAAGCTAAATATCTATCTTGAAGTCCTGGTTCCGTTACTGCATTCTATGTTTCTCTCTATAAATATATACACAGTATATGTGTGCATGTGTATATATATATATATATATATATATATATATATATATTTTTTTTTATATTTTTATTTATTTATATATATATATATACACACAGTATATGTGTGTATGTGTATATATATATATATATATATATATACATTCATATATATATATACTCATATGTGTGTAAATATATATTCATATATATATATATATATATATATATATATATATATATAAATATATATATCACTTTTAGAATGTATTGTCCAAAAACGGGATGACATAAGAGTATATATATATATATATATATATATATATATATATATATATATATATTAAAAAAAAGTAAGCAAAAGCAGGTTCTGTGTATTGGAAATGGGTGCAAGCCCTTGAACATCCATCCAGTATCCAACTAGGGCAGGGGTCTCAAACTCGGCCTGGTAAGTGGGCCACATATAGAAAAAATGGGAGGTTGACGGGCCGCATTACTTTCAAATTTGATACAATACAAAATTATTGTTAATCAATTAGTTATTTGAAATACTATAACACTATATTACTATAATAATAATAATACTACATTACTATAATAATAGCGCTAGGTTTAAAATTTAAGAGAATTCTCCACGTGCTTATTTCAACAATACAGTTTTCCAGTTTAAGTGTCGCTAAATGCAGTCCGGCGGCTCAGTTAGCAGTGTTTGGCAGACACACATGTCAAGATTGGGCAGCCCCTTTTTAGATAGTGCCACAGTGCCCTCTGTGGATGCTGCCACAGTGCCCTCTGTGGATGCTGCCACAGTGCCCTCTGTAGATGCTGCCACAGTGTCCTCTGTAGATGCTGCCACAGAGTCCCCTGTAGATGCTGCCACAGTGCCCTCTGCAGATAATGCCACAGTGCACTCTGTAGATAATGCCACAGTGCCCTCTGTAGATAATGCCACAGTGCCTTCTGTATAGAATGCCACAGTGCCCTCTGTAGATAATGCAACACACCCCTAGATAATGCCACAGTGCCCTCTGTAGATGCTGCCACAGTGCACTCTGTAGATGCTGCCATAGTGCCCTCCATAGATGCTGCCACAGTGCCCTCCGCAGATGCTGCCACAGTGCCCTCCGCAGATGCTGCCACAGTGCCCTCCACAGATGCTGCCACAGTGCCCTCTGCAGATAATGCCACACGCTTCCCAAGTAGATAACTCCATTGGGACTCCCTCTAGGAGGGGAATCCCCAGCCAGAGCGTTGCCGACACTTTGGGGATTCCTCTACTGTTGGAGCCCCTGACGTCACTGTCCATACACAGTGATGTCAGGGGATCCTCCTGAACCGGAATGTGATATGTGGGGCAACCCCAGAGCCGGAGTCCCAGAGCAGAGCACTAGTATGGGCTCTGCGCCGGAACTCTGGGAATGGCATTAACATCAGTGTCCATATATGGACAGTGATGTCAGGGGCTTGCCCAGAGCTGGAGTCCCGGAGCAGAGCCGCTTCTAGCACTCTGTCCGGGATTCCAGCTCTGCTCCTGACATCACTGTCCATATATGGACATGGATGTCAGGGGGCAACCCCAGATCTGGGGTCCCGGGCAGAGCACTAGTAGGCTCTTCCTGGGACTCCAGCTGTGCTCCTAACGTCACTGGGACTCCTGCTTTGGGGAAGTCACTGACATCACTGTCGCTGTATGGACAGCGATGTCAGAGGCTTCCCCAGAGTCCCAGAACAGAGCCTATACTAGCACTCTGCCCGGGACTCCGCTCTGGGGAAGACCCTGACAACACTGTCCATATATGTGGACAGCGATGTCAGGGAATTCCAGAGTCCCGGAGCAGAGTCTGTACTAGCGGCTCTGTGTCCCACGGGCCGCAGATGACAGCCCCAGGGGCCGCATGCGGCCCGCGGGCCACGTGCTTGAGACCCCTGAACTAGGGTATGGAATAAACAAAGGAGAAAGGCCCCATTGAGTTGGGCTGAAGCATTGCAGAGGTGAGTAAAGTCCGCTTTTTCACTAAATTTGAACGGAGTGCTGCCATCCTTTGTTTATTATATAGGTCTTTTAGCTGAACTCGAGAGCCTACATAGAGCTCTACTACGTACTTCCCTACTGCTGTGTTATGTAATCTGCAGGGAGACCAAACATAAACATCATGGGTCAGCAGCTGGTAGAGAGGTCCCTGAAAGTAGGGACCTTATTATTAACGCATGGAGAACATTCTCATCTTCAGGGGGTGTACAGCTTTATTTTTGGGTTCTAGTAGCTTGCTTAATGTCGCCTCTCTAAGCTTCCTTAGGTGAAATACAAGAAGCACTCTCCTGACTAGTCATAAAGTGTTGATTTGATTAGATTTTAGCTGACAACAACTATGTGAGTCTGACTTGCCAAGCGGAAACAGACCCTGAGTAGAGCCAGAAGCCGTGAAGCAATAATTGAATAATCAATGTTATTTCCATTTGTTTTTGCATTTTCTAAAGGTTGGTAAATTCAGACTAGAAGATTTGAAATAAGAAAATGTTTTGTTAATGTGGGCTCATGTTCGTTTTTTCTGCTTCCTTAGACTTAGCAACCTATTTGTTTTATCCATCTGGTGTTACAGAATGTTGATTCTATCTCAGTGCATTGCCAACTCTTGTGTTAGAAACTGCCCATTAACTTTAATGTGTCCTAAATTTTTCGAGTAGTTTTACAAAGTTAAAAATAGTCTATGTTGGGACTTTATATACTGGAATAAACCCTAACAGAGATACATTTGCATATATAATGTATATATAATGTTATTACAAGCAAGCCGATACAATAAGATTTTCTGGATCAGCACCTGCCTGTGACACATAAATTTCAATCTATCTTAGTGCACTGAGAGACACGGGGAGACAGCAGAAATAATTTCCCACTGGAGTCAATTGCAGTTCTTTTTAGGATTGAAGCAGACTGAACTAAAATGTGAATATGTAAGCTTTTCATAATTATTTTGTTTTCTCAGTGGACAGGCTCCTTAGAAATTATACATCAAAGGCACGCATTTGAGGGTAATATAGAAATATGCAATTAATATGCCTTTCCTTTGGCAGCGTGGCGGCTTGCTCAAGCCTGTGCCAAAGGTAATTAAACAATGGTTCAAATGGCAGACTATAGGGCTTTGAAGCTATCTGTGGGAAATGGGCTGCATAACTGTTCTTTACTGCTGTAATGTATTAGAAGTGACATTGCTAAACAAGCTCATCTTTCTGGTCCAGTAGACCAATTTAGAAGTTCACATTTGTCATCCCATGCTTGCATAAGGGACAGAATAGCTTCAGGAGAGTTCCATAAAATTTCTAGCTTTTTAAATCACCATGAACCGTGTGTGTGTGTGTGTGTGTGTGTGTGTGTGTGTGTCTGTGTGTGTGTGTGTGTGTGTGTGTGTGTGTGTGTGTGTCATATATACTATGATAAAAATAAGGTAATATTTATACTTAAAGGAATCATCTGCTTTCAAACAACCCCTCATCTTCAGATGCAATACTGACCTAATACTTCCAAGTGACTAGGTTAGTACTAGCAGTTGACATTACCGGTACTTGCTTTGTACTAGCAGTTGACATTACATCTTAATGCTTGGAGGGGTTGTCTGTTATAAACTACCCATTTTAAATTGCCCTAGTAAGGAATGTTAAGATAATAGAAAAGTGGACCCCAATCGGGACACAACTGTATTATACAAACCCTAGAGCCTCGTCACCCAAGATTCTGTTCTCTGAGTGACCGCTAGTATCCATTGGATCTCACTTTAGAGAAAATGAGCATCTACATAAGCGCCTGCAATCTGAAAAGGAGTTGTCCTATACAATACAGATGACTATTGTATACTGAAATTTAGTTAAATAGATTCTATTGTTTTTTACATCCATCTTTTGATTTAAAAAAAAATGGGAATTTTTTTTCTGTAAATTTTTCTTAGAGTTGTTGGTTAATATTGGTTGTATCATACCAGGGGTGTAGCTAGGGAGGGCAGGCGGGGCATGTGCTACAGGCGCAACTAGGAGTGAAGGAAGGGGGGTGGCATGGGTATAGTTGCCAACAGTCAGAAATTTGACGGAACTGTCACAAATTTACAGAGGCAGTCCCGGCAAATTACAGTCCCGGACGTGTCCCGGAAGCTGTCATATTCCTATGGTCCTCAGGACGCAGATACAATTGAATATTATGGCAGAGCAGGAAATTATCCACTCCCTGCTCTGCCATTCACTCCTCCTGGAGCAGAATGTCCGGCCAGAGCATTGCCAAAACATTCTGCTCCTAGAGAGAGCCCCTGACGTCCCTGTCCATATATGTCCAGGGGCTCCTCCTTGAACAGAATCCCCAGCCAGAGCATCGGCAGCGCTCTGGCTGGGGATACCACTCCTAGAGGGAGCCCCAATTGCGCTATCTACAGGGAGGGGGTGTAGCGCTATCTACAGGGGTGTGTGGCACTATCTACAAGGGGGGGGGGTGTGGCAGTAGCTTCAAGGGGGGGCTGTGTGGCTTTATCTACAAAGGAAGGCTGTGTGGTATTATCAGCAAGGGGGGGGGTGTGGTACTATCTACAAGTGAGGGCTGTGTGGCTTTATCTACAGGGGGTGTGTTTGACAGTATCTACATGGGGGTGTGTGGCACTATTTACTAGCGGGGAGTGTGGCACTATCTACAGGGGGGGTGTGGCACTATCTACTAGGGTGGGAGTGTAGCAATATCTACAGGGGGGCTATGTGGCACTATCTTCAAGGGTGGGCTGTGTGGCAGCATCTACAAGGGGGATGTGTGACACTATCTATAAGGGGGGGCAGTGTGGCACTATCTACAAGCGGAGGCTGTCCATTATGTAATCATATAGTCTCATTAGCCTCAGTTATACAATCTGTTTTAGTCAGGCACACTTTTTATTGTTATGTTAACTACCTTACATAACAATATTGCTTGTAAAATTTACAAATGGTTTTATGCTCGAGTTAAATAAAAAAAAATGAAAAAAAATTACACCTCATTGATTGGTAGAGAAAGCAAACATGGCGATGGGGAAGGAGATGTCAGGAAAGAAGTTGGGGGGAGGGGAGCGCCAATCGAAATATTTTCCCCGGGTGCAGGAGAACCTAGCTACGCCTCTATACCATATCACATATTAATAATAATAATCTTTATTTATATAGCACCAACATATGCCACAGCACTGTACAATTCAGGTGGCACAGGTACAGACAATATCAGACATTCATATGAACGTTCGTTTGCCCGATCATTGGTATGTGTAAAAAGACCTTAAGATGAAGGGTAGCTAGAAGAGACAGCCACTTAGCTGCCTGCCCTGCATTCCTGTGATCAATAGGAATTACCACAGTATATGCCATAAATGTCTGATGGATGAGGGTCCCAAACTGGGGACCCACACTTATTTTGAGAATGGGAGTCACCCTACCTGGTTACCATTTGGAGACTCTTTGAAGAAGGCTATTCTGGTTCCGTAACTCCCAAAGTAGTAAATGGGAGTTACAGAAGAACAGCGATTTATGCTGTTTCCGTAACTCCCATTCACCAAGCGGGAACGGGGTCTGGGAACCCTCATTCTCTACATAGGTGTGGATCCCAGAGCTAGGACCCGCATCTAACATCTAAATTGTCATGTGGACATATTTACTAAAGGAACAGCATTTCACTCCAAAGCACAAATTGTGGAGGTGACTACAGTTTGTGGAGACAATTTTACAAATTGTACAGCTAACAGTTAATGTGACACAGAGAGGAAGTTAGTGTGACACAAAGATGAAGAAAACGGAGGCAAATGTTTACATACTATAATGTATTCAGAATGCACTAAAAGTCTACAAGAACTTCCTAATATTTCTTCTTGTCTATAGTGACTTACAGTCGGAACGGGTGTCACTTCTTGGTACAATAACAAATTAAATTTTAATACATTGCACCAGTTTATACCAATGCTGAATGTAGGTCATACATACTTGCTGGAGCACTATCAATCCATGAATATATCTATGCCCTAGGGCCTTTCTGAGCAGCTTGGCAATGGCATTACAGGTAAATTACTGTGCAGCAATTATTTTTTTCTTTAGTGAATGTAGAGACAAATCACATGGAAAATCTTTCTTTAAATTATGGCCAATGGATGGGAAAAATCACCTTTTAAAAATCGTACTTGGTTATTTCACTGGTTATATAAGGCAGTATTCATAATAAGCTTTTCATGAATCCATTCAAAGTCGAGTTTGAAGCCATTCTTACTGGTGTCCAGAAAGCCATGTTCTGAGATTATTGTTTATGGGTTTTTCACAATAGTAAGAGGATTTAGAAGTTTTTGATTTCTATATTATTTTTATTTTATTTGCTATACAGATGTGGTCTTCCATAGCACCATAATACAACCGGTAAATAGTAATCTACCTTTTTTTTTTTTTTAAATATAAAGTGACTAAAAGCAGCCTTACTGGTTATTTCCATCTGTAAGTGAAAGCATTCTAATCAACCAATAAAGTATACCCCTTATTTTCTCATTTATAGTGACACCAAACATCTATATATAAACATCTGAATGATGAGAACATGTCCACGTTGGACATATAATAATGCAGTATCCAAATGCTTTAAAGTCTATGCAAACCTGTGTAGCCTTTTTTTTTCTTTTCATAAAATGTGTGTGCTATGTGTTTATATAATTGTTTTAAATTGACATTTATTAAAAATTGTATCTACTTTTTGTATGCACAATATACTTTACATAGAAGCTGCATAGAGCCCTTATAATCCGTATCCGTCAGTCTGCTGGACCGACGGCTCATCTGACAGCGGCTCCTGTGTGCTACTAACACACAGAATAACCCTAATACAGATCACATCTTAGTCCAGCTGACGGATTCGGCTTATAGCGGTGCTATGCAGCTTTTATTTATAGTGCATACATGGAAGCTGCAGTGCAAAAACCTCTTGCACAAAGCATATACACATTTTAAGGCACCCATGTACAAGCATTTTAGGAATGGTGTAACTCCCAAAAGGATAAAAGGATAAATAAACAAACATTGGACAATAGCCGTTAGTAATGCTTATTTTTTAAATTTTATTTTTAACATTTATTATTATCTTCTTTCCACTGGGGCTTAGCGTAACAGGGAAAATATGATCCTTCCCTGCATGGCCTACATAAAGATACCAGTTCCCCAAAGCTGTACAGAGCTTGTCATTACTCCCATCAGTTCCCTATCTAAGACACTCCCACACCCTATCTAATGCACTCCCACACCCTATCTAAGACACTCCCACACCCTATCTAATGCACTCCCACACCCTATCTAAGACACTCCCACACCCTATCTAATGCACTCCCACACCCTATCTAAGACACTCCCACACCCTATCTAATGCACTCCCACACCCTATCTAAGACACTCCCACACCCTATCTAATGCACTCCCACACCTTATCTAGGACACTCCCACAGCCTATCTAAGACACTCCCACACTCACTAGGGCCAATTTAGTAATTATAACATCGGGAAACAAAAATCCTGCCTTCCAAATGGAGAATAAACTGTAGAGTTTTTTTTTACAGGGAACCAATCATTCCTAACTTTAGCGACATAATCAAACTGCAGACTTATATTTACATCTTTTTTGCAATAAATGAATTACAGATATGAATGGGGTTTATACTGGTGATCACAGATTATATTCAGTTGTTGGCAGAAGGGGCGCAGTTATAGGTGGTGCAGATATATCAGTTGCACTCAGGTGCCTGAGGGGGCCCAAACTACCTCTGCCATATAAGAAGACACCAGCATTATAGAGACACATTGTAAGTAGGGGTCCGGTTACAGATTTTGACACCAGTCTAGGAGTTTTAAGATAATCCTGTGGTTGGCAGTGTTTCCGACCAAGGAATCTTGCACTTTATAAGTAGTTATTGATCTTGTTTACGGGGAGTAGTGCAGTTGGATGTCCGATGAACAGGCCATTAAATATTAAGTTAATGGAGTTTTAGTGTAATCTCTTCATCCTTTCCATAGTATGGTAGGTTGTAAAATACAAGGATTACTTTGTCATTTACTATGTACTAAAGTTGAGTATTTTGAGCCAATATTTTGTAAAGTACGGAAAGTAAAAGTCTATATGAATTCATTTCATTGAACGACAGCTAATGGAGCTTTGAGGCTTCAATTATGCACAGCTTAATAAAAACCTTAATCTGTATTAAATGAAATCCTTCAATAAATCACATGGAAACAATGTGTAAGTAATAATCAGCAAGCCTTGTTACAAGAGCCTGCTGTGGCAAAAGTAATGGAATGTCCTGTATAATCAGATTCCAAAAGATTTAAGAAACGCAGTCTGCGATCCTGTCTAACAAGTGCTGCCCTGCACAATCTATGTGCCGGCGTGATTGTTGCCGTCTGACTCTTTAACAAGGTCATTTTTAGAATGCTGGAAGGTCAAGAGCGATCACGCTGTTACACTGGCAGACCTGTTTTCTCTTAATTGGAAATACATGTTCTTCTGTATACTGATAAAGGATATACAGTATATTACACAAACAATCACTTATTGTAGTAGTAGTTAAGTAAAGAAATATTCCATTTAACTATTTTAGTTGTGTGCGTGAATGTTTTTGTTTTGTGTGTAATTATTTCTTATATTTTAGTTTTGTTTGTATTATTTTTATATATATTTGTTTCATTTTTTTATGTGAATATTTTTTTGTTTGTTTTTATAGTAACATTTAATTGTTCTGATTATTCTTATTTAAAGGGTTGTCCAGTTTAAACACATTTCATATAGTTGATCTTTCTCAGACAACATGATCGCATACTGTAGTCTCTGGGAGTCTATGGTCCACAACATGTATGCTGTCCACTGTGTACCTGGAGGTTAAGCTGGGCATCGGTCTTAGATCTAAAAGTGCATAGGGACAGATATAGTACTCCCCATTTAGTTCATATATTCTGTATAAACTTAATATGTTTTATTATATGGAATAGAAAAAAACAGAGCTATTGAGCATGAACTGGAATTAAGAACTATTGTATAGACAATTTACCAAAACATGGAACATATTACACAGCAATTTGAGTACTCCTCCATATTTCTCGTAAAGGGGTATTCCCAGCTCAGACATTCATGGCATATCCATAGAAGCAAGCGGGCTCGGCTAATTTCATAATTCCCATACAAATGGATGGAGACAGCCGTACGGCCACCTCGCATTCTCCACCTTTAGTTGGCGGTTGCCTCACCAGGTGGGATGGGGGTCGGGTGACCCCCATTCAGTGTACTTATTCTGTTGGGAATACTTCTTGTGAATACCTCCTTAAGACTTTTGGACTACTGTGCATTCATTTAGCACAAACTGTTGCATGCTATATATGTGTAAATATATATATATATATATTGTAATTATTGTATACCCATAAATTATGCTTATGGCAAGGTGTATCATAATGGTTAGTAACATTCACAATATGTTGGTGGTTGCCTAATAGACAATTATCAGGGTGGAGACATTGATAATAATAATAAGATGGATGTTCAGGATTTTTATATGCTAGATAGAAACCAATTATCATTAAGTTAAATTAGCTAAGGTTGAAATACCGAAAACGTTCTTTTGCTACAAACCAAACTTTGGTAAGAGCTGAGTGTGTATACGTGTGGCATTTCCATGGGTGCAAGAGGAAAGTAGAGGAGCTTTTCCTATTAACCAATCAGATTCCAGCCCTCATTTATCAGTGGACTTTCAGAAAATGAAATCTGTAAGATGACTGGTTGCTATGAGTCACTCCTACATTGTTCTCTTGCACTAGTTTTCATAAATCTCTCCCATTGGCCTGCATGCATTACTATTGCTGGCCGGCTGCAGTGAGGGCCATGCACCCATTGGATCAGACTGAGCACTTAGCACAGGGACAGTGTCAGGGACTAGATAAAGCACTAATAGAATGTATCCTAGGACTATATGGTGATTTATGTAAACCGCAGCCGCACTGGCAGTATTCACTAGAATTAGAGGTTTGCAGTGTCCCATTATGTCACTTCCACATTGCCCCTCACCTGCTTGTAGACATATATAGAAGAATGATTTGGCTTTGACATAAAGTGTCTCATCATCGGTCATCATTTATCTCCATTCTTGCTTAAAGCTGCAGAATAGAATTAAAGAAAACGTGACGCTTTAAATGAGTGGAACCCCAAATGTGTTCTACGCTTTTATTGATATACTTTAAAAGAATTTTCATTAGTTCAACTATTCAGTACCTCAGAATATCAATGTGAATTTTTCATATTTTTCCAGCTTATTGCAGTCAGTCACTCCCGGTGGCCATCTACACTATATTTTTCAGTTTTTTTTCCTATCCAGTAATTGTGCTACTAAAGTAGCTGAATTGTAGCACATGATCAAGTGTGTTAAGATTTGTGCAAGTGACTATAAAATGTATACATTTACCTTATACTTGTCGGTTCACAAATGAAGCCCTTTTTTTATCCCCGTTTTGTTTCATGGGAAATGTTCTACAACTTCATAAGTGATGTGAAGGTCAAATACTTGTAAGTGTGATAAGGTTGACTGATCTCTCAACTTTTGTGATTTGACATTATAAGGCTTTACTCTTTGCTTTTTGTTCTTTTTCTTGAGACACATAATAATGTTTTAATTTCAGAACTGCTGGACAAATTCCCTTAAAGCAGATCTGTCAGCTGCATATGCTGCCCTAAGTTATGGTCAGTTTATTATGGACAGGTCCATCCTCCTATTAGTCAAAACGGCACAAAAACATATTGTGCCATCTGGCTAATAGGAATGATAGAAGATAGAAGAATACACTGATCTTCTTGTTATAAAACTGGTGCATTCATGTATTCACTTCCCGCCTCTTCTAGTCTCTCCTCATCCCTTTCAGCAGTAATTGACACCTAGTTTAAAGAGGCTCTGTCACCAGATTATAAGTGCCCTATCTCCTACATAATCTGATAAGCGCCGTAATGTAGATAACAACAGTAGTTTTTATTTTGAAAAACGATAATTTTTGACCAAGTTATGAGCAATTTTATATTTATGCTAATTAGTTTCTTAATAGACGACTTACTTTTTACCAACTCGGCGTTGTACAGAGGAGTGTATGAGGCTGACCAATCAGTGACCAATCAGCGTCATACACTTTTCATTGTTCCAGCCCAGCATGATCCACAGCACAGTGTGATTGTGCAGTGAAAGAAGCTGGGCTGGAACAATGAGAAGTGTGTGATGCTGATTGGTCACTGATTGGTCAGCTTCATACACTCCTCTGTACAACGCCGAGTTGGTAAAAAGTAAAAACACGCCCAGTTGTCTGTTAAGAAACGAATTAGCATAAATCTAAAATTGCTCATAACTTTCTCAAAAATGATCATTTTTCAAAATAAAAACCACTGTTTAACTCTTTAGCTTCTTTAACTATGACGCTTAACTATGAGTCGAGTGTATTCTTAAATCGCTCCACTTAGTCAGATGCCACAATATTTTTTGTGCTATTTTGGCTAATAGGAGAATGGACTTGTCGTTGTAATATGCTGATCTTACTTGGACAGCATATTCAGCTGACAGATCCGCTTTAGTGGTCAAGAAGCCATTAATACATAAATGTACCCAATTTTTTAATACTTTCAAACCAATACTACTGTTAAAAATGTTGAACAGACACTCGAAAGCGACATAAATAAGGCAATATACATATATTCATAAAATTAAAATGATAAAATAGCATTATAGGTTAGATTTAGGGTCAGTTCACCATTGCGTAAATACTGCGGATTTGCCGCAACAGAATTTTTTTTGCGGAAAATCCGCAGCATATACAGTAGCAGCAAAGTCGTTGAGATTTGAACACATCTCATCTACATGCTGCGTAAATACTGAGTGGAAAAAAACGCTCAGAAATTGACATGTGGTGCAGAATTATATTCCGCAACATGTCAATTGTATTTGCGTAAATGCTTCTTATTTGTTGCCGGAATTCCCCATTCAATTCAATGGAGAGGTAAAACCCACAACAAATAGCAGTAATAGCAGCAAAAAATGCAACTCAGAAAAAAATAATCTTATACTTACCTAGAAGTCTGTGTTTCTTCCTCCAGGCCTGGATGATGTTAGAGGACCAGCCTCCTGGGATGAAGTTTTATCCCATGTCACCGCCACTGCAGCCAGGCTGCAACATTCTCCTGGGATGAAACATTATCTCAGGAGGCTGGCCTGCTAGCAGGCCGGCTAAATGCTGCAGTTTTCCACAGCGGATATTCTGGGCGAAAAACTGCACCACAGTTAGGTGCGGTTTTTCACCCGGAATTCCGTGTAACTTTACGCTGTGTGTATGCCACGTGTGAACAGCCTTAGAATAACAAGATTCAGCCCTGAAAGCCGGCAACCAAATTGTATTAAAATTTCATGTTGAGTCATTACATCTCATTAAAAAATTTAGTGAATAGTTAATTCAAACTTTAGGATAATTCATGTAATTTTTGTAGACTGTATTTGTAAGTGTAGTAGAACACAGTACATGCCATCACTGATGTAGTGTGTTTTACACTAGTGTTTTGTAGATAGATAGATAGATAGATAGATAGATAGATAGATAGATAGATAGATAGATAGATAGATAGATAGATAGATAGATAGATAGATAGATAGATAGATAGATAGATAGATAGATAGATAGATAGAGATAGATGATAGATAGATAGATAGATAGATAGATAGATAGATAGATAGATAGATAGATAGATAGATAGATAGATAGATAGATAGATAGATAGATAGATAGATAGACAGACAGACAGACAGACAGATAGATATGAGTAGGATAGATAGATAGATAGATAGATAGATAGATAGATGATAGACAGACAGACAGAAATACAAACACTATTCTAACCACATCATAACAGAGCACAGCCTAGGAATAAAAGCACAGAATATTGTGTGATCATCAATATAGAACACAGCCTGGGAATAGACAAACACTATTGTGACATCATCACAACCAAAGCTCTAAGCCTTTGTAGCCACTAGGCACTGTTCCCACTAAGGGTGTGTTCACAACGCCCATGAACACTATGAGTGACCTAAGTGATGGGGGATCTCCCGACGCATATGCCGAATGTATCCATGAGGCCTCATTGACCCGAAGTATATCAAAAGTGTGTTCTTTTTTTTTTTTTTAATGTATGGAATAGTGTTGAAATTATCACAATAGAGTACATCCTTAGAATGAATACACACAGTACTGGGATATCATCACAATGCGACACACACAGAGTCTAACAAGGAGGACATGCCATATTTTCAGTCATTGTAGCTGCAAAAAGGCCTTTTGGGCACAGGGCCTACCATCACTATAAAAAAATTATAGTTTTCCCTAGTGTCTACTAGATTGTTTGTAAAAAAAACTATTTGAATCATTCTCTTGTGATATACCGGAGACACTGGCACACCAGTGAACCATTGTGGTTTGACAACATTGCATCTCAGTTGTTTGTAGATAGATGTGACTTTAGCTGCAAGAAAATGTGATATTTATGTAGTAAACTTGACAGTTTCTACATAAAGCAAGTAAAAGTGTATTAAAGCTCCTGTCAAGCTCTGTTCACACCACTTTTGTCCACACAGTTGACTGTATAGGTTTGAGGCTAAAATAACATATCCTGTCAAACATCACCTCCTCAGCAAGTCGTAATGAAGTTAATCTGCAATGACTTAGAAAACTATTGCCTGTCTGCTAGAATGCAAGATTATTAATGCAAATTTATGACTGAGACATTGGTCAGGGACATTCAATCTGTGAGTAGCACACATATGTTATTACTTACCCACAGAACTTACTATTTCTTGAGTCTCAGAGGTAGGACTTTGCCAATGTTACTGGCATATATTTTAGATACCCTTGCATACTGTAGAACAGTGTTTCCCAAGCTGTGGGTCGCGACCCCCTGGGGTGGCGTGTGAAGACCACCAGGGGGTCGCGAGCAACTCACTGATGTCCCGGTTTCAACTGTATCTGCGTTTTGAGGACGTTTTGAGAATTCAATGCTGGAGCAAGGAGCTGACGGCAGACAGGCGCGATGTAGTGACGTCATTGCGCCTGTCTGCGCTGAGCCACACACTGCACATACTGGAGGAGCAGGATCTCCTCCACCCGTGGTGGGAACAGGCATAGGTGTGTATTTATTTTATTTTTATCAGGCACTATTGGGGTTTTGTGGAGGCAGCTTTGGGGGCATTATACTGTGTGAGGGCAGCTGTGGAGTATTATACTGTGAGGTGGGCAGCTATGGGGGCAGTAATGGGACATTTTACTGTGTAAGGGCAGCTATAGGGGTATTAGACTGTGTGGGGGCAGGTATAGGAGCATTATACTGTGTGCGGGCAAATATGGGGGCATTGTACTGTGTGGAGCAGCTACAGGGACATTATACTGTGTGGGGGCAGCTATAGGTGCATTATACTGTGTGGGGACAGCTATAGGAGCGTTATTCTGTGTGGGGGCCGCTATAGGGCATTAAACCGTGTGGAGGCGGCTATGGGGGCATTATCCTGTGTGGGGGCAGCTATGGGGGCATGATTCTGTCTGGGGGGCACCAAGGGCTCATTATACTGTCTAGGGCAGTTATCGGGGCATTTTACTGCGTGGGAGCAGCTTTACAGCATTATACTGTGTAGGGAGGCTTTATAGGGTCATTATACTGTGTGGGGGCATCTATAGGGGCATTATACTGTGTGGGGTCAGCTATAGGGGCATTATGCTGTGTGGGGGCAGCTATAGGGGCATTATACTGTGTGGGGGCACTAAGGGGTCATTATACTGTGTAGGGGCAGCTATGGGGGCATCACCCTGCTGGGGCAGCTATAGGGGCATTATCCTGTGTGGGGCAGCTATAAGTGCATTATAATGTGTGGGGACCACTAAGGGATCATTATATTGTGTAGGGGCCCACTGGGTTGGGGCCCACTCAGATGTGTTATATCCCCTATGCTAAACCCCTAGCTCTGCCTCTGATGGCCACTAATGAACAGGTCGAGTCACATAACCCACCATCAGCAGCCATAGTTGGGCCTCAGCGACGCACTGCAGCAGAATACCTTGAGCCCGCCCCATCCCCCGCCCGCACCATTGCTGTTGTTTTCGATGTTGCACAGACTTATTTTTCAAATGGAGCTAAGTACCGGCATCTAACTACGAATGATGTTAACATACGTCAGACAAAATGGGGTTAGGTACAGTAGTTGCTGTAGACAATGTTTAAAAGTTTAAGCAGAAAGTCAATGCATAAATAAAGAGATTTAAAGTAAATGTCCCCCCTTGTTTTTTCATCTAAGTAGGTCCAAAATTCTATTCTGATTAATTCTGACTATTCTGAGTAGATTTCTAACGTTAATCTGTTTTCCCTTAGTCCTAGCAGCAGCACAATAATGCGGTATCTCTGCCGCTGTGAACTAGTAGGACAGATGGAATTTTTTGTTTAATCAAACTAATCAACTAGAGTCTCCTCCCTACATAAGGACATCTATTCCCTTCTAACATGTGTTTATTATAAAGTAGTAGCCTGAGTTAGGGCGGGAAGCTTGTGCTGCTGCTAGGACTAAGGAAAAACAGATTAGCGTTCGAAATCTACTCTTCCCTTACGTCCTGCAGCAGCACAATTATGGGGAAATAGCATCAAGCTTCAGCAAGACCCTGTGCTGGAGGAATCTAATGTATGGATCCACGGATGACAAGGCTTGAAGTTCCCCAGTTCTGATAGATGTTATGGCTAGGGGCAGACACCCCTCATGTGCAAACGTTGCCAATGCACAGGAGCCCAGTATTATATAATTAAGGGATCGAAACCGTGCTCACAGTTACTGATGCACTGTTGGAATGACACAACCAAGTGTGCCATGGTAAAACATTGGAGAGTATGGGGCCCCCACACCCCACCCCCTACACAGGGCTCTCCACCACCGTTGTCCACCCTTGATTATGAACAGAAGGAAATAACCTCTTAGGATATGTAATGATGTGGGACCTCTTCCTGAGGTTCAGCGGTAGTTGATCATAAACTGTAACGTCCACAGCTGTGGACCGTCATGCTTACCTGCCCCCCGACGGCCGCGGCCATGGACAAGTGAGTGCCGGGCGGCATCTCCCTCCTGAGAGACGCCGGCACTCACTTCTGCCTCGCTGCACTAGTTCCCGTAGGGTGCGCACGCGCACTCGTGCACGGCCTTAAAGGGCCAGTTCACACACATGTGGAAAATCTGTAATTAGCCCATGATCACCCTGGACTATAAAAAGGGCTCTGCCCTTTCATTCATTGCCTGAGTGTTGTTTTGTTTACCCATGTTAGTCTTAGCAAATGGTACCTTAGTGTTATCCTGTTGCCGTTGTTCCCATGCCCTGCTACCTGTATCCTGTATCCCGTGCTATATCTGTTCCTGTGCCTGAACCTGTTGGAGTCGTGTTGTGCCACCGGTCACGCCTTCTGATATACACCATGTCTGGTGTCTACAAGTTCATCTGTGCCGAGCATCCATTACTGTCAGGGACTATTAAAGGTACTTTTGTACTAGGACTGTTGTTTGGCCAGCTGCTACTCTGCTACGGCGGTGCGGCCTAGTGGGTCCACGTACCCACGGAATGTGACATAGACCTCTTAGGACTAATTAAAAATCTGCTTTTGCAATAGGTCTGAGGATAACAGGTCTCATTTAGCAGACCGTTTCAGGAACCTTTTCACTAAGGGCTTTTGTGACAAGGATCTTACCCAAAATGCAACCTGAACTAAATTTTGGACCTTCCAGGTCAATAGACTCAGTCCTTTCCCGAATCCTTCCTGCTGGAGGTGTAGAATGTTGTTAAGTTGCGGGTTGCAACTATCCACTCCTTAAATGGGATATAAAACGGAAAAAATTAATTTGCCCCTTGTGTAAGTCTTCTTGGTAGTTCCAAACCTGGACTGTCAGCAGGTTTTCATGAATTGATTGGAGAGCCCTTGAGCTTCTAAAGGGGCTGGTCAACCTCCAGGCTGTCAGGTTGAGACTCTTCAGGTCCTGGCAGAGTTTGAGTTCTATGACACCAAGTTCTGGGGGAAGTCTCCAGTAACACCCTTGACTCATCTGAATGAGGTGGGAATACCATGACCTCTGTAGCCAGAATGGTATGATGGCTTTTACCGTGGCCTGGTCTTGACTGATTTTCATCAATGCCCTGGGTATCAAGGAAAACGTAGGCCAGCCTGAACTTCCTAGGGATGGACAGGGCATCCACTTCCAAGGGATTAGGGATTCCACATCTGATGGATTCATGAGTTTGGAATGACAGGGTGTATCTATTGTTTAACCACTCCGGGTTGCATTACCTTTCGGTTCTGGATCTCTCTCTGGAGGGGTCACCAGTGCCCTAAGGCCCAAAGAACTGCCCCTGCAGCTGTTGACATGAACAATATTATTTCCTGCCAAGCAGGTAGAAGGGAGAATATCGCCTGGGAAATTGTGACAAAGCCTAAGAACTTCCTTGTTCTTGCTGGACCAATGTCTGACAATTTATTAACCAACAGCGTTGGAATTACTGGACAGTAGCTTGAAGATGGTGCATCAAATGAATCTTCCAGGTATGGAACCACAGGTATGCCCTGTGTTCCTATAGCCAGCTATAGCAGTCACCACCTTAGAAAAGGTGTGAGGAGCCGAAGAGATCCTGTACAGAAGAGCTGTAAATTGTAGGGAGCTTGACGCTGCCTCATATCTACACAGCTGTACTTTGCCATTTTTTCTGCCTCTCAGAAAATGTCTATATGAAGGTATGCATCCTTCAAGACTAGAGAAGCCATGAAATCTCATTTCCATGGATGTAATTGTCTCCCATTTGACTTTTCTTCTTTCTGAAGAATAGGAGGTCGATACCATTACTTCTAGGAATTGTAATAAAGAGACATCCTGGATGACCTGATATAAAGGAACAGTACGGGAAATGCTTCCAGAGAAAGCATATTGAATAGCCGGACTGCCTAATCTTCAGCCATAGGAAGGGTTATACCTTACCAGCTCAAGAATAGAGTTGGAGGCGCCGCCTACAGGAAGGGATCCGGTGTCAGAGTGTAGTCTTTCTGGTGTCAGAAGTGGAATTAGAATCACCGCCTCCAGGGGGAAATGTGACTTAATGCAGAGCCCTAGACTGCTCGGTCATCCTGATTGACTTTGTTAAGGGCTATGGAGCCTCTTAATTCCCTCCTATGGAACCTTGGTCTGCTTCGATATTGATGTCTGTGATGTCAGAGGGAGTTTCACATTGAACTACCTGAACTGACTGTGGTAATGATTCTACCTTCTTGTTAGAGAAGCTCTCTAAACCTTTAGACCCTAAGAGTCTATTGACTCATACTTTAACTCACAGATGCTGTACTTGGAAGCATTAACTGCGACTCAGAGTTTACGCTAGAGGGAGTGTCTGCAAGTGGTAGATAGGGCCATCCTGTCTGATAACCCTACCTGTTGAGATAGTATCACCCAGGTAGTCAGGGGTCAAATTGATGATATCATCACATGTAACTCCGGCATTTGTATTACCTTGGATCTGTTAGAAACCATTTTTGGTGAGCCCTCGAGACTTCCAGAAGTCAATGAAACTAGGCACGGATTCCCAGCCAGCTCTCCCATGCTGATATTCGCGAGGATAGGTCTTTTTTATTTTATTAAAAATAAAGTCTTTGGCTGTTAGGAAATGCTGGGAGTTGTAGTTCCACAACAGCTGCAGTGCAACAGGTTGCTGTGCAATTCTGTACTCTGTAATGAATTGCACTACTGGCCCTGCTCAGCAGCGTAGGCCCTTCAGGTGCACACTTGGAGATTTGACCTGACTCAGCAGGCACACCTGGACAGTCTTGGAGGAGGACCCCACTGCTTAAGTGTAGCCCATTCAAGGAAACATGGACTGTATTCAAGATGTTTCCTCTTCTGCCATCATAGCTTTATTCCAAAGCTTCATCCACTTAGAGGCCCCCTAGAGGTGGAGACGAGCACGTCCCCCTGGATGGACTTCCACAATTTCCATTAGAATGATAAATTGACTTGAGGCGCTGCCTCTGGTAAGGCTTAGAACTTCCCAATTCTTCCATTCCGCATGAATCTTTCAACGGTCATTGATTCTGTCAAAACAACGGAGCCCTGTCACAACGGTGACAAATGGAAACCTTTAGCAACGTTTCCTTCACCATGAAGATCAATGGTGAGGGAAACGGAAATTGAGGTTTCAGTTTGCCTTTCCGTTGAGGGGTTACCCGACGGAAACCTCAGACGGAAGGGCAGCGGTGCTGTGAACAGGTCCTTACTAATGTTTTTTTTTTGTGTGTGTTTGTGTTTTTTTAATGGTTCAGTCGTTAGACTACGTTGGATTCGAGGAATACTTCGATGACGGCTTTTTTTTATTATCAATAAAATGGTTAATCCAAAGTAGTCCAACAACCGAACTTGTAAAAAAACACAAACACACAAAAAATAGTAACACATAAAAAAGCAAAACAATTATTATTCTTACCTTTCCTGGGTCCAGCGCTGGAGCCGCAATGTCAGCGAGCTGGGCCCTATATCTAATCCTATCATGTGTGATACTTTTCTGCTGAGCCTCTGTATCTAATCCTATAATGTGTGATATGGTCTGCTGTGCTTTATATCTAATCCTATCATGTGAGATACTGTCTGCTAAGCCACTGTATCTAATCCTATTATGTGTGATACTGTCTGCTGAGCCACTGTATCTAATCCTATCATGTGTGATACTGTCTGCTGAGCCACTGTATCTAATCCTATCCATAGCTATAGTCTCGTAGTACTATAGATATGCTGCCTCCTATATACACATATACATACACACTTTTTTTTTGGGGGGGGCACATATGTATTGGGGCTATTCCCCCTGATGATTTAAGTCCTTAGTGACGCCCCTGGCTGCTAGTGCTGCATTGTTGGATAATTTAGGAGACCCCGCGATGCAGCTGAAAGCTGCGGGCCATCGGCCATCAGAAGTTCGGAGGGGGGCAAGAAGAACCTTTGCATCGGGGGCCCATGAGCCTTTAGCTACGCCCCTGTAGATAGACATTGATCAGTAGCACTGGACACACAACTAAAGTGGGTGCACGCCTCCTAGGTCACAGTACAATGACCCTGCGTAAATAATGGAAAGTGAGGCAGCACTACTGAATGAGTGAAAAAATTACCCTATTTACTTCCACATGCACATGGTCCCCCATGTAGGTGCTTGTCAGGTCTTAAACTGCATAGCGTCTGTAATCTGACACATGACCTGCCTAGGTAGAGTCGTGTGTTAACCTTAGACCATACTATCCCCCCCACCCCCACTTAGTAAAGACACATGACACCGAGGTTGGATGTGAAATGGCCACAGCAGCCGTTTATTAATTTCACAGTTTTATGAAAACAATTTAAATCCGAAACATTCGGATAACTAGTTAGGAATCCACCAGAGAATTCCTCCTAATAATTCACATGACCCAACATGGGTCAGAATCATAAATAACAATTAAACGTTAACATTAACCCGAGCAGAGGAAGTCCTTGAAGCCCCTTCAGATGTTCCTTATTAAGAACACACCGAATTAGCCATCTGCAAACCACCAATTACCTCCAGCCGTAAACCAGCTCGGAAGCACCGTTCACCTCTGCAGATGGCTCCAACCACTAGAAGTCCACTTCAAGGGGATAACACCCGATGAAGCCCTCAAGTGATATACCGACCACTAGAAGTCCACTTCAAAGGGATAACACCCGATGAAGCCTTCAAGTGATATACCTTCTACCAGAAGACCACTTCAAAGGGATAACACCCGATGAAGTCTTCAACCATGTACCTTTTTTGGGGGACGCATACCCCCGATGCGACCCCCCCACCATTTTGTACTGACTGGCCTCAAGGACTCCCCCCGCCAGCTGCCATGACAACAGAACCTACTCCGGAAAAAAGAAAAACATGTTAAATAAGCACACAAATAAAACACAACGCTCATAGACGGACGTACATAAGACCTAAGGAGTAACAAACCAAGGGTGGGAGGGTGGGAGCTTACTTGCTTCTTATGTTACTCCTCCCGCTGCTTCCGGCTCAATGCCGAGAAACAGCGGGAAGCGCAGTAACGGCCCCCCGTCCCCCTTAACTCCTCCCCGTCCCTCCTTCAGCTCCTACCAACTCTCCCTCACCTAATTAACCCTTTCCCTACCAGGACGGTCATGTCGGCCTCCCTTCACCCTGCTGCGTCCAGCCTCTTCTTGACCTGCCTAGGTAGAGTCGTGTGTTAACCTTAGACCATACTATCCCCCCCACCCCCACTTAGTAAAGACACATGACACCTAGGTTGGATGTGAAATGGCCACAGCAGCCGTTTATTAATTTCACAGTTTTATGAAAACAATTTAAATCCGAAACATTCGGATAACTAGTTAGGAATCCACCAGAGAATTCCTCCTAATAATTCACATGACCCAACATGGGTCAGAATCATAAATAACAATTAAACGTTAACATTAACCCGAGCAGAGGAAGTCCTTGAAGCCCCTTCAGATGTTCCTTATTAAGAACACACCGAATTAGCCATCTGCAAACCACCAATTACCTCCAGCCGTAAACCAGCACCGTTCACCTCTGCAGATGGCTCCAACCACTAGAAGTCCACTTCAAGGGGATAACACCCGATGAAGCCCTCAAGTGATATACCGACCACTAGAAGTCCACTTCAAAGGGATAACACCCGATGAAGCCTTCAAGTGATATACCTTCTACCAGAAGACCACTTCAAAGGGATAACACCCGATGAAGTCTTCAACCATGTACCTTTTTTGGGGGACGCATACCCCCGATGCGACCCCCCCACCATTTTGTACTGACTGGCCTCAAGGACTCCCCCCGCCACAGCGAAACAGGCCTTGACCCCCTTAAGCCTGTGAGTTCCTCCACACCACCACCGCCCTTTCTATGCCTTCTGCTATCGCCAAGCTCCACAGATCAATGCCAACCTCGGTCAGATGAACCCCGTCACTTCTCCAGAAATTCCCCACTCCTGACTCCAAATCCCTATGCCTTACGCAAATGCCCCCGTTCTTTGCCACAAAACGGGACACCGCCCGGTTAACCTTTATGCGAGCCTTATTGACTCTCTCCACCGATCTAGCTAACCGCCAATGCTTTCTTGGGACTATGTCCGACCACACTACCACCAACTTGGGATAAGATACCCACAAACACAACATATCATGTTTGATATCCCGCACCAACTCACGAAAAGGGCGGACTCCTAAGTCATTCCCACCCACGTGCAACACTAAAACCTCCGGAACCCTATCAAGCCGCGCATATGTCTGGAATTCCGCCAACACCCTGTTCCACGACATACCTCTAAAACCCAGCCAATGCACAACCGCATCCTGTCGCGGAATGCGCAACTGGCGACCATCCGGGCGGACGTCCGCCCTCAAAGCCCCCCAGTGCACGTACGAATGACCCATCAACCACACCAGACAAGGAGGCGAATCTGAAACGGAAAAACAATTAGGCACCACCAATATAACATTTGTAAAGCGTAAACAACCCCAATCATAACATATGGGGGCGGACATAGGACTTAAACCTTTTAGACTCCCAACGACCAATACGCCTCACCCCTTCATCATCCAACCCCCGGCGCCCCGCTTCCGTTGCTGCGCCAATCCTGAAGGAATGAGATGAATATGACCCTGCCGCAACACCAACTGCCGCCAAACATTTTTTAAATACAGCTCCAAACTGAAACCTGGACAAAAACGACCCGTCCACATGACGTAACAGAGGCAAATCTGGAGACCCCCCGTTTTGCGTAAAACCCCGCATGCACTCTACAGGGCACATGACCGACCCCGGGAGGGCGAACAAAACTATCAGCTTTCCCTTCCCTACTTGGTCAGTTTTTGATCGACGCAACCATACCTCTAGCCGATCTGCAAATAGGCTCACCTCCCCAGATCTCAGCCCCCCTGCCCGTTTTGTACTTGGCGACACCAACTCCCCTATTCTAAATGCTCCAAAAAACGCTAACGAAAAAGCCAATTGAAACAAAACCATTTCATCTGCAGAACGACATACCGATGCTAATGAACCGCCCAAAGAGTTAAGCAAAGCAAACGACACCGGCCTTCTACTATCCGCCTCCACCCTACCTCGACGCAACCCCTTCAAAGCCTGCGATACCAGAAATTCCTTCGATACATCCCGAAAACCCCGCAGCTTAAACCCAAACGCCACCGCAGATATGAACCGGTTCACCTTCGCTACTGAAAACCCCGACTCCCAGGCGTCCCCTAACCAGTACAAAAGTGCCACCAACCTGTCTCTATCCGTATTGACGTCACCCAACTCTCTTAACCACTCCTCCCACTGCCTCCAACAAGCAGCATACGCACTCCACGTCGCGCGCGCCAAAGACCTTTTTAACAGCTGCTCTACGGGACCGATACCAGATCCCACAGATGCTCCGGACACGCCAACCCGAGACGTTCCGCTCCCGGTGCCAATTGCCGAAACCGGTCCCACTGCGAGCGAGAAAGAGCATCAGCGATACAATTCTGAACACCCGGGACATGCACCGCCACCACCCACGCGTTCAATGACAAACACACCAACACTAAATGTCGCAACAATTGAACTACCGGAGGAGAGGACGCCGTGATGTTATTAATGGCCAGCACCACCCCCATGTTGTCGCAGTAAAAACGGACCTTCTTATCCCTGAGCCTGTCCCCCCAAATGGTAGCCGCCACCACGATGGGAAACAGCTCGAGCAGGGCCAGATTCCGCGTGAGTCCACTGGACACCCAGCTAGCCGGCCATTGACCCGCGCACCACGGACCTCCCCCATAAACTCCAAAACCACCCACCCCAGCCGCATCCGTAAAAATATTCAAATCACTCGTATCCTGCGCAGGCGCCATCCATAGCGAGCGACCATTGTACTGGCCCAAGAAGTCATCCCAAACCTGAAGATCAGCTCGGTGCTCCTCCTTGAGCCGCACAAAATGATGCGGCGCGCGCACTCCCGCCGTTGCCGCCGCCAACCTCCTACCAAACACCCTCCCCATCGGCATAATCCGGCAGGCGAAATTCAACTTCCCCAGCAGCGACTGAAGCTCCCTCAGCGCCATTTTCTTCATTCTACAAGCCCGTCGAACCTCCAGCCTCAAAGCCCCCAACTTATCCGCCGGGAGCCGACACTCCATTGCCACCGAGTCAATTTCGATTCCCAAGAAACAAATCGTCGCTACCGGGCCCTCCGTTTTTTCCGGCGCCAAAGGGATCCCAAAATCCCTCGCCACCTTCTGTAGTGCATGAAGCAAATTACCGCAAACCGGCGAACCCCCCGGGCCAACGCACAAAAAATCATCTAAGTAATGGATCAACGAGTCGACCCCGGATACTCCCCTCGTTACCCACTCCACGAAGCTACTAAACGCCTCGAAGTATGCACAAGAAAGAGAACACCCCATCGGAAGGCACCGATCCACGTAAAAGGCCCCATTCCAAAAACAACCCAACAGCCGTTGGCTTTCTGGATGGACCGGCAACAACCTGAACGCCGCCTCGATGTCGGTTTTTGCTAGCAGCGCCCCCGGACCCGCAGCCCGCACTAACCCCACCGCCTTATCGAATGAGGTATAAACTACGGAACACAACTCGTGATCAATCCCGTCATTTACCGACGAACCTTTGGGATACGATAAATGTTGAATCAAACGAAACTTTCCGGGCTCGCGTTTAGGGACAATACCCAAAGGGGACACAACTAAATCTTTTACCGGCGACTCAACAAATGGCCCCGACATGCGCCCCAACGAAACTTCTTTTAACAACTTTTCCGACACGACTTCCGCATGCAAGTAAGCCGATTTTAAATTCCTCCGCGTAACCGGAACCTCATAAGGAGGCGGAGGAATAACAAAACCAACACAAAACCCTTCATAAAGCAACTTAGCTGCCGCCCTATCCGGATACTCACTTAGATAAGGGGCCATCCTTTCCACCCTCACCGGCGACACCCCCTTGACCAGCCCCGTGCTGGTTCCCTGACCTCTTTTTTCGCATACATTTTGCCGCCCCGTGTGATGCACCATTACACTCGGAGCACACGTGCTTGAACTTGCACGTGGCCCCGAACTTGCACTGACCTTCATTGAATTGCCAGCAAAACCCCGCCTTTCCCCCGCCGCTTTGTCCACTCTGACTAAGCTGGCCTCCCTGGCCACCGCTCCCGGGAAAGGGCTGCCTAACCGGAGCCGTAACCCGTAACCAGAGAGCAATATCCTTCTGGTCCCACCGAATCGCCGGCCGAACCGCCTTCCGCTGACGGAATTGCTCGTCATATCGCAGCCACGCCTGACCCCCATACGCCCTATGAGCCTCCCCAATGGCATCAAAATAACAAAATAACGCCGAACAATTTTCCGGCGCCTTTTCCCCTATCACACTAGCCAATATGGCGAACGCCTGCGACCAATTAACGAACGTCTGCGGGATAAGCCTATACCGCCGCCGTTCCTCCTCGTCCTTTTTACTCTCATCCCGCTTGCTCTTATCCAAATTAAATTTAGCCAGCGGCAAGAGAGAAAAAATTTCAACATATTCGTCTTTCCAGATCCGATCACGCACCTCCTGCTTTAAATGCGCCCCCAACGGACCCTCAAAACAAACATACACCTCCCCCCGAGCACGATCGTCCATACGCACTCGATCGCCGTCCTTCTGTGCCTCGGTCTGTACCGACACCGCGACCGCCTCTCTAACCGCCACCACAGGACGCGCCTGTAACGATCCCACGTCCCTGGGGCCTTCCCAAACTACCGCAGGAGACACTTCCGTTACTACCGGCGCCGCGGCCCTATCCAGGCGCCCCACCAGCTCCCTTAAGCAACCCACTAAGTCTGCCAAACCCGCTCCGTCGCGTCCGCCCGCGCCACTACCGGCCCCCGATGCAATGCTAGCCGCCCCCCCGCCGACACCTGACATAAAAATCGCTGGATAAGACAAAGATGGAGTTATACACTCACCGGGCTGCACAGGCGCTGTGTTCCCGTCAGCCGGACCATCCTGACCTCGACGATACACGTCCAGTTCACCTTCCTCCAGTTCTTCTCTCGCCGACGACTGTCCCTCCCAACAACATCTTCGGAACGGGGATGAGGACGCGCTGACCGATGGGCCGGCAACCTGCCGCCCGACCGCCGGGACCCAGACTTCCGACCGGACCTGTTGCCTTGACGTCGCTGCAGATCTAGTCGTCCGTCTAGATGATCCTGACGAAGCCTGCCCCCTGGCCGGAACATCACCATGCGGGGCGGCCGTACCTTGTTCTCCAAATCTTCCATCTGATGGGGGAGGGGTGACAGGGAGCCCAGCCTGCGACTCCCTGCTTACCGCCGGACCCCGTCGCGGCCTGGGATTCCTGCCAGAACGCAGGGCCTGGGAAGGGGCGGTCCTCCCAGCTGCCTGGCCTGCAGCGTCCGGGATCGGGCTCCCTCTGCGACGCCGTGTCCGCGGGACTACCTCCGGACTGAGGCGCTCTGGAGGTCGGGACCGCCGAGAGGGACGGGTCGACCCAGCCTGCGTCGCCGTCACCCCTGGCACCGCTCTCTGCCTGCCCAGCGCAGGAGCGGTTGTTGCCGACTCCCCCCCCGCCGCCATAGCCATGCTCGTAAGGGGGCCGGGGGAGGGGAGCCTGTCCCTTTCAACAGACCCCGAACGCCGTGCCCGACGTGGCGAAACGGCGTCCGGGATCCTAGTTATTGCAGCCACGGTCTCCTCTAGCCATCCGGGACCGTGGTGCACAGCAGCGGCACGCAGCCGCTCTAACATAAGGGCTTCTGCCATTACTAAAAGCCGGGCAACGGGGAGCTTACTTGCTTCTTATGTTACTCCTCCCGCTGCTTCCGGCTCAATGCCGAGAAACAGCGGGAAGCGCAGTAACGGCCCCCCGTCCCCCTTAACTCCTCCCCGTCCCTCCTTCAGCTCCTACCAACTCTCCCTCACCTAATTAACCCTTTCCCTACCAGGACGGTCATGTCGGCCTCCCTTCACCCTGCTGCGTCCAGCCTCTTCTTTAGTCTAACACAGCTATGGTTCCTAGCTACAGGCATAGGACTATCACAATCTCCACAGCCACAATTGGAGGTTGTTTTTCCTTTAAAACCCACAGCTGGGGCTGTACACAGACTGTTATACAGCAGACATGCTCCAATATGTCTGAGTATATTGCTCCTTCTCTAGCAGGCAACTGTTTCTGCTGAGGAGCTTCCTCCAATCTCTGTCGCCAGAACCTGCTGAAGACCTCTAAGAAATAGATTATTTAGCACTTTATACCAAGCAATAGCTGCACTCAATGAGGCAGTGCAGCACTATGTTCAGACTAAATGCATACATGAACAAACGGAAGAGGATTGCTCTTCATACTAAACTCATAGCTCCCAACAGTCCCGGATCCGGCGGCACAGTCCCGGTTTTTCGCCGCTGTCCCACTGTCCCGGGTGGTCTGAGCAATGTCCCGCCCTGCACCGGACCCTCCCTGTTGCCAGCCACGCTCCCTGCAACGATGCTGCCTGCACAGCAGTCTGCCTGGAGCGAGGGAGCAGAGTGTAGCAGACACACCGGAGCGGAGCACTGCAGAGGAAAAGAAGCCACAGGACAGTGGTGAGTACACAGTTTAAACAATTTAGTGCCTGGGAACACATGACATTATTTTATGATTTTACAAACTCTTGTGTCTTCAGGCACATTCTTTTTGTGGCTCCTGGCCCCCCTTGCAACCCATACTCCCGCTCCCCCCGTGCCCTCCCTCATGGCCCCACCGCGCGCCCTCCTCGCAGGACTGCTGTAACTTCTCCCTCTCCTGACAGGAGAGGGAGAATAGTAATAATAGTGGTAATAAGAAAAACACATTTCTCCACTAAACATCTATCTATCTATCTATCTATCTATCTATCTATCTATCTATCTATCTATCTATCTATCTATCTATCTATCTATCTATCTATCTATCTATCTATCTATCTATCTATCTATCTCTTTCTCTCTCTCTCTCTCTCTGTCTGTCTGTCTGTCTATCTATCTCATATCTCCCAACCATCCTGGATTCAGCGTGACAGCCCCGGATTCCGGGCGGTGTCCCGCTGTCCCGGGCGACCGGTGGTATGTCCCGCTGTCAAACTAATTCTGAAGCATCTATCTATCTATCTATCTATCTATCTGAAGTATCTATCTATCTATCTATCTATCTATCTATCTATCTATCTATCTATCTATCTATCTATCTATCTAACCCGTGTACCCCTGAGGACGCTACTAGGTAGCGAAACATGTCGGGGGGGCTGTAATGAAATTTTAATCCCTGCCTCAGCCGGATCTATCATATGAATAGAGGCACTGGTGCCCTTGTACTGACTGTTTGCCGACACTCGGCACACACCGCAATTTTCTGATACTCGGCTGGGTTCTCCAGCTGTTATACTGATTTCGGTCTGTGGCAGTGAAATTTTTAAAATTTATGTGTATAGTTTGTCTCGCTACACGTAGCTTAATAAAAGTTGTAAACTCTTACTTTATCTCTATTATCTATTGGGTGGTCAGGAAATAGGGTTTTGTTTGCCTGCAGGCATTCCTTTTCTGACTATATATTGTACCCGCTGACTACCCAGGGTCAAACCTGTGTTTTTTGTCAATCTACAGGGGTTTGGCACTATCAACATGGAAACTGTGGCACTATATAGGGGCACTATCTACGAGGGCATTGGCACTTTTATATATGGGCACTGGCACTAGGGGCAGCTTTGGGGGTATTATTTGGGGGTATTATACTATAAGGGCAGCTAGGGGGGGCATTATACTGTATGGGGCAGCTATGGGGGCATTGTGCTGTAGTGGGGCTTTAAGCTGTATGGGGCAGCTATGGGGCTTTATACTGTATGAGGCAGTTATGGGGCATTATACTGTATGGGGCAGCTATGGGGGCATTATGCTGTATGGGTCAGCTATGGGGCATTATGCTGTATGGGGGAATTTGTTTGGGCATTATACTGCATGGGGGCATCTGTGTGGGCATTATACAGCATGGGAGAATCGATGTGGGCATTATACTGTATGGGAGCATTTGTGTTGGCCTTATACTGTATGGGGGCATTATACTGTATGGTTACAGCAAGAGGGCAATATACTGTGGCACTACCTACAAGGGCACTGTGTCACTATCTACAAGGGCACTGGCACTAGGGGCAGCTTTGGGGGTATTATACTGTATAAGAGCAGCTAGGGGGCATTATACTGTATGGGGACAGATATGGGGGCATTATGCTGTATGGGGAAGCTATGGGGGAATTATGCTGTATGGGGGAATTTGTTTGGGCATTATACTGCATGGGGCATCTGTATGGGCATTATACTGCATGGGGAATGTGTGGGCATTATACTGTATGGGGGCATCTGTGTTGGCTTTATACTGTATGGGTGCATCTATGGGGCATTATACTGTATGGTGGCAGCTATGGGGGCATTATACTGTATAGTGGCAGCTAGAGGGCATTATACTGTGTGGGGGCAGCTATTTGATACTATACTGTGTGGGAGGCACAATGGGAGCATGATACTGTGTGGGCTGAATCGGGTGTGTATGGGCGGGCATTCGGTGGGATTAGAGGCGTGGCTTAAACTGAAAAAATTGGCGTGGCGCGCTGTGCGCCGCATCGTTTGTCCCTCTTTGTGATGCTTGCAAGTTGGGAGGTATACTAAACTTTCTCAAAGACTCTTATCTGAGAAACGCTGAACTCTCCAGGCACTTCCGCCCTCAGCTTCCTAGATTTTTTGTAACAACAGTGAAACCATTAATAGCAGGTTACAGCAGCAGTCTCCAGACTGCATAAAGCTAAAACACTCTTCGTACATCTCCCAAGAATGTCAGAAGTTCAGCATAACAATGAAAACAGTAACACAATGCAAACAAGCAGTGCAAACCCATCTAGTCCAAGTCCAAAGGAAAGAAATTAAACACATGGTAGGAGGGGATAGACGTCCTTCTGTAGGGAGGAGACTCTAGTTCATTAGTTTGATTAAATTTAAAATGCCATCTGTCCTACTAGTTTACAACGGCAGAGATACCCCATTATTGTGCTGCTGCAGGACGGGCACACATCCAGAAATATATACCGAAAGGTGTCCGTGGCCAATCTAAATTAATGGGTCCGCAATTCCATCTGTAATTACGGATTCGCAAATACGGATAATAACTAGGGTCGTGTGCATGGGGCCTTATATGGGGAAAATCCAGCTCCATAATAGAATATTTTCCTGTAGCTGAAACACAGGCAAATAGAATTTTCACAGTTTCACTCATCTCTACTTGACATTTACTTTCTTCTTCTATGACCCACTATTGTACTGTGAGGCTGCTGAATTGTATAATCATTTGTTGTACCTTAATACCCAGCGTGTTATCAAAAAACAGTTAGAGCTTCAGAAGCTGCCAATACTTTTTACAGAAATACTGTCCTTACTGTTTAGTACTTGAAGTAAGGAAATCTATTTATGTATTGACTGCCCTAGAAGATAATCCCATAGACTTCTGGCCATGGAAACTTGAAGTTCTTCCCCACCAACCTCATAGATTGAACCCCATCAATATTGATGCTTGCAGTACATTGCTATGGCATAGAGTTTCCCATCTGTTTGCCGGTAAACACACTGGATTCATTCTTCACAGATTACCAATATCTCTTGTGTGTGCGGATTCCTCCGTGCTTTAGCACACTGTATCTTATGAAGTATTTGCTTTTCGAGCTAAGCTTCCAGAGGCCAGTACACCTTATCACACTTTCACATGCATTTATCTCTGTAAGAAAATAGGAAAAAAAGGGGGGAAAAAACCTGCCAGGGCTTGTGCCAGTTAAATCCAAGCTCTCAGGGGATTTGTTTTTCTTTTGGCGTCAGATTAGATGTTCAAATCATGCAGTGTATTTGGGGGCTGCCATAAATGTCTGTGGAACTTTTAATGAGGCTAATCCCACAGCAGTACATTCCAAGTAGTTAATGGGCTCAGGTTCAGTGCCCACTCCACCTTCAGTTGGGCAAGAAAAGAGTGGCTTGTGCAGTGGGCGGTCATGATTCATGAATATGCTATCAGAATAATGGTCAGCAGCAAAGTACCAAAGACTACACACGCTTCAGAGGACCGACTGACTGCCCTTGGTGAGGAACTTTCCTGAAACTCAGGTACACAATACATTTTAGGATAGATAGATAGATAGATATGAGATAGATAGATATGAGATAGATAGATAGATAGATAGATAGATAGATAGATAGATAGATAGATAGATAGATAGATAGATAGATAGATAGATAGATATGAGATAGATAGATAGATAGATAGATAGATAGATAGATAGATAGATAGATAGATAGATAGATAGATAGATAGATAGATAGATATGAGATAGATAGATAGATAGATAGATAGATAGATAGATAGATAGATAGATAGATAGATAGATAGATAGATAGATATGAGATAGATAGATAGATAGATAGATAGATAGATAGATAGATAGATAGATAGATAGATAGATAGATGATAGATAGATAGATAGATAGATAGATAGATAGATAGATAGATAGATAGATAGATAGATAGATAGATAGATAGATATGAGATAGATAGATAGATAGATAGATATGAGATAGATAGATAGATAGATAGATAGATAGATAGATAGATAGATAGATAGATAGATAGATAGATAGATAGATAGATAGATAGATAGATAGATTGATGATAGATGGATGGATGGATGGATGGATGGATGGATGGATGGATGGATAGATAGATGATAGATAGATAGATAGATAGATAGATAGATAGATAGATAGATAGATAGATAGATAGATAGATAGATAGATAGATAGATAGATAGATAGATGATAGATAGATAGATGGATGGATGGATGGATGGATGGATGGATGGATGGATGGATGGATGGATAGATAGATAGATAGATAGATAGATAGATAGATAGATAGATAGATAGATAGATAGATAGATAGATAGATAGATAGATAGAGCTTTTATATTTAATCACCAGTTATTTAGTAATATGTTACTCTTCAGCAATGTATGCTTTCAAAAGTACCAGCGTTAAAATGAACAATTGTGATGCTACAATTTATTACTATTTAGTGCATTTCACTACGAATAAAAGAATGCACTCTATTTAGAATGGAAAACATCTACTTTTGCGGGCATTGATAATTTAGTTCCAGAACAATCTCCATGTGATCAGTGTTATTATATGTAATATAAGAATTCATTAAGAAATCTACTGACACTACTTATAAAATACAATAAAAGTTTAATGACAAGTCTCTTTAGACGGTGTAAATTATGTCACTTACATAATATGCTAAAAAAAACTTCAAATGTTTTGAAACTGCCTAATTCGAGGCAAGCTACATTTAATGCCATAAATGCCTGGGCAGATCGTTTTTTTGCTGCCCCATTCACTATTATTCTCATTATGTGTTTTTTAAGAATATAATGAGAATGAGTCAGCGGGAAGCTGATGTTAGGTATCTGATAATTCCTCATATTTTCCTAGACACTTGAAGTGTAGCTAAACGTTTGACAAACTTCTGACGTCTCATAGTGTCATGTAAGAAGTTTGGATTGGTGAGGGTCCAAGCACTGAGACCCCCACCAATCGCTAGAACGAAGCAGCTGAAGCGCTCACACTCCGGAAAGCTGATGTATTGGAGTACGGGCTCATAGAATTTGTATCGAGTCTGTACACCAATACATTTATTTCCGCAAAAAATTGAACAGACACGAAGCGGCTGAGGGCTCACACGAGTGCTTCAGCTGCTTCGTTCTAGCGATTGGTGGGAGTCTCAGTGCTCAGACCCCACCAATACAAACTTCTGACATGTCACTATGAAATGTTAGAAGTTTGTCAAATGTTTAGCTACACTTTAAATACTGTCACCAATACAAACAATGTCCTCACATGAAATACTATTACCCAGGAAGGTTTGTTTATCTTTATGTAATAAAGGATGAATGAGCGTTACCTAAATAAAAATAATTTGAGGGAAAACATATATTTATTAGAGCCCTCTACATCTAGGAATGGGCTTGTCTATTTGTGCGTAACTCTGATGTTGAACATTCAGTAAGTGGTACTGAGACCGTTTTGAGAAGGACCTTTTGCAGAGGGTCACATGTTTTGAAGAAATAAGCGTATGGTTGTAGGCAAGTGGTTACTCCCAGAGGCTTAATACAACAGAAAAGCCTAGACTATCAACTGCTGTTGGAAAAATATATAGCCAAAAAGAAAACGTTTTGACTCTCTTGAGAAAGTTCAAATTAAAAGGAAGTTCACTGTTTAGTGATGGTGGTATGGATTGTATGATGGGTGCCCAGCAAAGATGAATACATTATATTATCTGTTTTTCTCTATTGTGAAGAATAAATAAGCCGTAACTCTGTAGGTGCAGGGATTCATATATAGGGATTCATTTTGTGTAGGTGCAGGGATTAATATATAGGGACCCATTAAGTGTAGGTGCAGGGATTCATATATAGGGATACATTCAGTGTAGGTGCAGGGGTTCATGTATAAGGTAAAACAAAGGGGAGGAGACCTCCAGCTCACCAGCTCGCCGCCTGACAGTCCTGCTTCGCCCGGATCTCCACAACGGTCCACGGTAGGCAATAGTACAAAAGGAAGGATTAGATCCAGCGCTGCAATGGTGTGGTTTAAAAAGGAACGTATTCCCAATTTTATTGGTATCCAAAAAACTTGTTTAAAATTCGGTAACAGGCTTGGCATCAATGCAGTATTTGGTAGGTGTAATGGGCCCATTACACCTACCAAATACTGCCTTTTTAAACCACACCATTGCAGCGCTGGATCTAATCCTTCCTTTTGTTCATGTATAAGGATTTGTTTAGTGTAGGTGCAGGAATATATATATATTGGGATTCATTTTGTGTAGGTGTATTGATTCATATATAAGGATTCATTTCGTGTAGGTGCAGGGATTCATATATAGGGATTCATTTCATGTAAGTGCAGGGTTTAGTATATAGGGATTCATTTCGTGTAGGTGCAGGGATTCATATATAGGGATATATTCAGTGTAGGTGCAGGGATTTATATATAGGGATTCATTTAGTGTAGGTGCAGGGATTCATATATACGGATTCATTTAGTGTAGCTGCAGGGATTCATATATAGGGATTAATTTCATGTAGGTGCAGGGATTCATATATAGGGACACATTAAGTGTAGGTGCAGGGATTCATATATAGGGATACATTCAGTGTAGGTGCAGGGGTTCATGTATAAGGATTTGTTTAGTGTAGGTGCAGGAATATATATATATATATATATATATATATATATATATATATATATAGGGATTCATTTTGTGTAGGTGTAGGGATTCATATATAGGGATTCATTTCATGTAAGTGCAGGGTTTAGTATATAGGGATTCATTTTGTGTAGGTGTAAGGATTCATGTATTGGGATACATTCAGTGTAGGTGCAGGGATTCATATATAGGGATTCATTTTGTGTAGGTGTAGGGATTCATATATAAGGATTCATTTAGTGTAGGTGCAGCGATTCATATATAGGGATTCATTTCATGTAAGTGCAGGGTTTAGTATATAGGGATTCATTTTGTGTAGGTGTAAGGATTCATATAGGGATTCATTTCGTGTAGGTGCAAGGATTCATGTATTGGGATACATTCAGTGTAGGTGCAGGGATTCATATATAGGGATTCATTTAGTGTAGGTGTAGGGATTCATATATAGGAATACATTCAGTGTATGTGCAGGGATTTATATATGGGGATTCATTCAGTGTAGGTGCAGGGATTCAAATATAGGGATATATTCAGTATAGGTGCAGGGATTCATATATAGGGATTCATTTTGTGTAGGTGTAGGGATTCATATATACGGATTCATTTTGTGTAGGTGCAGGGATTCATATATAGGGATTTGTTTAGTGTAGGTGCAGGGATTCATATATAGGGATTCATTTCATGTAGGTGCAGGGATTCATATATAGGGATTAATTTAGTGTAGGTGCAGGGATTCATATACAGGGCACGACCAGACGTGGCGGAATTGCTCTGGAATTCCGCTGCGGACATGCCGCTGAGGAAATCCGCAGCGTACACGTTTCTCCATAGCTTTCCACACCTTTTTAGTTAAGTTCGTTTACACGTTGCGGACAATTCCGCTGCGGAGCATAGGCTGCGGTGCGGAATTTGGTGTCCGCAGCATACACTGGTTGTTGCGGACGGGTAGCGGACTTGTTGCGGACTCATTGCGGAATTTCTCCATTGACTTCAATGGAGAGTCAAAATTCCGCAATTAAGTCCGCAGATGTTATGTGTGTTGCGTAGCGTATTTGTTTTTCTAACATGACATTTCTTCATTCTGGCTGGACCTATGTATTTCTAGGTCTACAGCCAGACTGAAGCCCCATGCACACTAACGTAAAAACGCCCGTAATCACGGGCCGTTATTACGGCACGGGCAGGTCCATAGAAGTCAATGGGGCTCTCGTAATTACGGGTGACTACGTGTGTGCACCCGTAATTACGGGAGCGTTGCGAGGCGACGTCAGGAGATAGTCACTGTCCAGGGTGCTGAAAGAGTTAAGCGATCGGCAGTAACTGTTTCAGCACTCTGGACAGTGACTTCCGATCACAATATACATCAACCTGTAAAAAAAATAGAAGTTCATACTTACCGAGAACTCCCTGCTTCTTCCTCCAGTCCGGCCTCCCGGGATGACGTTTCAGTCCAAGTGACGGCTGCAGCCAATCACAGGCTGCAGCGGTCACATGGATTGCCGCCTCATTCAGGGAGGTCGGACTGGATGTCAAGAGAGGGACACGTCACCAAGGCAACGGCCGGGTAAGTATGAATGTCTTTTACTTTTACTAGGGAAAGGGCTGTCCCTTCTCTCTATCCTGCACTGATAGAGAGAAGGGAAAGGACTTTCACCTCAATACGCAACGGCTAGTCCGCATCAATTTAATGCCCATTTTAGGCAGAGCCGCAACAGAATCTGCAACGCAGATTATGTGCGGCATTGATGCGGACAGTGGCGGAAGAAATACGCCACGTCTGGTCATGCCCATAGGGTTACAATCAGTGTAGGTGCAGGGGTTCATGTATAAGGATTTATTTAGTGTAGGTGCAGGGATTCATATATAGGGATACATTCAGTGTAGGTGCAGGGATTTATATATAGGGATTCATTTTGCGTAGGTGCAGGGATTCATATATAAGGATTCATTTTGTGTAGGTGCAGGGATTCATATATAGGGATTCATTTCGTTTAGGTGCAGGGATTCATATATAGGCATTAATTTAGTGTAGGTGTAGGGATGTATATATAGGGATTCATTTTGTGTAGGTGCAGGGATTCATATACAAGGATTCATTTCGTGTAGGTGCAGGGATTTATATATGGGAATTAATTTCATGTAGGTGCAGGGATTCATAAATAGGGATTCATTTCCTGCAGGTGCAGTAGGTTAAAATTAAAACTGGGCAGCAGTGACAGGTGCCATGTTGCAACTAGATCTGGCATAAATAAAACACAGACATTTATTAAAGTTATAACTTCATGAACAATAGCAAAATGACTATGTATACTTTATGTATACATTTTCTGTCCTTGCGGAAGCAAAACTTTCTCAGTGCAAGAAAGCAGGAAACTTGTCTTTTATAGGAAAATATAAGTACATCTAAGGGCATGACCACACGTGGCGGATTTCCTCCGCAACTGTCCGCATCAATGCCGCACAGAATCTGCGTTGCAGATTCTGCTGCGGATCTGCACAAAATGTGCAGTAAATTGATGCGGACTAGCTGCTGCGGACTGCGGTAAAAGTACTTCCCTTCTCCCTATCTGTGCAGGATAGAGAGAAGGGACAGCACTTTCCCTTGTGAAAGTCAAAGAAATTCATACTTACCGGCCGTTGTCTTGGTGACGCGTCCCTCTTTCGGCATCCAGCCCGACCTCCCTGGATGACGCGGCAGTCCATGTGACCGCTGCAGCCTGTGATTGGCTGCAGCCGTCACTTAGACTGAAGCGTCATCCTGGGAAGCCGGACTGGAGACAGAAGCAGGGAGTTCTCGGTAAGTATGAACTTCTATTTTTTTACAGGTTGCTGTATATTGGGATCGGTAGTCACTGTCCCGGGTGCAGAAACAGTTACTGCCGATCGCTTAACTCTTTCAGCACCCTGGACAGTGACTATTTACAGACGTCTCCTAGCAACGCTCCCGTCATTACGGGAGCCCCATTGACTTCCTCAGTCTGGCTGTAGACCTAGAAATACATAGGTCCAGCCAGAATGAAGAAATGTCAAGTTAAAAAAGCAAGACGCATCCGCAGCACACATAACATGTGCATGACAGCTGCGGACTTCATTGCGGAAATTAGAATCTCCATTGAAGTCAATGGAGAAATTCCGCCATGAGTCCGCCACTGCTCCGCAACAGACAGAGCATGCTGCGGACACCAAATTCCGCTCCGCAGCCTATGCTCCGCAGCGGAATTTTACGCATCGTCTAAACGAACACTGCTAAATTAAAGTGGAAGTCAATGGACAAACGGCTCCGCTGCGGATTAACGCTGCGGAGTGTCCGCAGCGGAATTTAAGTGAAATTCCGCCACGTGTGAACCCAGCCTAAACCAGCACTAGCAATCTGGTAAAAAGGTCAATTCAGGCCCCTCTAAAACTGGACCTCCTGTTTTTGGACATGCTAAAGGACTGATTATTTTATTTTCTCCACAAAGAATGCTCTTGTAGAATGAGTCAGTATGTAAACTGTAAATGTTTTCAGATTTACTTTAATTTTGAGAGAAACTAGGAGTTTAGCCCATTCAATGCAGGAAAACTGGAGAAGCTTTCCTTCACTCTAGTGTATTGGCAAAGAATAAATGCTAGACAGCATAGGAGATGCCACAGTGATATGAATGGTATATGCGAGATACTCCATATAATCTGAGTGGTTTCTGATTTTTAAACATAATAGACAAATGATTTATCATACAAACAGTGGCGTAGCTATAGGGGTCACAGTTGCGACCGGGTCGCTAAGCCTGCACTTTATTTGCCGTCACTAAGCTACCTAGTAATGGATGGGCAGGGCTGAGAGCTCCTCCGTGTACCATTTGACCGTGATGTCACGTGAGGTTCGTTCCAGCCAATAAGGAAGAGAACGTCAATGCGAAGGCAACGTGTGTTGTATTGTGCTGTCTTTGTTTGCAGAGGAGAGGGGGGCTTTCAATTGCAGGCCCCCCTCTCCACTCTCCACCGCAAACACAAACAGCACAATACAATACATTACAAACTGTGGGTCGCAACCCCGGGGGGGTCTTGTAAAGACCTCCAGGGGGGGGGTCCCGAGCCACTCACTGAGGTCCCGGTTCCAACTGTATCTCGATCCTCAGGGCGCAGATACAGTTGAATTCAATGCTGGAGCAAGGAGCTGACAGCTCCTTGCTCCAGCATTCACTGTGCCGTGAGCCATTTGCGGCTCTGCGCAGACAGCCGCGGAGTCACCCATAACACAGGCCAAAGGAGGAGAAGAATCTCCTCCACCCGTCGTAGGAACGGGGATAGGTAAGTAATTATTTTATTTTTATATTAGTCACAAATGGGGGCATTATACTGGATATGGGAGGGGGCTAATATGGTGGCAGCTATGGAGGGGCATTATAATATGGGGGCAGCTATGTGTTGCATTATACTATGGGGCACTTATGGGGGGCATTATACTGTGGGGGCAGCCATGGGTGGCATTATATTGTGGAGGCAGCTGTGGGGGGGCATTGTACTGTGGGGGGCAGCTATGGGGGCATTATACTGTGGGCGCAGCTATAGATGGCATTGTACTGTGGGGGCAGCTATGGGGAGCATTATATTGGGTGGAAGCAGCTATGGGGAACATTATACTGTGTGGGGGCAGCTATGGGAGGCATTATACAGTGGGGCATCCATGGGGGCTGTAGGGCCAGATGGCTGGGCATAGGTGTGTGCAGAGGTCTGGTGATGTTGGGAGGGGTAAGGGGGCCCGAGCTGAATTCTTGCACCAGGACCCATGAGCCGTTAGCTACGCCCCTGCATACAACAAAGTGGTTGAATTATTATTGAATTTATTTAAGGCACCAATGTACACAACACCCATATCCCCATATATAGTTAAAGCCTCTTAAACATAATAACTGGTTGCATCCAACCATTTCCTACAATTGACATCAGAATTTGTGTAGCTTACTTCTCTTCTAAAGTTGTTTTATGTCTGTACTCAGATTCATATTGTCTAATATTACATTTTGCATACACATTAAAACGTTTTCAATGCACAATAATATGGGACATTTACATATCACTATGGGTATACACTGTTTGATAAAAGTATACATAGAGTATTTTGTTTATATACCAATTTATAAAATAGAAGGGAACCCAAACCACTATAAGCTCAAGTGATGGCTTCCATAACTCATATCTTGTCATCAACGATCATTGACATTACTTGACCTGTTCTTCGCTTACCTACTGTATGTTCTAACCAGGTTGTCCTACAAATCCCAAACTGCAGGCTCATTTCAGACCATCCTACTATATCTAAATACACATCACTGTCAAATAAACTTAGTATATATACATATATATATATATATATATATATATATATATATATATATATATATATGTATATATTATATAATTATGTCCATAAACTCTACCTCCTTAACTTTGTACAGTTGTTTCCAAATGATACAGCACATTGAAATCTTTTATGGCCTAGTCCAGATGTACCTACCGTACTTTATTGCACTCTGAGTGGAAAGACTGTAAGACAAAGCCATATGTATTTACTTTGCCTTCTGAATGTCACAAAAAGTTTAGCTTGTGTATGTAGCATCCAATGGCAACCAGTCTCTCTGCTACTTTACGGTCACTAGGATCTCTCCACATGGTTGTTATCTAGAATGTTAATAAAGTGAAGAAAAGCTCCGATTTTTGGGAGACAAGTTAGCAATATACTTCCATTTTGATCATATTTGGGTTTTATGTTCCATTCCTACGAAAACAATTATTAGTAATTACACATTGTTGATAAATAATTTATTACATGTAGATTATATTTTAACTGTATTACTATAAAGTATTCATTTTGGTTGTGCTGAACTGTAAATTCCGTTGCAGTATGACACCATTCACACATATTCACATATTTTTACGAAGGAAATTCAGATTTGCCTTGAAGGATACTCCGATAATAACAAATGAACTAGAGATAAATCTCTCATGGGAAGAATTTAATCTTTTCTTTACTTCAGGTCTAAAATGCTTTGGGCAAAACAGAACCACAGTTGCAGAAAATAACACTTGTAAATGTTTATTGTCAACTTCCTTCTGTTTTTATAGAAAGCCAAAAGCTAGCGTTTTCCTGCATCAAGCTATTCCTCATGAGTACTTGACCTGTTCTTGACTCATCCATGCAAATGTTCTTACTGAATTTAATCTAGTCAGTTCATAACAACATATTTCTTTACATTGTGTAGTCAATAGCATAGAATAACATTATATACTACATGGTTGTCTAAAACAAAATAATATAGACATATTTTGCATCCTGACAACTGTAACAACCTGTACAACAAATAAATAACATCATCTATGATGATCGGTGCATGGCGTAGAAAAAATTGCTTCCATGTGTCTTGCGCGATTTTCACGCACCCATTGACTTCAATGGGTGCGTGATGCGTGAAAAACGGCCAAGTATAGGACATGTCGTGAGTTTTACGCAGCAGACATACGCGGCATGAAAATCACGGACTGTCTGAACTGCCCCATTGACTAACATAGGTCCTTGAGATGCGCGTGATTTTCACACGCGTATCACGGACGTGAAACACGTCCGTGTGAATAAGGCCTAGGGATGCAGTCACACGTGACAGATTTTGTTGCAGAAATTTCTGCGACTGAAAATCAGGTCCATTTATTTAAGTGGAGCTGTTTCTGCAGCAAGTGCATGGATTTCTACAAGTTCCATTTAGATGAATGGAACTAATTTTTCTGCAACAAAATCGGCCACATGTGACTGCACCTTTAGGCTGGGTTCACACTGAGTTTTCTTGCAGGCGGAAAATCTCCCTCAAAATTCCGTTTGGAATTTTGAGGCAGATTTTGCTCTGCCTGCACGGCGATTTTCACGGCGTTTTTTGCTGCGTTTTTCACGGCGTTTTTTGCTGAATTTTTCACCCGCAGCCATTGAGCGCCATGGGCAAAAAATGCTGCGAAATACGCTTTCTCTGCCTCCCATTGATGTCAATGGGAGGTCAGAGGCGTAAGTGCCCGAAGATAGGGCATGTCCCTTCTTTTTCCCGCGAGACGGTTTTTCAATGGGAGGCATTTTTGGCCGTGTTTTCCGACACGGTTTCCGCGTAAAAAAAACTTGTCATAAAAACTCTGTGTGAACTCCCCCTTATAGTCAGAAGTGCTTAATATCCTCCTTGCTTAGCCAATTTCTCAGCTTGATCATCATGTCAGGCAGAAAAAAGTCAGTCCATATATAGTTAGCTTTAGGGCACGGCCAGACGTGCTGGAATTTCTCTATTGGTTTCCACACCTTTTAAGTTAGGTTCGTGCAGACGTGGCGGAAAACTCCGCTGAGGACCATAGGCTGCGGTGCGGAATTTGGTGTCCGCAGCATACATTGGCTGTTGCGGACTTGTTGCGGACTTATTGCAGGAATTTCTCCATTGACTTCAATGGAGATTCAAAATTCCGCAATTAAATCCGCAGATGTTATGTGTGTTGCGTTGCCGATTGGTTTTACGAACATGATATTTCTTCATTCTGGCTGGACCTATCAGTTTCGAGGTCTACAGCCAGACTGAGATGAAATGTTTTAAAAAACAGCAGGATGTACTCTTCACCTGAATACGCAACGGCTAATCCGCAGCAATTTACTGCACATTTTAGGCAAAGGCGCAACGGAATCGGCAACGCATATTATGTGCGGCATTGATGCGGACAGTGTCGGCAGAAATACGCCACGTCTGGCCATTCTCTAAGAGTGCATTCTTGTGTCGGTCAACAACTGTGTATTCAAGATGATGCTACATTTCACTTTGGAGCATTAGTTCTCATTGATTTTTTACCATTTCTGTTCTATGTTCATTTTTTAGGCCCAGAAATCATGGATCGAACGAGTATTTCACAAGAGAGAGTGCGTGCACATCATACCCAGCACCAAAGACCCCCATAGGTAAAGGTTGAACTTATGATCTTTCTTTAATCATGTCATTTTTTTAAGGAATTTAATTAATTTTATGCTTCAGTCATGTCATCGTGTTCTAGTTAAAGGGAACCTGTCACGTTGAGCATGGTGTCCTATCTGCGGGCAGCATGTTATAGAGCAGGAGGAGCTGAGCAGATTGATGCATGGCTTTGTGGGAAAATATTAAGTATAACTAATGAGCAGAGATTTAGATCAAAAAATGAATAGTTATATGGAATGTTTTCCCAGAAAACTATATATCAATCTGTTCAGCTCCTCCTGGCCTATAAAATGCTGCCTGCAAAGTGAACTACAGGTTGCCTTTAATAAAAAGGCTTGGCTTCTCTAAAAAAATGTTAAATGTCATCTGTTACCAGAAAGACCCTTTTATTTGATACTCTAAAAAAGAAAAGCTAGCGGGTGTGTCTACTCCCACTAAACCACACCCCTATTCTGCGTGGTGATGTATGTAAATTAGTGTTTCTGAACCTTCGAAACCAGAAAAGGCACCAAGAGTCTATGAGTGTTTCTTTATCAGGGCATTCTCTAAAATGAAATGGTCTGCCTACAAAACAAGCTGTAATTGAGATTGGTGCCCAATTAAGGGTTTTAATATGTGCCCCCTCGGCCTCTGAAGTTCAGCATTAAAGCTGAATTATCATTTCATTTATTTGCCCGTTGCTTCCCATTCCCCCCCAATCCCAAGCATTCTAATAAATAATACATACTCCACATTTTCCCCTTCCTCTCCACACATGTACAGTCCTCAATGCAGAGCCAGGTGGCCAACCTACCATGTATCTGTAGTAGGGTCCACAGGTTCCACCCCTCATAAATATATTATGTAAGAGGTTTAAGGGGAAGCGCTCATTGTACCCCAACAACTACAGCATTATCAGCAGCTTGGACACAGTTGTACAAAGAAATGTCATACTATTTTTTTAAAAGAACAAACAAACAAAAATATAATAAATTGCAAAAACAAGTAGCGACTGCTTACTGGGGACAGGTATCATCATTTAGGCTTCGTTCACATCTGCGTCAGGGCTCCATTCTGAAGTTCCGTCTGAGCTTTCCGTCAGAATGGAGCCATGACTGACACAAACGGAAACCATAATTTTCCACTTCCATCACCATTGATTTCAATGGTGATGGATCCGATGCCAATGGAACATTGGAAAGGAACGGAGCCCTGACGCAGATGTGAACGAAGCCTTAGATGTATTCGATGAGTAAACTTCAAACATTTTCCTTTTTATATACCATGCTTTATTATATAACATTTACAACATGTATATCTGAGACCATTCAGAACTAAGCAAACACTTTAAGTCTGTTCAAAGAATAAGGGACCCAAGCCAAAGAAATGTAAAGCGCCTCAGGAGAAGGTTAATGAACAAGTCTATTATTTGGAGTCTCGCGATTGGTTCCCGTTTTATTTGGGGATTACGTCATAAGAAGTACAAACATTTTGACAGAGTGTAAAGGTTACATGGAGTTTAATCCCAGCAAGAACACAAGAAACGTAATGTAATAGCTTGCCCAGTGTTTGAGTTCAGCATACTGCGGAAAGCTTAACACAGCACAGACGCTGTCCTGGAAGTTCAGATTGTCTTGTCTAGTTTTTCAGTATGATGTGTTGTAATTCTAAAACAATTACCATATTGTGTTCCTTATACTTGTAGGTGTTGCTGTGGGCGTCTCATAGGCCAGCATGTTGGCTTGACACCAAGTATATCCATTATCCAAAATGAAAAGAATGAAGGCAGGCTGAATCGTAATGATATTCAGTCCGAAAAGTGGTCGATCGGAAAACATACTCAGCTCAGCCCCACTGATGCCTTTGGGACAATCGAATTCCAGGGTGGGGGGCACTCCAATAAGGCGATGGTACATCTCTCTTATACTCTGTTATATGTTTTTTATATATCTTAAACTATACCACTATGATGTATTTTGACACTATGGTATCTACAGTGGATGTATTTCTATGTTAGTTTCTGTAAATTTAAGGGCAGATGAACTGTTGATGACCATTGGCTATTTAGTCAGCAAATGTAAAATCTATAATTGTTTTAATATTTCGTGATACTGTTCTCACATATTGCAGTGTAGAAAAAAACAGCTGCTACCTGGAAATCATCAACAAGTAGGCTAGCTGGTGCTGACAGTTCTCATTATTAACTCTGATTAACTCTTGTGTATCTTTTTTTTTTTCCTCTGACTTTAATTAGAATATATTACACCCCCCTCTCTTCCTTTTCTGAGTGCACGGGGTGAAAAAAAAAACAAACTTAAAATAACTAAATAAATAACTAGGTCAATAAATCGTGGTTTCAGTCAGAAAAAAATTTGTCTTGGTTATCAAATAAACACTTCATCAATTTTTCCCAGACTTTTCTCTGAACTCCCTCCCTCTGATAGATATGTAGCCATTCTAATGTAGTCAAAAACTTGAACAGATTTACTTTTGTGTATCTTAATACTCCCTGCAGTTAATAAACACATGTGAACATGCCTTACTCAGAGACATACAGTGTCCAGACAGAGACATACAGTACTGCATAGCGTGACCAATTAATGCAATACACTGCTCAGATACATAGTGCATACTACTACATTGCCCAGATAAGTGACATACAGTGCCTGCACAAAGCAAAAAAGAAGCCATATAGGAGCCATAATTTGATCACCTAGAGTTAAATGGTCCTGAGAGAGTGCCATACTTTGCCCATAGAGCCTTATAGTACTGATCTAGTGACATATTATGCTCACATAGTGCCACATTGTCCCCAGAGCGAGTCATGTACTTTGCCAGCATAGACCGCATTGTGCGCATATAGAGCCAAAGTGTCCTCACAATGCCAAATGCTGCTCATATTGTACACAACAGTGCCCGGAGATTGCCATAGGGTGCACATAGAGCCAAATTGTATTCACATCATGCAAAAGAGTGGCCAATTTTTCCATACATTACCCAGATAGATTGTGGTATATAGTTTCCACGTAGTGTCTATAGCACCCCCCCCCCCTCTCATAGTAGAGCAGCCACAAATTACCTCCTCTTTTTCATTCATGCAATCAAATTATGTTAATAAAACTAGTACTGTCTCCCAACTGTGAGGACCTCAAGGCTGGGTTCACACGACCTATTTTCAGGCGTAAACGAGGCGTATTATGCCTCGATTTACGCCTGAAAATAGGGCTACAATACGTCGGCAAACATCTGCCCATTCATTTGAATGGGTTTGCCGACGTACTGTGCAGACGACCTGTAATTTACGCGTCGTCGTTTGACAGCTGTCAAACGATGACGCGTAAAATAACTGCCTCGGCAAAGAAGTGCAGGACACTTCTTTGCAACGTAATTTGAGTCGTTCTTCATTGAAGTCAATGAAGAGCAGCTCAAGATTACGGGCATCAATGACACCTCGCATAATGCGAGGAGGAGCTTTTACGTCTGAAACGTGGCAGCTGTTTTCTCCTGAAAACAGTCTGTCTTTTCAGACGTAAAAGACAGTTCTCGTGTGCACATACCCTTAGGACTCAGCAGCATCGGGAAGGGCAGGGTGGGGCCAATTGAGAGGCATGAAGGGGTGACCCCATAACCTTCCTCTATGACTATAAGCATCCGCAGCTTTTGATGGTTTATAAGTAACAATTACACTATAGCAAAAAACAACAACAACTCAAGTGAAAGCACTGTATGCTAAAAAAATAAAAATGCTAAATTCAACTTTTGATGAGTATATAGCCAATGTTAGTCAAAATGTAAGCTTCTCTGTAACTTTTTCTATACATGCAACCTGGAAGGGTGTCTGTAAAATGTGTAATTGGACCAGTTGTATATATACATAGTTGAAATAGTTAGGTTAGACATTTCTTTTTGGACGTACTGATGTTTAAGGGAGTTGTTCAGTATTAAAACAGATGGTCTTCTTTATTTCCTGAAACAGCGCCTTTTTCTTCCATGGGTTGTATCTGGTATTGCAGTTAATCCTCGTTCAAGCGAATGGAAAACGCAGACCATCTTTTCTAATTCCGAACAACTTGTTAAAAGACAATCAAGTATTTAAAGAAAAGTTCTGAAATACCATTGATGCACTGACATCTTAATACGTTTTATAGTGTATAGACAGCTATGGCTGTGTTCACATCACGTTACAGCCCTACGTCAAACATACAGATGTGTCCAATTTTGCCTTCGCATGAATCTGATTACACACTACAATTTCTCATGAAACCAATTCAATACAATATCGCGACATGCTAGTCAAACCATTGACAGGTTGCAATCCACATCACAACCACTGGCTGGTCACACAAAGACACATGTAGCATAGACATCTCGTGACAGAGTATTGCAAAATCATGTTTGTATTCAAAGCTGGTCATGTCACGCCACACATCTCAGGATATGTTGAGATAAGAAAAAAGGAAAGGAAAGACACATCTGTATACGTCAGGGATCTCCCGAAATATTCCTCCGACTGAGGGCTGCAACATATCTTCCTGTATAGGCATACAGTGGGATACATCGCTTATAGACTCCCATTGTTGAAAAAAAACATATACCGAGCGATGTATGTTTTTTTTTATGGTATCCATCCATATAGAAAAGATTTACAGACGCAACACTTTTTTACGGTTTCAGCAAATAAATGTTATTTTTTGTAAAAAGAAAAGTTATACAATTTTCCAATATAATTTCTGATTTCAACAGCTCTACTTGACACAGCTCTAATAACTGTACTGTAACTGTAATCAGTTCTGCGCTTTTTGTTAATCACATGACCAAGACACATTTTTATCTACCGGAAGTAAGCAATAAATGTTTCTATTGAATGAAAGCAAGCTAAGATCTTTAAAACTCATAAGGAATTGATACAAAATGCATATTGAATAATTGCATAACTTTTCGTTATACAAAGATAACATTTTTTTGCTGAAACTGGAATACCCCTTGAGGACAACAAATCCCGTTCATGGCTTTTTTTTTTTTTTTTGAGAATAAAATAATAGACAATAATTGAGTGGGGACAGGAAGCTTTCCATTTACTCCTCATATAAGAACTTCTAGTAATCTTAAAGTGAAGCTCCACCTATGTCTGCAGTTCAATGGTAAAACATTGGCTGTGGTAAATTGCAGCTTGTATACTGATGGTGGGTTTGCTGGACAAGCAATGGGAATTTATAATTTCCAAGAGCCTATCCACAGCTAAAAGGAATGACACCTATTACGAACATTATATTGAAGATGTATGTTTGAGGATACAATTTAAAGGGTATATCCGAGGACCAAAAATTGCAAAAATTGCATTGCAATAACATTTTTAAGTAAAAAGAAGTCACTTACTTATGTACTTTAATATAAAATTTGGTACTAAAACGTGCAGTTCAAACCCGGTGAATTGTTCCCGGAAGTCCTGGAGCTTTTCTAATATTGATGACGCGCCGACACGGCCCCACGTGACTGAGGGCTTGCTTCCTGTGCTGTTTGTGCGGCGTGTTATCAATGGCATGACCGCAAGGGGCTGTCACATGGCCTATTGCTGGAGTCCCAAAGCAGAGCATTTGCTAGCGCTTTGCTCGGGACTCCAGCACTGCTCCCGACACTTGGTCAGTGACTTCAGGGGATTCCTATAGCTGGAGTTCCCGAGCAGAGCATCAGCTGTTGCTCTGCCCGGGGACTCCAGCACTGCTGCCAACGTCACTGTCACTGTCCATATATGGACAGTGACGTCGGCAGCAGTACTGGAGTCCCCGGGCAGAGCAACAGCTGATGTTCTGCTCAGGAACTCCAGCGATGGGAAACCTCTGAAGTCACTGACCACATATGCTGATGCTCTGCCTGGAGACTTCAGCACTGCTGCCGACGCTAATGTCACTGTCCATATAATTTTTTTAAAAATACATTAGTAAGTGACTTCTTTTTACATAAAAATATTAATGCAATGCAATTTTTGATATTTTTGGTCCCCCGGATAACCACTTTTAACTTCCTCAAAAATATAGTAGTAGCATTAAAGAAAATATAACAGGATTTTTTACCTAAAATGACAAGATAGAACTTCTGCATTTTAACCATTTAAGTATTGTTATTTTATATATTTTGTTTCTGTTTGCTTGCAGTATGTACGTGTTTCCTTTGACACCAAGCCTGACTTACTGCTGCACCTTATGACAAAGGAGTGGCAGCTAGAACTGCCAAAGCTTCTCATATCAGTCCACGGAGGCCTCCAAAATTTTGAACTTCAGCCAAAACTGAAACAGGTCTTTGGGAAAGGCCTTATTAAAGCGGCCATGACAACAGGAGCTTGGATATTCACTGGCGGAGTCAACACTGGTACAATACATTTTTTGGGATGAATGGCTGGATGGGAAAATAATCCAAATATGAGGCTGTATTCATAAAACCCAAATATGAGGCAGCAATCCAGATATGATGGAAAGATAAAAAATCCTTTATTCACCCCTATGCAATGCTTCAGCCCAACTTTATGGGGCTCTCTCCCATAGAATTGGGCTGAAAAGTTGCATTGGGATAAAAAAAAGGATTCTTATCTTTTCATTACATCTGGATTGCTGCCTCATATTTGGATTTTATTACTACTGAGGGATACCAAGTCGTAGTCCTGGGAGGATTTGCACCCACATTCTTATTTTTGCTGTGCTGCTTTATTCTCTATGATAAAAGATAGATAGATAGATTTTCTGTTTTGGCTTGTCTTGTGCAGAAATCATGGTTCCTTAACCCCTTCCTGCATTTGACTGTACTATTACGTCCTAATTGCTGTGTTCTGTCCGCAATAGGAAGTAATAGTACATCTGTAATGGTGGGGGGGGGTAGGGAAACGGACAAGTGAGCCCTAATCTACCCGCCACTCTGTCCCTGCCTACTTGCAACGACCCGCCCTAGACGACGGGGTACAACTGGGCGGCGGTCCCTGCGCTCAGTAAGTGCATGACAAACACGACAAACAAACAAGGGAACACAAGCAAGGGAAATGGGCAGTTGCTCGCGGAAACACCGTGAGCAACAGAGTAGTGAACGAGCCGAGTCAAGCCAGGAGAGTGCGAGGTACAAAGCGAAAAGCAGAAGAGTAGTCGGTAAGCCGGGGTCTGTATGGAGCAGGATCAAAAAGTAGCAGGAGCTGTAGCTGGGCCAGGAAACCTCAAGGAAAGAATTCACAAGCACAGATGGACAGGAAGAGCAGGCTTAAATAGACCGAGGGCGGGAGCTAGCTGAGTCTGGCCAGGTTGCGATAGGCTCTCCCACTCCTAAGCCTGCCAGCCTGAGTGGAGGAAGCTGGTGTCTGTCTCAGGGATGTACACTCAGGTGTTGACTGATTAATTCTGGGAGTTAACCCTGAAGCAGTGCCTGGCAGATCCTTTACAACATCAGCAGCTGGTGCAGACATCCCACCTCAACGTCCGGGATTAAAGATAACCCCAGCAGTTTACCTCTTAGAAGCAGCAGCGAATAGCAACCGCAGCATTTGAGTGGTCCGACAGAGGGGGCACTCAATTGCGGTGAGCTGATGGGTTGCTATGACAGGCTAAAAAAGTTGTATTATAGTGCAAAAGTGATTGGAAAAAAAATTAAAAAATAAGAAAAAAAATAAATATATATATATATATATATATATATATATATATATATGTATATATATATATATATATATATGTATATATACATAAATGAATAAAAGAAATTAGAGCAGCACCAAGATATATAAATGGCCAATGGTGGGTGCAGAGCCCATGACTCGCAGCCTGCAAGCCTTAGGTATACAATAATAGAAAATAGGCAGCACTCCAAAAAAATAAGTGAAAAAAGTTTTGATTTTATTAGCCCACGAGCTATATCTACTAGTCCTTCTCAATGAATTATAATATCATCAAAAGTTTATTTATTTCAGTAATTCAATTCAAAAAGTGAAACTCATATATTATATAGATTAATTACACACAGAGTGATCTATTTTCTTTTTTTTTTTTCTTTTAATGTTGATGATTATGGTAACAGTTAATGAAAACCCAAAATTTAGTGTCTCAGAAAATTAGAATATTATATAAATCCAATTTCAAAAATGATTTTTAATACTGAAATGTTGGCCTACTGAAAAGTATGTACATTATATGCCCTCAATACTTGGTCGGGGCTCCGTTTGCATGAATTACTGCATCAATGCGGCGTGGCATGGAGGCGATCAGCCTGTGGCACTGCTGAGGTGTTATGGACACCAGGTTGCTTTGATAGCGGCCTTCAGCTCGTCTGCATTGTTGGGTCTGGTGTCTCTCATCTTCCTCTTGATACTGTGGTTAGTAAACCAGGATTGGTACTTTTGGCAGTCTGGGCAGGTGCCAAGTCCTGCTGGAAAATGAAATCAGCATCTCCATAAAGCTTGTCAGCAGAAGGAAGCATGAAGTGCTCTAAAATTTCCTGGTAGACGGCTGCGCTGACTCTTGACTTGATATAACACAGTGGACCAACACCAGCAGATGACCTGGCTCCCCAAACCATCACTGCCTGTGGAAACATCACACTGGACCGCAAGCAACTTGGATTGATGTCTCTCCACTATTCCTCTGGACTCTGGGACCTTGATTTCCAAATCAAATGCTAAATTTAATTTCATCTGAAAACAGGACTTTGGACCACTGAGCAACAGTGTTGGTCCACTGTGTTATAGCAAGTCCAGAGTCAGCGCAGTCGTCTACCAGGACATTTTCGAGCACTTCATGCTTCCCTCTGCTGACAAGCTTTATGGAGATGCTGATTTCATTTTCCAGCAGGACTTGGAAAAGGTGGAATTGCTTTTTTTTCCTACCACCACACAAAAATTATAAAAGTTAATCAATATGTGCACCAAAACAGTGCCTTACGACGACTTATTCTGCTAAACACAAGCTCTCTTAAATCTACATTGATGGAAAAATATAATGTTCTGGCTCTTGGACTGCGGCAACATAAAAAGTGCTTTTATTGTTCAAAAGTAGTCAAACATAAGTAAAAATTGAAAATATTTAGTACCGCCATAATTGTACCGACCAGTAGAAAAAAAGTTACCATGTTATTTAAGCTAAACGTTTAACAGCGTAAATTAAAAAGGAAAACAACAACGGAAATTGCTGTTTTTTACATTACCCCCTAAAGAAAGTAAGTAAAAGGTAATAAATAGGTTAGTCATCTGGGAGGAGGCAAATATTTTTCCGCAGTGCAATATACAGTATCCACTGTATATTGTCATAGGTCAAGATATAAATGAACAAGCTAGACCACATGTATGACCTTACCGTTATTTTGCACATCACAGTTCAGTAATTCTGTATGAGATATTTTAGATTTTTACTTGTTGAAATTCAACCTGCAATGTCAGACTCATGTCAGGTAGTCTCAGATGAGATCTACTTGAGCTATTTTCTCTGCTTGCTAATCTGGAAACGAAGATATACAACAGAAGACAGATACATTATCAAGGGAGTAGTAGTCTGTACTGTTATTCCTAATAGCAAAATAAACTTTTCTGCTCAGGGATATTTTCCAAGACGGAGATGATGATAAATTTATAAAAAAAAAATATGGTTTTACTCATTTTTGACAATTTAAAGAAAAACTTCACTGAGAACTTTGTTCTTGATTTATTTTATAAAAAGCAAAGATGAGTGACTTTATCGTGTAAAAATAATACAATGTAAAATAAAAACAGTGCATATAGTGTAGAAATAATACCAACATAATGTGCATAATTGTGCTATAATTCTACCCAATGTACAGTGTAGAAATAATAATACCATATAGAACTAAAATAATAGCACCATACAGCGCATATACACAAACACTTGTAACATACAAGCACACACAAACGTGTATTCACTGCATAGATAAGCACAAACATTGAATACATACATGTATATATGCATAGGCACTGCATATAGCTACCCCTACACTCATTACATACATGTAGACACACATGTTTGCACATACAGACATATGCATGCTCACTACATGAAGGCGCACAAACGTATGTACATAGACACATGCTTACTAAATATATGCGTGTACACACTCAGTACATATATTTATGCACATATAGACATTCACGATACACAGGAATAAACATGTACACACTCAATGCCTAATACGCCCACATTAGAACAGCCTTACTACATACATGCACATATACACTTACACATGCGTTTATTGTGCCCTCGAACCTATCTCTTCCGATCATTCTGTAAAGAGAGGAAGTGCTGAAAGAAGGCAACAGCAACAGGGAGTGGTATTTGAGTTACATAGTTAGTACGGATGAAAAAAGACACATGTCCATCAAGTTCAACCAAGGGATGGGAAAAGGGAAGGTAAAAATTTCTACACATAGGAGCTTATATTTTTTTGTTCTAGGAAATTATCTAAGCCTTTTTTAAAGCCATCTACTGTCCCTGCTGTGACCAGCTCCTGCGGTAGACTATCCCATAGATTCACAGTTCTCACAGTAAAGAAGGCTTGTCGCCTCTGCAGATTGAACCTTTTTTTTTCTCCAGATGAAGGGAGTGCCCCCTTGTTTTTTGAGGGGGTTTTACATGGAACAGGATTTCACCATTCATTCATTTTGTATGTGCCATTAATATATTTATATAAGTTAATCATGTCCCCGCTTAGTCGTCTCTTTTCAAGGCTAAATAGGTTTAATTATTTTAATCTTCTCATAACTTAGATTCTCCATCCCCCTTATTAGTTTAAACCATACAAAAAAGAACTAGAGCATGTAGCCAAAAGTATATAAGAATATAACAATTTTATTACACAAATACGACAAACACTGTATTAAAAAACATATAAAGACAAGACTCCAGTAAAGTTTATGGAGCGAAACATGGGGGGTCTCTGTGGTAGAGCGAACATTGGTTCATACAACTTCCTTTGCGCTATGGGTAAGGCTGCCTTTTGATTGATATTTGCATGCACTGACACTTTCTCTTGTTCCCCCTTTCACTAGTCGAAAATGTTTACAGGGTATTAGATGTAATCAGTATGGAACCCCTTTGGGTCTGAAATAGTTTTTGCAGTTATTTAGTACAGCTTTTCTATTTTTACATGTTATCCAGCAATTTCAATGTTTCGCTCCATAAACTTTACTAGAGTCTTGTCTTTATATGTTTTTTTAATACAGTGTTTGTCGTATTTGTGTAATAAAATTGTTATATTCTTATATACATTTGGCTACATGCTCTAGTTCTTTTTTGTATGGTTTATATAGTTATGGAGCTGCCTGCAGGGTAAATCATGGGGGGATGTTGGTATAATAAACATTACCCAGCCCTTAACATAACTGCTTTTGGCGTTTATATATTGATTACCCCTTATTAGTTTAGTTGCTCTTTGTATTTTTTCCAACTCCAGGGTATCCGTTCTATGAACTGGAGCCCAGAACTGAACTGCATATTCTAAATGAGGCCTCACTAATGCTTTGTACAGTGGTAATATCATATCCCTGTCCGGCGAGTCCATGCCTCCTTTTAATACATGACAATATCTTCCTGGCCTTAGAAACAGCTGATTGACATTGCATGTGGTTATTTAGTTTATGATCTACATTTACTCCCAGATCCTTCTCAACAAGTGAATCCCCCAGTGTAGCTCCCCCTAGGAAATATGATGCATTCAGGTTGTTCGTACCCAGGTGCATAACTTTACATTTATCTACATTAAACCTCATTTGCCAAGTGGATGTCCAAACACTTAGGGCATGCCCCCACGTGGCGTATTTCCTCCGCAACTGTCCGCATCAATGCCGCACAGAATCTGCGTTGCAGATTCTGTGGCGGATCTGCCCAAAATGTGCAGTAAATTGATGCGGACTGGCCGTTGCGTATTGAGATGAAAGTACTTCCCTTCTCTCTATCAGTGCAGGATAGAGAGAAGGGACAGCACTTTCCCTAGTAAAAGTAAAAGAAATTCATACTTACCGGCCGTTGTCTTGGTGACGCGTCCCTCTTTCGGCATCCAGCCCGACCTCCCTGGATGACGCGGCAGTCCATGTGACCGCTGCAGCCTGTGATTGGCTGCAGCCGTCACTTAGACTGAAACGTCATCCTGGGAAGCCGGACTGTAGGAAGAAGCAGGGAGTTCTCGGTAAGTATGAACTTCTATTTTTTTTACAGGTTGCTGTATATTGTGATCGGTAGTCACTGTCCAGGGTGCTGAAACAGTTACTGCCGATCGCTTAACTCTTGCAGCACCATGGACAGTGACTATTTACTGACGTCGCCTAGCAACGCTCCCGTAATTACGGGTGCACACACGTAGTCACCCGTAATTATGGGAGCCCCATTGACTTCCTCAATCTGGCTGTAGACCTAGAAATACACATAGGTCCAGCCAGAATGAAGAAATGTCATGTTAAAAAACCAATACGCTCCGCAGCACACATAACCATGTACATGACATCTGCGGACTTTATTGCAGAATTTTGAATCTCCATTGAAGTCAATGGAGAACTTCCGCAATGAGTCCGCAACCAGTCCGCCACAGGTCCGCAACATCCATTGTATGCTGCGGACACCAAATTCCGCACCGCAGGCTCTGCTCTGCAGCGGAATTTTCTGCATTGTCTAAACGAACCCTACTAAAAAGAAGTGGAAGGCAATGGAGAAACGGGTCCACTGCGGATTAACGCTGCGGAGTGTCCGCAGCGGAATTCCAGAGCAATTCCGCCACGTGGGGCTTTGCCCTTAATGTGTCCAAATCAGCTTGTAATTTACGAACATCTTCCATAGACTGAACATTACTACATAGCTTGGTGTCATCTGCAAAAATAGAAATAGTGCTATTAATCCCATCCTCTATATCATTAATAAATAAGTTGAATAATAGTGGTCCCAGCACTGAACCCTGCGGTACACCACTTATAACCGGGGACCATTCAGAGTAGGAATCATTTACCACAACTCTCTGGATACGGTCCTTGAGCCAATTCTCAATCCAATTACAAACTATACTTTCTAAACCTATAGTCCTTAATTTACCCATTAGACGTCTATGAGGGACAGTGTCAAATGCCTTTGCAAAGTCCAAAAACACTATATCCACAGCGGCCCCTCTGTCTAGGCTTCTGCTCACCTCTTCATAAAAACAAATCAGGTTCGTTTGACAACTTCTGTCCTTAGTAAAACCATGCTGGTTGTCACTTATAATACTTTTTATTGTCACATAATCCTGTATATAGTCCCTCAATAGCCCCTCAAACATTTTCCCCACGATGGATGTTAATCTTACTGGTCTATAATTACCCGGGGAAGACCTAGAACCCTTTTTGAAAATAGGCACCACATTTGCCCTGCGCCAGTCCCTTGGCACTATACCAGTCACTAGAGAATCTCTGATTATGAAAAGGGGGACAGAAATAACTGAACTAAGCTCCTTAAGAACTCTATGGTGTAACCCATCTGGTCCCGGGGCCTTGTGTACATTTATTTTATTTAACTTAGCTTGGACCATATCTACATTCATCCAATTCAGTATATCAACGGATATATTAACAGCACTGGCACCGGCTACATCAGCTGCTCTTTCTTCTGTTGTATATACAGAGATAAAGAACCCATAAACTAATATATGAAGTGCATCTGATGGACAGTTGTTCAGAAGTCTAGCAGCAGCAATTTATGAATGGTGCAGGGTATCATAAAAGTTGGCATTCGGGCTGTACTAGTTTAGCAATCTGTAAGAATTTGCGGCATGTGACTGCAAGACATATATAATACAAAAAAATGATACTATACAGGTGTGAAAGGTTGATGAAAGTTGACATCTAAATGCTTGTTTTTATTATGTTTCATGTGTCCTACAACTTTTCAGGTGTCATACGCCATGTAGGGGATGCTTTGAAAGACCATGCATCCAAGTCAAGAGGGAAGATCTGCACAATCGGTATTGCCCCCTGGGGAATAGTAGAGAACCAAGAGGACCTCATTGGCAAAGACGTAAGTAATTTCTACTACTGTGATTACTAAACTCAATGGTTGTACAACAAATGGCGGCGTCCTTAGACATTGTATCAAGAGTCCAACTTATATGGATGAAATGCAATAGTTCAATCACTATAACTATTGATTCAAGTAAAATGTATTTTTAAATGTGAATATTGTCGACACTATTAAATATTCTAACTATTACTATTAATACTATTATAAATGTATTATATATTTGTTTTTCTGGGCTTTCTTCTAGCAATGAGAGAGAAAGATAATTTCGGTGGTTTCGTTTTGTTTTCACAGTTCCCTAAGTTATTGCAAGATGGGACTTATCAATGTCCTTATCAATAAGATTGCCTTTGTGTCAGCAGTAGTTACTTCCCTGGGTATGGATTAACATTAAATCCAAACAGATTTATTCCAAGCTCTATCTGTCTTCGATCTAATCTCGCTTCATTAAACAATATAATACAACATTTGGCAATATTGTAGTGGGAAATTTTACAATTTGGTGGTAAAATATCAATATCTATGCGACTAAATCATTTACAGCAATATACGTAGTCTGCATCTATTTCTGCACTTAACACAAATAATAACAATATGATTTAATAAGAGGGCACAGATTTACAATAACACTTCTGGAACAGTTCATGCTGTTTTAACCATGGTTTAGCGTTCTGCATATTATTATTACTCTAATTTTTAGTACACATTCGAAAAAGAACATAGACCTTTTGAAAATACTAAATCCCTCAATCTATAATTATAAATATGCTTTGCAGTAAAGAAAAGGAGAATAAGAACATTGTAAATGTTATTAATTTTAAAACAAGTGATTCATCTCCCAGTGCAATGCAATAGCAATACATACACCGTTCAGCCGTAACATGAATTAAAGGGGTTGTCCAGTTTTTATTTATTTATTTAATTTATTTATTTAGAGAATAGGACATCATACAGTTTTCTAATATACATGTATTTTAAATTCTTCTCAAATACCTTTCATATATCAGTGGCTCTGTCTAAAAAATAATAAATGGTACATATAGCCCACATTAGTCCTGTGTAATGCATCCATGCGCTAACCTAATGGAGTAAACGTGGCATCAGTCATGTGACCCACCACCCACACATCATGTGACCCTGGTATTTTGTTAACATTGTCCAGGTATCTAACAGGTGAAAAGAGACAGGTAGCTAGAGACAGGCAGCCATTTTATACATCATCTAGAGACAGACAGCTATGTTATATAAGTAAATACATGCACAGTAAAAGTTGTTCATTATTATTCCAGCATTAATCCTATTCACTTAGCCTGTAGATGTGTCCTCTATGTTGTCCCATGTAACCCTGTTGCTAACTGAATGACAGTGGTCACATGATCTGTGTGGGGGTCACATGATTGATGCCATCTTTAGTCCTATTCAGTTGGCCATTGGATTTTTTACACAGGACTAATCTGGGTTATGCCATTCTACTGTGAAGAGACATGGTCCATCTCACTGTTATAGGAAATGTTTTTGAGCAGCATTTCTAATACATGTATATTAGAAGACTGTATGATTTCCTACTCTATAAATTAATAACTAAAATTAAAAGGGGACGACCCCGTTAAAACCACTGACTGGTGACGTGAATGACATTGATTATCTTGTTTCATTTGCGCCTGTAAAGGGGTGGGATATATTAGGCAGCAAGTGAACAGTCAGTCCTTTAAAGTTGATGTGTTGAAAGCAGGATCTGAATGAATTTGACAGGGACCAAATTGTGATGGCTAGACGTCTGGGTCAGAGAATCTCCAAAACGAAGGGTCTTGTGGGGTGTTTGTGGTTTACAGTGGTTAGTACCTACCAAAAGTGGTCCAAGGAAGGACAACTGGTGAACTGGGAACAGGGTCATGGGTGACCAAGAATCTTTTATGCACATGGGAAGAAAAGGCTAGCCCATCTGGTACGATCCCCTAGAGCTACTGCGGCACAAATTGCTGAAAAAGTTAATGCTAGCTATGATAGAGTGGTGTCAGTGCATCGCAGCTTTTTTGCGTTTGGGGTTGCGCAGTCGGAGACCACTCAGAGTGCCCATGCTGACCCCTGTCCACTGCCAAAAGCACCTACAATCAGCACGTGTGCATCAGAACTGGTCCATGAAGCAATGAAAGATGGTGACCTGGTCTGATGAATAATGTTTCCTTTTAAATCATGTGGACGGTCGGGTGCGTGTGCGTCACTTATCTGGGAAAGAGATGGCACCAGGATTCACTATGGGAAGAAGGCAAGCCAGCGGAGGCAGTGTGATGCCTTGGGCAGGTTGCTAGGAAACCTTGGATTTTTTAATTCATGTGGATATTACTTTAACCCACACTACCTACCTAAATATTGTTGCAGACAAAGTACACCCCTTCATGGCAAGGTTGTTCCCTAATGGCAGTGGCCACTTTCAGCAGAATAATCTGCCCTCCCACACGGCAAAAATTGTTCTGGAATGGTTTGAATAACATGACAAAGCGTTCAAGATGTTGACGGCCTCCAAATTCTCCAGATTTCAATTAGATCAAGCGTCTGAGGGATGTGCAGGTAAAACAAGTCCTATTTGGTCCGATGGAGGCCCCACCTCGCAGTTGACAGGACTTTAAGGATCTGTTGATAACATCTTGGTGCCAGACAACACAGGACACCTTCAGAGGTCTTGTGAAATCCATGTCTCGATTGGCCAGAGCTCTTTTGGTGGCACAAGGGGGATCTACACAATAATAGGTCGATGTTTTTAATGTTATGGCTGAAATGTGTATATAAATATAATATGTATGAATTAATATAGCTGTGAAATAAATAAATATGAATTAATATATCTGAAATACATTTTGCAATGTTTTTTTCTGAAATTGTGCGTGGGGTGGAGGTGCAATGTATATCACCGAATTGATTAAAATATAATTCCCTAATGTCTTGTCATTTGACAAATCACTTCTACTCCAAGGAGAAGGAACTCTAGCCTTAAGCTGCACACTCTATAGTATTGTGAGAATTTACATTTCTCTGTTTCTGAAGCCTGTCATTTAGTTATGGGCTGTTTTAAGGATGTCTATCTTCTGCATGTAGAAGACTATAGAATTTATTCAGCCAGGAGTAGACTGATAGTTATCCAGGTCCCTGAGCCTCCCTCTATGACGTCCACATGTCCTAAGAGGGAATATGGACTGTGTTTTTCTTTATTAACCAACCTTCTTAACAACTGTATATTTAGCTGACCATAGATGTAAAGATTCTCCCCAATGTATTTGCATTGCCCTACATGTACTGATAATAAAGTTCATGCTAAAACCATTGCTACTGACTACAAAGCATAAACAATAAGCGTTCCCACCTATTGTTTTAGTACCATAGACATAACAATAAGCGTTAACAATTGTATTATTAAAAATATTTTTATTTCTATGGCCAGCTTTAACCATATGATTTTTGCAGCTTAAGGAAGACATGCTTAGTGACAACTTCTTTTATTTTGCATTTACTCTATAGGTGGTTCGCCCATATCAGACCATGTCTAATCCCATGAGTAAATTAACGGTATTAAACAGTATGCACTCACACTTTATTCTGGCTGACAATGGGACAACTGGCAAATATGGAGCAGAAGTCAAACTACGACGGCAACTGGAAAAACACATCTCCCTCCAGAAAATTAATACAAGTAAGTAACTTTGTTGTCTATATTATACCCTTTTACCTCATGGGAAAATCTATTTATTTACCCATGGACTACAACTCCATATTAGATAGAGAGACTTTTAAAATACAATATAGCATGTGTAACCTTGTTTGTTTAGTTACCAATATTCAGCATCGTACAGAGGAAGACCTTAGGCAAAAAAGGGCCCATCCAGAAGGTTAAGGCCAGCAGACACCATCCCTAGAAGTACCGTAGGGAGCCCAGAGCTTGTTCACGACCTCCCCTTCCCATTCTTTACAGGAAAGCAGGGTTGTATTATTCTCAGACCCTTCATTGGTGTGCCTGTTGAGAGGGAGCCCCCTCTTAATGCCCTTTAACCATAGGCTTCATCCTTCTTTTTTGTTGTTTTCCAGTAAATAGTCGTGTTCTTCTAAAGTCAAAAGGAATTAAAGGAGTCGTCCAGTTTAACAATAACAGTTTTTTATACCCTATGGGAATTCTGAGTTAATAGAGGAGTGGGGCTTTATCAAGGTACTCATCTCTTGGGCAGAGAGGAGAGAGGTTGCAAAGTGTGTCTCTAGATCTGGAGGACCTGACCTGTGCATATTACACAGACATTCCTTTGATTTGACTGAGCACTGTGTAATGCTTCATTTCCCCTGTTGTGGCACTGCAGGGAAATTGAACAAGTACTGCCAGATTTCCCTACAGTTGATCACTGGGGACCCTAGTAGGGGGACACTTTGAGATCAGCTTATTATCAAAGGACCCTTCTAACAAGTAGAGATAGTCCAAAGTTGAGACCACTTTAACATATGCTTCTTTAAATTGGCTATAATGAATGTGAGTTTGGTAGACAATGTCTTTCATGTCTGGTTGAACTAGATCTTATATGACTGACTGGTTTTCAATCTTACATATAAAAAAAAAACATTTTGTAAACCTGGTAATAATGACAAAAATACTATTGATTATTTAGAATTGCAGAGATCCCACTTCTGCGGTGAGGCACAGTTACAGTAAGTGATTTGTGTCTGACCTCTTTTTGTTCCTCCTCTTTTATTTTGTACCCAGAGATTGATTAAGGCATTATTATCCCTGCAGCTATGAACCTAGCTAGGAAGACTAGGGCTTTAATAGAGACTTATTAAAAAAGAGGAGTCATTTATTTTCCTTTAACTGTGCTGCATTATGCCGTTTAGGAATTGGGAATAGGGCCTGTTCACATCAGCGTCGGCCTTCCGTTCATGGGTTCCGTTTGACCTTTCCGTCAGAGAAACCCATGAACGGAAAACTAAACGGAAACCATAGATTCCGTTTGCATTACCATTGATTTCAATAGAAATGCTTCATTTGCAATTGGTTTCCGTTTGTTTCCGTTCCATAAGGTTTCTGTTTTTTTTAACGGAAACAATAGCGCAGTTGACTACACTATTGTTTCCGCTAAAAAAATGGAAACTTTACGGAATCTTTTCCCTAACCTTTACAGCACTCAGACATCTCCCTCCAGCAAGAATTATTCTAGTGGTTTACTTACCATAAGGGCTCATGAACCCAGCAGAGCCATGTGTAGAGAGACAGTATGGATATGCAGGGAATCCATGCCATTCTGTACTATAGAGCTATAGGGTGCTAAGGGAGAATACTTTCTCACAAGAGGAAATCTATCCGGGTTTGTCCCTGCTTATGTTGCTAGAAAATGGCCCAAACATATAGATGCACTGGCTAGCATCAGAGCAAATGTAAGGTCGGCTACATTCACCAATTATCAAATGCAGTGAGAAGTTCTCTTCCTACTGGAATTTCCCCTTAAATACAAGACCCAAATATTGTGTCAGTAATGGATGAACCAGGCAGAAGATTGTACTTACTGTATTTAAAGAAAACGTATGGATGCAAAGCTCAGATATGGAAATAAATATTGGATTTGGCACCACCAAGCGGCCATGTTATACATTTCTGTGTTTGTATTCCTCTTGAAACAACAAGGCTATGTTCACACGCAGTGGTTTCAGACGTAATTCAGGCGTTTTAAGCCTCGAATTACACCTGAAAAAACTCCCCTAATACGACCAAAAAACATCTGCCCATTGCTTTCAATGGGAATTACGATGCTCTGTTCCCACGAACCTTTAGACTGGGTTCACACACCCTATTTACGGACGTAATTCGGGCGTTTTAACCTCGAATTACGTCCAAAATTACGGCACCAAAGCGTCGGCAAACATCTGCCCATTCATTTGAATGGGCATTACGATGTTCTGTGCCGACGGTCATTTTTTTTACGCGCTGCAGAAGTGCCTGTCATTTCTTGAAACGTAATTGGAGCCGTTTTCCATTGACACCATGGAAAAACAGCTCCAATTACGTCCGTAATGGACGCAGCGAAAAGCGCCTGCAACATGCCATTACGTCTGAAATTCCGGAGCTGTTTTCTCCTGAAAACAGCTCCGTAATTTCAGCCGTAACGGAGGCTGCCGCGTGAACATACCCTTATTCTTCCTGGAGATATATAAATAAGGGTATGTGCACACATAGAGTCAAAAACGTCTGAAAATACGGAGCTGTTTTCAAGGGAAAATAGCCCCTGATTTTCAGACGTTTTTTGAGCAACTCGCGTTTTTCACGGCGTTTTTCGCGGCGTTTTCTACGACCTGTTTTCATTGGAGCCTATGAGAAAACGGCTCCAAAAACGTCCCAAGAAGTGTCCTGCACTTGACGAGGCTGTAATTTTACGAGCCGTCTTTTGACAGCGACGCGTAAAATGACAGGTCGTCGGCACAGCACATTGGCAAACCCATTGAAATGAATGGGCAGATGTTTGCCGACGTATTGGAGCCGTTTTTTCAGACGTAATTTGAGGCGTAAAACGCCTCCATTACATCTGAAAATAGGTTGTGTGAACCCAGCCTAAATTGAAAACTGGGCATTGCCATTCCTCTTGTCAAAAATGTGTGGCCCTACACAGTCTGATACTGATTAGACAGTGTCAATGTGTAAGGACACGCCGCATTAAGGGGAGATTCACACGAACGTTGCGTTTTTGCGCGCGCAAACAACGCAGCGTTTTGCGAGCGCAAAAACCATTTGACAGCTGCGTGTGTCATGCGTGTCTGATGCGCGGCTGCGTGATTTTCGCGCAGCCGGCATCATAGAGATGAGGCTTGTCAACGCCCGTCACTGTCCAAGGTGCTGAAAGAGCTAAATCTTTCAGCACCCTCGACAGTGAATGCCGAACACAACAGCGAAAAACCTGTAAAAAAAAAAGATAAAGTTCCTACTTACCGAGAACTTCCCGGCCGTTGCCTTGGTGACGCGTCCTTGGTGACGCGTCCTTGGTGACGCGCCTCTCTTGACATCGGGCCCCACCTCCCTGGATGACGCAGCAGTCCAAGTGACCGCTGCAGCCTGTGATTGGCTGCAGCCTGTGCTTGGCCTGTGATTGGCTGGAGCTGTCACTTGAACTGAAGTGTCATCCCGGGAGGTCGGACTGCAGGAAGGAGACAGGAGTAATCGGTAAGTTAGAACTTCGGTTTTTTTTTACAGGTTAATGTATTTTGGGATCGCAAGTCACTGTCCATGGTGCTGAAACAGTTTAACTCTTTCAGCACCATGGACAGTGACTATCTCCTGACGTCGCGTACCGATAATTTTTTTGCCGGGATCGGCCAAAACGAGTTTGGCCGAACCCGGTGAAGTTCGGTACGCTTGTCCGGCTTCGCTCATCGCAAAGACACTCCGTTTGGATGTTCAGAAACAGAAAAGCACGTGGTGCTTTTCGGTTTTCATTCATCCTTTTCACTGCTGTTGCGCGAATCACGCTCGTCCCACGGAAGTGCTTCCGTGTGGTGCGCGTGATTTTCACGCACCCATTGACTTCAATGGGTGCGTGATGCGCGAAATACGCAGAGTTATTGAACCTGTCGCGCATTTTGCGCAGCAGACAAACGCTGCGCAAAAAGCACGGACTGTCTGTACTGCCCCATAGACTTGTATTGGTCCATGCGTGCCGCGTGAAAACCACGCGGCCCGCACGGACCGAATACACGCTCGTGTGAATCCCCCCTAACAAGGAGAGTGGTAACACCCAGTTATACATTTATTCATATATTTTCAAGAGGAACAACAGAGGAACAACATAATGCAGAGATCTAAGAAAAAATGTTCCAAAACTGTATTTTTATAGGGAATACAAATATTTACTAAAACAGACATGTGAGGAGAGATGACAGGTCTTTAACCCCTTAGTCACCAGCCTATTTTAGGCCTTAATGACCAAACAATTTTTTAAAGTTTTTCCTTCGTCGCATTCAAAGAGCTATAATTTTTTTCTTTTTGCGTCGACAAGGACTTTTGCGAGACAAGTTGTATTTTTTGATAGCACCATTTTGGGGTACATAGAATTTATTGATTAACTTTTATTAACTTTTTTTGGGGGGAATAGAAAAAAAAACCGAGCAAATTTGCCACACTTTTTTGCGTCCTAAATTTACACCGTTTACCGTGTGGTATAAATAACATAATAACTTTATTCAGCGGGACAGTACGATTGTGGTGATAACAAATTTCTATAGCTTTTTTTATGTTTTACTACTTTTACACAGTAAAAATATTTATTTTTTTCAAAATTATTTGTTTTTGTCGCCATATTTTAAGAGCCATAACTTTTTCATTTTTCCACCGAAGCAGTTGTATGAGGGTTGTTGTTTTTTATTGGTACCATTTTGCAGTACTTGCGACTTTTTGATCACTTTTTATCCAATCTTTCGAAGGCATGATGAACAGAAAACAGAAATTCTGGCATTGTTTTTCATTGGGTTAAGTAATGTAATAGCTTTATAGTTGGGGTCATTACGGATGTGGCGATACCAAATATGTGGAGTCTATGGAGTCTATGGAGGGATGCGTGATGCGTGAAAAGAACGGACATGTCCTATTTTCCCACTGACCCTTCACGCGGTCCATTGAAGCAACGGCTATGTGAATGGCCACATTGAATAGCATAGGTCCGTGGGACGGCCGCTGTTTCAACGGCCGTCCCACGGACGCTTAACACGTTCGTGTGATTCAGGCCTAACTTTTTTTTAGCCCCACTAGGGGACTTTACTATGCGATCATTTGATAAATTTTATAGCACACTGCAATACTTCTATATTGCAGTGTATTATTGCCTGTTAATGTAAAATTGACAGGCATTCACTAGAGGCATCGCGGGTGTGCTAGTGGGGTGAGAGAGGGAGCCTCCTCCCTCTATAAACACTCAGATGCGGCATGTTTGACCATCAGTTAAACGGGCGGGATCGATGCTGATTTCGATCCCGCCCACTCGAGCAGGAAGATTTAACTTCTTCCGTCGGCTCAGATTTATTGTGATGTAGTGCTGTAAAAAGACATATGCACCAGAATAAAGCCCGTTAGTGGCCGCCGTGAAAGGGCGTATTGGCGGTTACTAACGGGTTAAAGTAGAAACATCTCTGCAATTTCATCTGTAACTAGATAAATATTCTACTTTAGGCTGAGTTCACACGTCGCAAACTTGTTGCGGATTTTCACCTCGGACTTTACCCTTTGTAATGCAAGGGTGAGATTTGCATCTAACCTGCAACAAAATCTGTGACAAATCCACGACGTGTGAACTCAGCCTAAGGCTGGGTTCACACACCCTATTTACGGACGTAATTCGGGCGTTTTAGCTCCGAATTACGTCCGAAAATACGGCACCAAAGCGGCAGAAAACATCTGCCTATTCATTTGAATGGGCTTTACGATGTTCTGTGCTGACGGTCATTTTTTTTACGCGCCGCTGTCAAAAGACGGCGCGTAAAAAAGACGCCCGCGTCTAAGAAGTGCATGTCACTTCTTGAGACGTAATTGGAGCCGTTTTCCCTTGACTTCATGGAAAAACAGCTCCAATTACGTCCGTAATGGACGCAGCGAAAAGCGCCTGCACATGCCATTACGTCTGAATTTTCAGCCATTACGGACGTGTACGTGTGAACATACCCTTATAGTTCAATTGGTGCCAGATATAGTACTGGATATTGCCCAGAAGACACACACATCCAATATATCTGAAGAACTTATGACTACATAAGCTGTAATACCACACACAACACATGCACAAGAGTGGTGATGTTTCTGGAAAAAAAAAAGTTGCCTCTTGTTCCTAATCTTATACAACAACCTATGGAACAAATTTCCATCAGTTAGATTCAATCACTCTAGAGATATACTGTATATACTGTACATATTGACAAATATTTCCTGTTGTATGTTTTAAAATAAGGCCCAGTTCACAGAGTTTTTTGGTGCTGATTTTGACGCGGAAACCGTGCCAAAAAATGTCCGAAACCATCTCCACTTGATTTCAATGGGAGGTGGAGACTTTTTCAAAAGTGCCATGTCTTTTGTGGCCGCGGTTCCGCCTCTGACCTCCTCAATGGGAGGCAGAAAAAGCTTTTTGTGGCCGCGGTGCTCAATGGCCACGGGCAAAAAACGCCGTAAAAACCGCAGCATGAAAGTGCAGGCAGGTCAAAATCTGCCTCAAAATTCGTGGAGCAATTTTGAGCCTGATTTTTTCTGCCTGCAAAATACTCCATCTGAACTAGAACTAATTCTTACATCTCTGGGCATCTTAACCAGCAAAGTGATAAACCATAACCTGTACTCTATACTGACATCTGTATGAAAATTAGCCTTTCTTTCTTAACAATTTCCTGTCTAAACAAAAACTATTAGTAATATCAGAACTCATGGGGAAAAGCCACTTAGATACAAGCGTGTAGGGCAAAGCTGCAATCCCTTGAAGCCGAGTCTGGTGAATGGCAGATAAGAAGGCTTATTTATCAATTGAGCTTCTTCTTATAACGCACATATTTCACGCTATGTCAAGATCAGTTTTCAACAATGAATTCACATTCCCTTGCCAGGCCGGATACAATGACTGATTATCGCATTAATAAAAACTATTTTCATTTGCTGTCCAAGTGTTGAATACATTTTATGATGACAATTAGGTAATAATAAGAACGTGAGGACGTAAAGCTCTTTTCTGGGGCTAAATTACTTAGTCTAATATTCCCCAGCAAGATTCTGAGAGTATCAGCCCAGTTGACTGAATAAATGTCTTCAGTTTATCCTGCTATGAAATCCTATGTAGAAAGTTGCCTTTGCGTGTGGGTGGCAGGGGCAAAAATGTTTGTAAATCATCACGTTAGAATGAAAAAATTTATAGGCGATTGAAATAATAATATTACCACCCAGCAAGGAAGGGGGTACAGCTTTTGTTTTGATTTTTTTTATTCCATGTTAATTACCTATATAATTATGTTATCATTTAAGAAAAGCTTTTTATGTCCTGGCCAACATATCGCCTTATGCACATTGCGGATTCATAAAGATTCCCTGTGGCTTTGTACTAAGGTGCTATAGGCGCTTCATGTGCCGCTGTATGGCGCATCTGAGTTGTACAGACTGAGAATAGCTCCGTAATATGGCTTCCAATGTATCATGGTGTGATTCCTTCAGAATCCATCAGGAAAAAAAACTCTGCATGCCTCTATATAAAAATGAAAAGTATACAGAGTTACAGTAGGGCCACAAAGAAGTCTATAGGCAACATATTACAGAGGTTGTCTGGAGCCATAATACACCTGTGTGTGCACAAGGGCTTAGAAGGAGACTACGCTCAGGTCAGACAGTATACAGAAAACCAAAACCTGCAAATCCTCTTTTATAATTGACGTGTTTGCGTATACAACCTATACTTAATATGGGGTTAAAAAGAATGACCACCAATTCTATACATTTGATAATTGTGGTAATGCAAAGAAATCAAATTTTCCTCTAAAGTAATAATTGTAGTATTTAAGGCTGGATACATTTTTTTCCCCACTTTTAAAAATTGTTACATCACGTTCTTTATGTATTGTATACCAATTACAATCAAGAAATCACACACACACATACATTTATTGTATGTACCTAAGCATATTCTCACCCATAGCAACCAATCACAGGGCAGCTTGCAGTTGACCGGCGCACATGATTACATCAGGAGAGGGGAGGAAGTGACATCTTGGGGGGTGATACTTTGGGGGAGGAAAGAGAGATGATACCGCAGTGGGTATTAGATGTAAGGGAAGGGAGGTAGATGGTATACCTACGGAAAGAAGGGAGAGATGATACCTAGGTGCCAGTACGAAGTGGGGTGAGATTATAAACCTAGGGTGGGAGATTATATCTGGAGGGGAGAGGGAGAGAATATCCTAGGGGAGGGATAGAAGCATAGACAATTTCGATGGGAGTCTATCATTAGGAGGGGATAAATGATCCATAGATGATCCTGAGGGGGGAGAGATGATCTTTGTCCCTTACTTCCTGCTGACCTACCGAATAGAGGGAAGAAAGTATTACTGCAGGATCAGACTATACAGGGTTTGTTTGTAGTCTGTTACCATGGAGACACATGAAGACTACTGTCAAATTTGCTTAATTTTAGATGCATCAGAAAAATATAAAAAAAATGGTTGCGAAGGTGGACAGATGCTTGAATGTACTTTGTTCTATGGTGGTTGTGCAGGGAGTGAGGGGTGCCAAAATAATCTTGCACAGGGCACCATCTAGCCAAAGGCTGGCCCTGGATAGATATGATCTAAATTAGATGGAAGATAGATAGATAGATAGATAGATAGATAGATAGATAGATAGATAGATAGATAGATAGATAGATAGATAGATAGATAGATAGATAGATAGATAGATAGATAGATAGATAGATAGATAGATATGAGATAGATAGATAGATAGATAGATAGATAGATAGATAGATAGATAGATAGATAGATAGATAGATAGATAGATAGATAGATAGATAGATAGATAGATAGATAGATAGATAGATAGATAGATATTAGATAGATAGATATTAGATAGATAGATAGATAGATAGATAGATAGATAGATAGATAGATAGATAGATAGATAGATAGATAGATATGAGATAGATAGATAGATAGATAGATAGATAGATAGATAGATAGATAGATAGATAGATAGATAGATAGATAGATAGATAGATAGATAGATAGATAGATATTAGATAGATAGATATTAGATAGATAGATAGATAGATAGATAGATAGATAGATAGATAGATAGATAGATAGATAGATAGATAGATAGATATGTGATAGATAGATAGATATGGGATAGATAGATAGATAGATAGATAGATAGATAGATAGATAGATAGATAGATATGAGATAGATAGATAGATAGATAGATAGATAGATAGATAGATAGATAGATAGATAGATAGATAGATAGATAGATAGATAGATAGATAGATAGATAGATAGATAGATAGATAATTTTACTTAAAAATCACCAATAATTGATCCCACCTAAATAGCAAATCAGATTCTCCTATCACAAAATACAGGCAGGATAACCAGTATAATGCAAAATATAACCTCTTTATTAGATACAAGATAAAATAAAGAATATAAAATGGAGCCCATGATGCAACGATCCCCACACGTAAATACTAAAATCCTCCTATAGAAAAAAATGCATAGCTAAATACAGCAAAGTGCAAGTGCCTGAACAATAAATGCAGCAGCCCTATACCGACTAGTGTCGAGTTAGGGAAAATAATTAGACTACTAGTCCGGGGGTCTCTACTAAAATTATGTTCAATACTGTTTTACCCGACAGAAGAGAATTCATCAGCACTTGCTTAGTTATTGCTTTAATTGGGTCAAGTGTGGAAGTCATTTGAGGTGGCATGGAGCAGTACAGAAATGAATTATTTTACATTTTTTATTTAAGGGATTTGGCTCTGGTTAAAATACTACAAACAATTTTCTCAATAAAACACTGCTCAAAAAGATATCCGAATGTATTTATCCTGGCAATAAACTTGCCATCTATGCTATTACATGTCAAGACAGATGTCATAGAAGTACTTCCGTACATTTGACATTGTCTGTTCACAACTGTGCTCGATTTTCCGTTATTCGGTTCAATCATGAGAACAGAATATCGAAAGTAACAGAAGCACCGAATCCGTGAAGCGACGGAGGCTTCTAAGGGCACATTCAGACGTGGCATAATTGCTGTTGAATTCCGCTGTGGACAGTCCGCAGTGGAATTCTGCAGCGGCCGTTTTTTACATTTGTTTTCTATACATTTTTAGGAACGTTAGTTCAGACGTTGCGGAAAATAAGTGTGCGGAAATTAGGCTGCGGTGCGGAATTTTCCCTCCGCAGCATGCTCATTATGTTGCGGAGAAGAAGCGGAATTTCACTGCGGATTTCAGCCTTTGCAATGCAAAAACTGAAATCTGTGGCAAGTCCGCTGTGATATCTGCAACGTCTGAATTACCTGTCAAATATTCGTTGCAGATTCGTTGCGTAATTGCCCCAAATTTGCACCAGCATTTGCAGCGGAAAAATTCTGCCACGTCTGAACATGCCCTAAGGGTTATTGCTTATTTTATAAATGTATGTGAGTGTGTTCTGCAGCTGTATTTACAATATTAATGACAATAGCATATGTCTGTTATAGCATATACCGGTATAAGCTTTGTAAAAGAACAATTTGTCATGATATCTAACATAAAAAACAAACCAAGGGTTTTCATTTGTATGATAAAAAAGTGTCGTCTAGCATTAGTACATTCAAGGGCATGCGAACCATAGAGGAAGCCTATGCAGCTGCAATGTGACCATTGAACAGAGGGGGCCTATTCCAGCTTGTCCCTATTTTGAGTGGTGAGAACTTGCACAGAAATGTTGTGTTCACAGTTGCTGCAATGTTAGCAAATAAAGTTTGGAAAATGAAAAGAGGATAAGGCACCCTCAGGACCTCCTGTACCGGGTGATTAGGAATGTGGTGCTGTCAAGCGGAACATAAAAATAGACCAATTTCTAGCTATGCTATGAGCCCACTCTTACCTATATACACCACATTATCAAAATCAAATTCTATTATCGTGATATAATATTTTTCACACGAGATTCTAATTATGAGTATAAGATTCTATTAAACTGAGCAGCTAAGGTACAACATTTTCGATGACTTCTTAAACTCTCTTCGTTGTAGTGTTATAAGATGGGAAAGTGTCGATTTGGGGCACTGGAAAATTCATGAAAGTCCCTCAGTGGCGGCAAACATTATGGCTTTGTGCTAGTCTAGATGAAGAACATCCTCCTTGACACTAAAGCCACTACTTATATTGATAAAGAATAACATTTACCAGATTTAGAAAAGTCTATATTATGTTTTTGAAATGCTGAATACAGTGCACAGTACAGCTTGGTCCTGCAACTCTCAAGATGAAAAGATCCATTCCCTTTGCAAAGAAACTCAGTAACTGCTCATAGAAATAATGACTTTTGCAATAATGAAACAAGAACATTTTTTAATTAAAACAGTAACAACCAAATAATGAGTTCAGATAACCAGAGAACAAGGCATGCTTCAGTATATGAGCTGCAATTCAGACGTTAACATCATAAATATTAAAATATGCAGTCAAAAGGGTTTATAGGCTGTAAAAAAAGAAAGAACGGTGTGTGTATATACATATATATATATAATCGGGGCATTGCTGTATATTACTTAACATAATAAATGGGCATCTTCACCTTGCACTATAACAAGAAAATTACTTTCTTTAACATGAATATGGTAATATGGTGATGAGCGTATATATGGTATATGGTAATGAGCGTTTCGTTCAGATGGGCGGTTTTTTACACCGCCGTTTTAAAAAACGGCGCGTGAAAAACAACCCGTAATTCAGAGGCTGTTTTCTCTCAAAACAGGTCCGTCATTTTCAGCCGTTTTTGACTTTGCGTGCGAACATACCCTCAGAAGCTGAAAAGCTGTGCTCATCATGTCCTGCTCACACAGCTGCAAAGCCCATTAGACAACGTTCACATGTGGCAGAAACTTTCAACTGCGTATTTGCCTGCAAATTCACAGGAAAATCTGCATGTGTTAGGGTATGTGCACACAACCTCTTTTCAGACGTATTGGACGCGTTTTACCCCTCGAATTACGCCTGAAAAGACGGCTCCAATACGTCGGCAAACATCTGCCCATTGCTTGCAATGGGTCTTACGATGTTCTGTGCAGACGAGATGTCATTTTAAGCGTCGCTGTCAAAAGACGGTGCGTAAAATTGCGGCCGCGTCAAAGAAGTGCAGGACACTTCTTGGGACGTAATTGGAGCTGTTTTTCATTGACTCCAATGAAAACCAGCTCCAATTCCGTTCGTTAAAGACGCCGCGAAAAATACGAGTACATGCAAAAACGTCTGAAATTCAGGAGCTATTTTCTCTTGAAAACAGCTCTGTAATTTCAGATGTATTTGGCGTTGTCGTGTGAACATACCCTAATATATGGATTTTGCTGCGAATTTGCTGTGCATTTCACCCTTTGCAGTGAATTTTTTTACAGAGTGAGAAATACATTTTATAAAAATCAAATCATTAGCATTGTACTGTACTTTGTTTGCGACAAATCCGTCACATCTGAGCGCTAATATATTATGATGAGCCCTGCACATGTATGAGCAGCAGATTATGTTCGCACCATGCTTGTGTTTTTGTTTTTTTTATGACTTATATCTTTATAACAAAAAGGGATGCAAATGTATGCAAACTTTATACTTTTGACATATACATTTCTCATCCCTTTGTCAAATCCATTTCCTTTTTTTTTAAAACGGGATGTTAACATTTTTGTCCTTTTTTCTGATCCTTCTGCAATTACCTTCCGTGATTTTTTTTGTATTTTTTTGACTTTTTTTGTGCTGTCCTGCTGTTTTGAACCACTGCTGCAGCACACATTTTTGAACACAGTCAAAAAAGTTATCCAGACAGAAACCTGCCCCAAAGTGTTCTATGTATACAGTATAGGACACATCTGAATAGCTTTCAGATGTATACTGCCAAATGCATGGTGTAAATTGTGCCTAATATAAATAAACTTCAGCCATTTTTATATAAACAAGAATGTTTCCATTCACTGACAACAAGCAGGGATCTTGGAGACCGTGAGGAATTTAAAGAAGACCTAGCAGTTTACAGAAAAACTGAGAGTACATTAAATTACAAAACTTTTCTAATATATATATATATTTATTTGGGGTGCATAAGTAGGTATGCAGTTTAAATAATAGGTAAATATGATCATGATAATAATAGTAATAATTATAGGTAAATATAATAATAGGTATACTGTTTAAATGGTATTTTATAGAGTAACAAAATAAGTACAATCTCTTATATGCTCACATTGGCAGCCCTCACTATTTACACATTGCTGTAATCTAGTTTTTACACAGTTCTTTATTAGGATTCATTATCTTGGAATGCTTCTTTTATGGGCTGAATTATGTTATCGACCGTGCGTGGTGTTCTTGAATACAGACAGACAGACGGACAGACAGACGGACATGAGACAGACAGACATGAGACAGACAGACATGAGACAGACAGACATGAGACAGACAGACATGAGACAGACAGACATGAGACAGACAGACAGACATGAGACAGACATGAGACAGACAGACAGACATGAGACAGACAGACATGAGATAGACAGACATGAGATAGACAGATATGAGATAGACAGATATGAGATAGACAGATATGAGATAGACAGATATGAGATAGATAGATATGAGATAGATAGATAGATAGATATGAGATAGATAGATAGATAGATATGAGATAGATAGATAGATAGATAGATAGATAGATAGATAGATAGATAGATAGATAGATAGATAGATAGATAGATAGATAGATATGAGATAGATAGTGTAAAGGATCTGCCAGACACAGCTTCTGTGTCGACGCCCGTGGGTAATCAGTCTGCACCTGCTCCTAAGTCTGAGAGAGTGACACCATATTCTACCAGTCAGGCTGGGAGGCTTAGGAGTGGGAGAGCCTATCACAGCCTGGCCAGACGGAGCTAGCTCCCGCCCTCTGTCTATTTATACCTGAATTTCCTGCTCCTCCTTTGCCTGTGATTCTGCCTGTGTCCTGGCTCTGCTGCTGCTGCTGCTTGAACATTTTGTCCTCTGCTTCATATTGACCCTGGCTTTACTGACAATTCTCCTGCTCTGCGTTTGGTACCTCGTACACTCCTGGTTTGACTTGACTCGTTCACTACTCTCCTGCTCTGCGTTTGGTACCTCGTACACTCCTGGTTTGACTCGCCTCGTTCACTACTCTCGTTGCTCACGGTGCTGCCGTGGGCAACTGCCCCATTTCCCTAACTTCTGTGTACCCTTGTCTGTTTGTCTGTCGTGCACTTATTGAGCGTAGGGACCGTCGCCCAGTTGTACGCCGTCGCCTAGGGCGGGCCGTTGCAAGTAGGGAGGGACTGAGTGGCGGGTAGATTAGGGCTCAACTGTCTGTCTCCCTACCCCGTCATTACAGATAGATAGATAGATAGATAGATAGATAGATAGATAGATAGATAGATAGATAGATAGATAGATAGATAGATAGATACTTATCCCCAGAGGGAAATTGGTTTACAGTTGTAACTCCCATTTACAGCTTATCTTTCATTACTCCCCAAAAGAAAAAGTCCATTGGGGTAAAGCGTGAAGATCGTGGTGGCCATAGGGCTTCTCTGGCTATCCACCTATTGGGTAATTTTTTGTCAAGAAAATGGCGCACCGCTAAAGCATAGCAAGGAGGGTTCCATCTTGCTGAAAATAGAAGTCTTTATTTTCATGCTCCACCTGCAATTGTGGTATTACATTATCCTGAAGCATGTCAAGGTACAGGCCTGAGGTAACCGTTGTATTGTAGAAGATGGGTCCAATTACCCCTTTACATGAAAGGGCCGCCCAAACCGTAACCCGGGGAGATTTAACTGTTCTTCAATTGTGGTAAGGGGGTTTTCTGCTGAGTAATAATCACAGTTGTGTCTATTAACAGCACCTGAAAGTTTGATGTTGGATTCATCGGACCGAGTTATATTTCTAATAATGTTGTCTCCTTGTATTTCTTCTAAATGCCTCACAAAACTGCAATTAGACTGTTTGGGAAATCTCCTTCTGTATACCTTCTTATGCACCCCCCTGTGTATCATTAGCGAAACAGAGATCTCCCTCTCATTCCTTATGAGGATTTGACTGCACTAAGATTTACTACTTCTCTGGGAGGTACCAACTGTGAGGGGGGGGGGAGCTGATTCTATACAGCATCTGAATGGTAAAATGGAGCTTTGTGCCTTAGATCAGAGCAAGAGTAGTATTTAGCCAATCTATTTGCCTATTTCATGATCTTGTCAGTTCTCTGATTTGATTCTTCTAAATTTCACATAAATTCCCCAAAAGAAAATCTCAAACCTGGTGAACTAGTTTACCAATGCATCCTAATGGCGGGCAAATCAGCGAAATGCTTATCGTCCAAAAATTTCTGTGCCTCCAACCAGGAGCTTTAAATTGAATTCATACAGAAATGTTTTATTTTAGTAGCCATGTAATGAGAGATTCCTGTGGATTATGCAGTTCAGCTAGAGGAGAAGGAGTCAGCTGCTTTTAAAGGGTTACTCTGCTAGAGAAAGAGACAGATGCTAAGTTGGGTCTTTTACAACATACACAAATAGACAGCAGCAGCCACACACTGAAGAGAAAGTGGGAGAGAAGCTGTAAGTGACAGGATTTACTTCCCTTTTAGCCCTACTGATCTGTGTTTCTAGTGAAAGCCTCTTCAGATTACCCAGCAGCCCCCTCCACCTCTAGCTGCTTCATAATATGCAGGAACATTTAGGGGCTCTTCACATATGCATCGAAGACTCCGTTAAGGGCTTCCATCACAGATTCCATTGTTTTTGCCGGACAAAATAGTACAGCATTCTGGGCTATTATTTCTGGCAAAATTACGGAAACCACGGCGAAGACCTGACGAAACTCATTAAAGTCAATAGATTTCATCAGGCGCCATTGATTTCCGTCATGCAACGAATCCCGATCTTCCGCTATTCTTGTTGTTCTGCTCTTATAATGGAGGAGAACAACAGAACCCGGAATGCGGATGTGAATGAGCCATTACATTGCTGGTAATATAACAAAATCCAGCAAATGTGTAATAAAAAAAGTGCAGCAGTTGCCCATAGCAACAATCAGATTTCACCTGTCACAGTCCTAAAAGTACAGCCGTGATCTGATTGTTTGCTAGGTAACCGCCCTTTGTTTTTTTATGAACTAAATCTAATAAGTAAAGAAATACTGTACATTTCACATTTAGAATGTTGAGTGGTACGTCAGCCTGAAAACGCAGGATAGCATGCCTTGTAAAAGAGTATGGCCTGCAAAATGAGATGTGGCTTGCAGAAAGGGCATGGTTTACGGTACAAAAAAACGAAAAACATTTGTAGCGCACTGTACCTAAATCTCCCTGGCAGCCATTTTCAAAAGTTGGCAACTATGTTTCAGCATGAAGTAAGATAGCAGCATGAATGTTCAGTCTCCCCCCTCACAGTGGACTCTCCCAGCTCAGAAGCAGGAAGTCTGAAATGTTCTCATCTTTTAAAGGGCCAGAGCATTTATCACTAAATTAGAGATTAATTTTTTTTAATTTTCCTAATTATATATATTTGAGAACGTTTTTATATTTTGGTTTCTTGTTACGAGGTTTCCCAAAAATTGCCAGGTCCTCTTAAATGCAATCTATATATTATAAGTTGGACAACCTAAAAAAAAATTAACAATGCATTTAATAGGTAACTTTCTACTAATTGAAGTGTATGTTCTCCTTTATCTTCTGACGTCATGACTACCATCACCGTCTCATTCATTTTAACTGAAGCATTTTCAGTCTAGCTCTGAGATACAGCAGAGCGGCGCAGCCCATTCTTTCCTGTGATTGGTTGGGTCGCAGCTTTGAGTATACAGTATCTATATTTATATGTGCAATGCCCTTGTTAAAAACATGTGGACAGATTTAACAAGCATTCACTATTTCTTCCAGAATTACCCTCGATCCCTTATTATCATTTTATTTCTTACCTCTGCATTATTGGTGGAAATATGTGGAAATGAGAAGGAAGTCAAATATTGAGCTGCCATTTTTTCAGTAATTAAGGAGAGATAGACCAATAATTCAACCTGAGTTGACGCAGATAATAATGCTTTCATTTTGTTTTTCATTCATTATAAATATGCATATATTATTTAACAGATTGTCATTTATTAAAAGAAGTCATGTGACCCGTGGGCTTCCCTTTGTCATCCTATGCCTGAGAATATATCAAGGGGGCTGGGAAGGCAAAGGGACGTTCAACTGTCATTACTGACATCTACTTCCGCCATCACTTCATCCTTATGTCATCTGCAGTAATAGTTAACATAAAGTGCATGCTGATGTCAAATATTTGAAACATCTAGAGATCAATGGATCCATCAAAACCTATGAAGGTGATCATTCCAGCTTCATTCATTATGTCATGACTTTACATTTTCTATATTTAAGCTAAAACTGTTGCGTTTATATTCTGTATTAGTAAATCCTAAAGTCTCTAATTAAAAATATTGATACTGTTAAGGTAACAGTTTCCGAATAAAATATTTAATATATGCAAATCATGATTACTTAAGGGGCATATTCACCTTTAAACACCATTTTATAATTTATATCTAAATATATTCTACGGACAAATTTTAGAAACTTTGTCAATTCATTGCGTTATTATTTTGTACTGACATTATGTATTGTAGTCCAGAGCTGCATTCACATTTCTGCATGTTGCCATTGGAAACCGTAAACAGACACAGCCATAACCACTTAGCTAAGTTCATATAATGTAGTGGAACAATTAGCTTTCCTACATCAGATTACTGTACACTGGCTGTTATAAAGACTAGACTTCACAGAACCAGCAAAGACTTAAAGGGGTAATCCGGTTACAACACGATACCCCCTATCCGTAGGGTAAGGGGTAACTTGTCCGACAGCTGGGAATCCAACCGTTTACGAGAACGGGGTTCCAGAACGCCTCATTTGAACCGAGCGGCAGGCTTCTCATGCGCACTGCCGCTATATTCATTCTCTATCGGAGTGCCGGAGATAGCCGAGTACAGCATTCGGCTATTTCGGGTGCTGCCATAGAGAATTAATGGAGTGGCATTGCACATGAGCAACCTGCCGCTCGGTTCAAATGAGGCATTCGGGAACCCCGTTCTCGTAATCGGTGGGGGTCTCAGCTGTTGGACACCCACAGATCAGCAAGTTACCCCTTCCCTTACCCTACGGATAGGGGGTAACTTGTTGTAACCGGAATACTCCTTTAATGATTTCAGCTGTGAAGCCTACAGAACTGTGAATGCAGAACTCAACTGTAATACTGTCTGTGTAAGGATCAGTGTAAGATAAGTAATGCTGTGTAATTATGTTGATTTATTCTATATACAGTACAACCTGTAAATGGTGTTCAAAGCTGGACATAACCTGTAATATATCATGAGTCAGTGATTCAGTATGAAGTCATTATACACTTTTTCTATAGATTTCATGAGACTTAATTTTCACCTTCTTTCTCTGTTTTACAGTTTATTTATGTTTAATGTAATGTAAAGCAATATGTCTAGCATCAAGAAGGAGATCAATCAGTCACCAATCAGAATGAAGGAAATGGCTTCAGGTGCAAAGCAGGATTTTTAAGAGGGGGTTTCCAAATGCCACCGTGCTTCCTGTAGATAGTGCCACTGTGCCCCCTGTAGATAGTGCCACAGTACCCCCGGTAGATAGTGACAAACACTGCCTATGTATTGAGTGCCACACATTGCCCATGCAGATAATGCCACTTAGTGCCCATGTAGATAGTGCCACTCACTGGTCATGTAGATAGTGCCACACACTGCCCACATAGATAGTGCCACACACTGCCCTTGTAGATTGTGTCACTCACTTCCCACATAGATAATGCTACACACTGCCTACGTAGATAGTGATACACACTGCCCATATAGATGGTGCCACACACTGCCCATGTAGACAGTACCACACTGCCCCCTGTTGTGCAACAGTGTCCATGTAGATAGCGCCACAGTGTCCCCTGCCTCAATAAGTACTCTCCTGTCCCCGTTCCCGTGGCGTCCTCTCCTCCAGCGATGCAGGCCTGGTCTCTTCTGACCGGGCTTGCTCCAGCGGAGTGCTGCAGGTGGCGCAATGAAATCATCACGCCACCTGCTCTACAAGAATAGAGCTGAATGGAGAGGTGGGGAACTGATTGTTCCCTTGCCTTGCCAGCGCTGTCAATTGTATCCGCGTCCTGAGGATGCGGATACAATTGAGTAAAATAGTGTTCCAGCCCTGGTAACAGGGGGGTTTCTGGGCAACTGGAAAACCCCTGCGCGCACTACTGTGCTTGTCCACACATTACACAGACAACCTACTGTTTAAAGAGGATCTGTCACCAGTTTATTAATTCCCTATCTCCTAACTAATCTAATAGTCGCTATGATGCTGATAACTACGGTGTGATTTGTGTTTTTTTTTTTTTTAAGTTTATTATATTAAAAGTTATGAGCATTAGCATGTCCTAATTTGGCTCTAATTTTCACTCTGGTGATGTAAAGGCAATTGTATGACGCTGTCTGATCAGCAGTCTCCTCCTTACAGCCCAGCGTGATCTCCGCTTCAATCACGAGATCACGCTGTGTTGTCACTTCCGGCCGCAGGTCCTTCACCACAGCGACCTAGCGGTACTCCAAGAAGAAGGTCCATACATCACCTCCAGCCGTGATGGACGACTCTCATCCACAGCAGCAGCACTGTTTTTTTTAAAACAAATCCCACTGTAGTTATAAGCATCATAGCGCCTATTAGATTAGTTAGGAGATAGGGAAGTAATAACTAGTGACAGATCCTCTTTAAGGCTTCATTTGACATGACTTTACAGTCACTTACAGTACCTTGGTGCTAACAGCTGGGCATGGAGGGTCACTGCTCCGGAATCTCTCACAATCAGCACATCATTTTGGTACTTCTTAGATATGTAGCTGTTTCCAAGCCCTAAGATTGTAGACAGAAGAAATAAACTTACAGTCAATGTCAATTTTTTAACACCATATCTAGTTTAAAAAATATGTGGTGATTAATTTTTTAATATATCGGTTGAAGCTTTGTTTTTCTGAGACAGAGCTCCAAATCCCTTGCATAGACATAGATTTAAAACAATACGTTCTGTCTGTCTGCAGCCTCCACAAGAGGGAGCTCACAACATACTATCTTATTATTGAGTTCAATGTGGGAATTTATGAGGCTCTCAATGCCAGTTTTGTGGCATAGAAAAGTCGCCTTTACCTCTTTTGTAAAAGTGGACAGGGCTTAATGGAAGGGGTGGGGCGCCCTATAAATTTACTAAGATTTATGCCAGAAAACTGGTGCAAATTAGAGTGCAAATCTACTCCATCTCATAGCTGGAGTAGATTTGGGTTTTCTGGCGCATGGAAAGCCAGAGATGTGCCTAATTTATTAAGAAGCATGTGACTGAAAATTAGGCGCCTCTTATTAAATTTTTTTTTTATTAAGACTGGGGTATGAAACGCAAGTCCTAATAAATTGCCCCTAATATGTAACAGTACGCAGTTAACTCCTAACTTCCCTCTAGTGGTGGCAGCAGGCAGCCAGAATATTATATTTTATATTTTATATAAGAATCTCCTTTAAGCAGCATACAGCAAAGAGACCTATTCATAAAAAGTTGAGAAGGCCCTGTTCGCAAGCCTACCATCTACAAGTAATAGAAAGTGATACAAGTAGAACTAGAGTATGTTACAGCAGTAAAATACTTCTTAGTAGTAAGACTAAATATGAATAGAGAGGACCTGCCGCCCAGTATGGTCCTGTGTAAACAGAAAAGTGATAAATGGTAATAAAGTTAGTCATTTATAGATATTCTAATCATTTTCTAAGGTAAATATTCATGTCATTCTTTTAAGGTAGAATCATTTACAATGTTAGCCTTTTGAATAGCTGGTTACTGCTTTTAAGATACAGAAATCTTCCACAGGAATTTCACCCTGACAGAATCCATTACTTGACACAAATACTATTCATCTTAATCAAATTAAATGGGATTTAGCATTTTTTATTTAAGTCCTTATGCTGGTTATATTTATTGCGCACTATACTTCTCTGTATATAGATGTAGCACAGTGTATATAACCTTTAGATTGTTCAATTCATAACTGTATTATGCTTTTGTGTGGTTTTAATAAAATCTGACCGCATGCATAATTCGATAACCGCATGGATGAGGGCGAACATACCATAGCGGCAGACCTTGTGGCTGCTATGGAGCCAGAGAGTTGCCCAGCCCTTTACTACTGGGTGTCGAGAACATGTGCAGGACTCCCCCTTAAGATGAACTTCACTGTTAGCAAGCAAGGGGTGAGAAATTGGCCCAAGAATCGTGGAAAGGATGTGGAGGGGGGGGGGGGAATTAACCATCAGCCCTTCTGCCCTGGGTGGCAAAACCCAGAATCATAATGTGGGGCCTATTTTGATGTTTGCTATGGGTTTCCCTCTCCTATATATGTGCCACTGCACATACTAACTGGAACATTTCATTCAACAGATAATGTATAATAAAGACACATATTGGTGCTAGGAGAGAAGATACGGGTCTTCATTATTGTATCTATTTATACCTAAGGGACATTGACAGTGGTACTCTTTATGGAACAATTTAGTGCATTTGTATTACCTTGATTTTAAATCTCTACATTTTAATTTTAATCATTGTTTTTATGTCATGTTGGGAATGTGGTTATTGTTTTGCCTCTACAGGAATTGGTCAAGGAGTTCCAGTGGTGGCACTTATTGTGGAAGGTGGACCAAATGTCATATCAATTGTCTTGGAATATCTGCGTGACAGCCCCCCTGTTCCAGTTGTTGTATGTGATGGAAGCGGACGTGCATCCGATATTCTTGCCTTTGGTCATAAATACTCAGAAGAAGGAGGGTAGGCTGATACACACATATTGGATATATTAATTTGCAATGTTTGTTGTTATCTATCATCTGTATTATATTTTGATTAAAGTCCTACTCCACTAAGTAAGACATTTGCAAAATCTCTGTTTATTTCTAAGGTAATTCTGGTTGCCCAGCAAATACATGACTCTCTGCCTGCCTGACCACTAACTGTGTATAGCTGTATGTCTAGTCTAGAAGCCACGCTAGCTTCCTGTGATATCCATAGTAAACAAATATCAGCATATATAAGGTTAATGGGACTAGTTATAAACACGCTGTGTTGATTTCACCGGCTTGACACTTTCCGTGGCTAAGAAAACCAACTGTGTTGTTGTCTCATGTGAAAAAATACAAATGGAAAATATTAGAAAATTTGCAATGATATTATCCAGGTCCAGATGAAGTTCTGTCAAAGCCCTTGAATAAAACACTGTATAAGGTCACTTTCACATGTGCGTATTTTGATCAGTATTTTGCATTAGTATTTGTAAGCCAAAAACGGGAGTGGAATCTACATTGAAAAACTATAATGGAAAGATTTATTTTCTGTGTGTTGGATCCACTTCCGGTATTGGCTCACAAATACTAGTGCAAAATGCTTACCAAAATATACACATACAATACAATAGCAAAGAATAAGAAGATGACATTGTAGTAAAGACCTTCGTCTAATTCTATATCATAAGCCTGACATAAACACCTTAACCAATTTTGATTAAAAAAAATATATATAAATCCATTCAAACAAGTTATAACTAATAAGGCAGTAGTAAACAAAAATCCAGAGCATAAATGTCACTGAAGAAATGGAACAACAAATCTAAACACTGTGGTCAATAATTTGAAAATGTAAAAAAAATTCAGACGTATTTTGTTAATCGTGTGATGTTTTTTGAGCAACTCGCGTTTTTCGCAGTGTTTTTCACGGCGTTTTCTTACGGTCGTTTTTGGAGCTGTTTTCAATAGAGTCTATGAGAAAACGGCTCCAAAAACGTCCCAAGAAGTGTCCTGCACTTCTTTTGACGAGCCGTTATTTTACGCACCGTATTTTGACAGCGACACGTAGAATGACAGCTCGTCTGCACAGAACATCGTAAGACCCATTGCAAGCAATGGGCAGATGTTTGCCGACGTATTGAAGCCGTCTTTTCAGGCGTAATTCGAGGCATAAAACGCCTCCATTACACCTGAAAAGAGGTTGTGTGCACATACCCTTAGTATTCTGTTCTGCTGAAATAAGATGTGACAGATTTCTAAAGAGGCGCACGCCTCTTAATAAAGTTGTCGCATATTTCCGCTAGCTGTGCTGTAACAATGAGACTGCGATCCCCCTGTTCGGACAAAAAAAGCTTGTACTCAGCTCACCGCTCCACTTCTTCCCTCTGGCTCATACATCAGACCCGGCAAAGGTTTGCAGCGCATACAACGTTCTGATGCCAAGCAGCGTCAGGACGTTGTATGCAATGCAGCACACAACGTCTAGCGTCAAAACTAAGGCTTCGTTCACATCTGCGCTAGTCGACTACTCTATTGATTCCGTCAAAACGACAGAACCCTTGCACAACTGAGACAAACGGATACCATTGGCATCGGATCCGTCACCATTGAAATCCATTTGTGTCAGTCAGGGTCCCGTTCCGACGGAAAGCTCAGACGAAACGTCGGAACGGGACCCTAGCGCAGATGTGAACGAAGCCTTAGTGTGCTATATTGCATATAACGCTTATGCTGTCCAGCCTCCGTACCTTGTATGCACCGCGGCCTGATGTAGGAGCGTGAGAGGATCCTTAGATGATAATCAGTGAGGTGAGTACTTTTTATTATATTTTATTGTCCAATAGTGGGGGGGGATGGTATGTTGCCTGGCACAGGGAACGCTCCTGGTCACAGAGTAAAGTCTACTCCAGCTAGGAGCTGACATAGATTGCTGCTAAAATTTATGCCAGCTTCTATCGCAAATTATATTAAATTTGTTGGGCGGCGGCTGGCTTGGCCCTTTAAAGATGTCCTACCTAATCTAACAGGTGCTTTAATGTAGATAAATACTGTTGTTTTTTTTGTTTTTTTAAAAACTTTGACATTTGACAAAGTTATGAGCATTTTAAGATTTATGCTAATTTGTTCTTAACCCCTTCCCGCAAATGGGTGTTACTGTACATCCTTTTTAGCGGCTCGTTCCCGCAAATGGGCGTACAGTAACGCCCTGAGGATGAAGCGGGCACAAGAGCTGTGCGCGCTTCATCCTCAGCGGGTGTCGGCATTTAAACAAGTACATACACAAGTAGTGCAGTGTATTGTACAGGGGATCAGAAGATCAGATCAGATCAGATCTTCCAGTCCCCTAGTATGTGTAAAATAAAAAGTAAAAAAAAAGGTTAAAAAAAGTTTTTGATAAATAAATAAAAGTTTTACGTAATAAAAACAATAATCGCCTTGTTTCCCTGATCAAGCCATTTATAATTAGAAAACAAAATGGAACGAAAGACAAAAACTAGACCTAATAGGTATCGCCGCGTTCGTATCGGCGTGACCTATAAAAATATTATATTATTTATCCCGCACGGTGAACACCGTAAAAAAAATACAATAAAAAACAATGGCAGAATTTCCTTTTTTGGTCACGTTGTTTCCAATAAAATGGAATAAAAAGTGATCAAAAAGTCGCATGTACCCAAACATGGTAACAATAAAAACTACAGTTTGTCACGCAAAAAACAAGCCATAACACAGCTCCGTCGACAGAAAAATACAAAAGTTATGGCTCTCAGGATATGGTGACACTAAAACATTTTATTTAGAAAAAGTGTTTTTATTTTGTAAAAGTAGTAAAACATATAAAAACTATATAAATTTGGTATTGCCATAATCGTATCAAACCGCAGAATAAAGTAAACATGTTGTTTATGCTGCACAGAGAACGCCGTTAAAAAATTGATAAAAAAAATACAGTGAGAGAATTTCTGTTTTTTGGTCCCCGCACCTCCCAAAAAATTGAATAAAAACTGATCACATTATCACATTTACCCCAAAATGATACTAATAAAAACTACAGTCGATCTTACCTGCAAACGCTGATGCTGCTGCAGAATCAACTGTAGCCTCTGGTGCCGATGTGGCCGTCACGATGCAGGACCTGTGAGTGATGTCACAGATCTGCACTGTCAGATGCTGGGCGTTCTGAAGAGAAGAGGATGTTACTTCTCTTCAGAGCGCCCAGCTAGTAAAAGTATTAAAAACGCCCCGATGTACGCACCTAATACACGCCCACTTGGACTTTTACTTTTAAACACACCCACTTGGACTTTTGCAAGCCTCATTTGCATAACTACAAAAATGGTCATAACTTGGCCAAAAATGCTCGTTTTTTAAAAATAAAAACGTTACTGTAATCTACATTGCAGCGCCTATCTGCTGCAATAGCAGATAGGGGTTGCAAAATCTGGTGACAGAGCCTCTTTAAGAAGTCAAAGATTAGACAATGTTGGAGTTCGGATATTTTGTACAATACCAAGGACACCCATTGGAAGTGCGACTCCTGCACCCAAAAATCTGGCCTGTGCATAAAGGATTGGTTGAAAGCGTACGTCACTATCCATGGATAATTACTTTTATTAGTCATTTACTCCATTATTACATCATCCTATTATGACCTGGTGCACTCCGCTCAGCTTACATATACCCTGATGTACTCCGCACAGCTTACATATGCCCTGATGTACTCCGCACAGTTTACATATACCCTGATGTACTCCGCACAGCTTACATATACCCTTATGTACTCCTCACAGTTTACATATACCCTGATGTACTCCGCACAGCTTACATATACCCTGACGTACTCCTCACAGATTACATGTACCCTGATGTACTCCACACAGATTACATATACCCTGATGTACTCCTCACAGATTACATATACCCTGATGTACTCCACACAGATTACATATACCCCTATGTACTCCGCACAGATTACATATACAGTGATGTACTCCTCACAGATTACATATACCCTGATGCACTCTGCCCAGTTTACATATACCCTGATGTACATAGCTTACATATGCCCCCACATTATAAGCTAAAACACTAAACATAACTACTACCAAGCAAAATCTGCGCTCCAAAGGCCAAATGGCGCTCCTTCTGGGCCTGGCAGTATGCCCAAACAGCAGTTTATGACCACATATGGGGTATTACTGTACTCCAGGAAACCGCTTAACAATAATTTATGGGGTGTGTTTCTCCAGTGGTACAAGCTGGGCACAACACATTGGGCACTGAAATAGCATATCTGTGGAAAATGGCAATATTAAATCTGCAACATCCACTGTACACTAATTTCTACAAAACCTTTGGGGTCAAAATGCTCACTACACTTCTAGATGAATTCCTGGAGGGGTGTAGTTTCCCAAATGAGGTCACTTCTCGGGGGTTTTCACTGTACTGGCACCTCAGCGCAATGCAACATGGCGGCAAAAACTACTTTTGTAAAATCTCCACTCCAAAAACGAAATTGCGCTTCTTCCCTTTAGACCCTTGTCGTGTGTCCAAATAGCAGTTTACAACCACATATGGGGTACTTCCCTATTTAGGAGCAATTTTGTCACACATTTTGGGGTGCCTTTTCTCCTGTATTCCTTGTGGAAATGAAAAATTATGAGCTAAATCTATAGGTTATTGGAAAAAAAAATTTTTTTCATTTTCACGGCCCAATTCTAATAAAATCTATAACTAGGGATCAAAATGCTCACTACACCTCTAATTTAATTCTTTGAGGGGTATAGTCTCCAAAATGGGATCACACCTGGGGAATTTCTACTGTACTGGTACTTCAGGGGCTCTGCAAATGTGACATGGCCCCGAGAAACCAATTCAGCAAAATCTGACCTGCAAAATCCAAATGGTGCTCCGTCCCTTCTGAGCCCTGCCATGGGTCCAAACAGCAGTTTATTACCACATATGGTGTATTGCCGTAATCAGGAGAAATTGCTTTACAAATGTTGAGGTGCTTTTTCTCCTTTATTCCTTATAAAAATGTGAAAATTCTATGTTTTTTCAGAAAAAAGTCTATTTTCATCTTGACAGACTAATTCTAATAAATTAAGATAAAAAAACTGTGGAGTCAAAATGGCAACTATACCACTAGAAAAATTCCTTGAGGGGCATAGTTTCCAAATTTGAGTCACTTTTGGGGGGTTTCCCCTGTTTAGGTCCCTCCAGGGCGTTGCAAACGCGTCACGGCACCAAAAAACATTCCAATAAAATCAGCGCTCCAAAATCCAAATGGCGCTCCTTCCCTTCTGAGCACTGCCGTGGGTCCAAACAGCAGTTTATTACCACATGTGGGGTTATTCCGTAATCGGGAGAAATTGCTTTAAAAATGTTGGTGTGCTTTTTCTCCTTTATTCCTTGCAAAAATTAAAAAATTCTAAGTTTTCCCAGAATAAAAGTAGATTTTCATTTTCACAGACTAATTCGAATAGATTTAGCAGAAAACCTATGGGGTCAAAATGCTAACTATACCCCTAGATAAATTCCCTGAGGGGTGTAGTTTCAAAAAATGGGGTCACTTTTGGGGGTTTCCACTGTTTTGGCACCACAAGACCTCTTCAAACCTGACATGGTGCCTAAAATATATTCTAAAAAAAGGAGGCCCCAAAATCCACTAGGTGCTCCTTTGCTTCTGAGGCCTGTGTTTCAGGCCATTACCACACTAGGGCCACATGTGGGATATTTCTAAAAACTGCAGAATCTGGGCAATAAATATTGAGTTGCAGTTCTTGGGTAAAACCTTCTGTGTTACAGATTTTTTTTTATTACAAATGAATTTTGTAAAAAAAAAATGTAACTTGAAAATTTCATTTTTGCTTTCCTTCAATTCCTGTGAAATGCCTAAAGGGTTGAAACACTTTCTGAATGCTGTCTTGAATATTTTGAGGGGTGCAGTTTTCAAAATGTGGTGTTTTATGGGGGTTTCTAATATATAAGGCCCTCAAAACCACTTCAGAACTGAACTCGTCCCTGAAAAAAATAGCCTTTTGAAATGTTCTTAAAAATATGAGAAATTGCTGCTAAAGTTCTAAGCCTTGTAACGACCTAGAAAAATAAAAGGATGTTCAAAAAACGATGCAAACATAAAGTAAACATATGGGAAATGTAAACTAGTAAGTATTTTGTATGGTATTACTATCTGTTTTACAAGCAGATACATTTAAAATTAGAAAAATAATACTTTCTTCAAATTTTCTCTAAATTTTAGTGTTTTTCACACATAAGCAAAAATTTATCAACCAAATTTTTTCACTAACCTGAAGTACAATATGTCACGAGAAAACAATCTCATAATCGATTGGATAGGGAAATGCATTCCGAAGTTATTACCGCATAAAGTGACACATGTCAGATTTGAAAAAATGGGTCTGGTCCTGAAGGCCAAAAATAGCTTGGTCCTGAAGGGGTTAATGCCCAACTGGGTGTTTTTTTTCTTTTGACCAAGTGGGCATTGTAAAGAAAAGTGTATGACGCTGACCAATCAGCGTCATACACTTCTCTTCATTCCAGCCCAGCTTGATCCACAGCACAGCATGATCTCGCAAGTTCACGCTGTGACGTCACTTTCTCCCGCAGGTCCTTCACCGGAGTGACGGAAGAGTGAACAGACATCGCCTCCAGCCGTGCCAGGATGTTTATCCAAAGCTGCAGCTGCTGGAGGTGGGGTCTGTTAAGTCTTCCATCCCTCCGGTGAAGGTCTCGCGGGATGAAGTGATGTCACAACATGATCTCGCGAGATCACGCTGTGCTGTGGAACAAGCTGGGCTGGAATGAAGAGAAGTATATGACGCTGATTGGTCAGCGTCATACACTTTTCTTTACAACGCCCACTTGGTCAAAAGTAAAAAAACGCCCAGTTGGGCATTAAGAACAAATTTGCACATATCTTAAAATGTTCATAACTTTTTAAAAAGATAAACTTTTAAAAAAAAAAACAACAACAGTATTTATCTACATTAAAGCGCCTATTAGATTAGGTAGGAGATAGGGCTGTTATAAACTGGTGACAGAGCCTCTTTAAACCAAGCTTTGCCCACTTTTTAGAAAAGTGCTGTAAGTGATGTAAACGACCCAAAGTCGTAATTTTTCCCACATTGAGAGGACTGCCAGTCTAGAAAACCATTTTTCACCATCACTTTTGGTGGTTGTCTCAAAGAGGTTTTACTCTACTGTGTAAAATCTGGTAGAAAACAAAGATGTTGCAGGTACAATACTGAAACCATATGAAACAACAAATTAAAGAAAATCCAGAAGAAAATCATTTGGTGGATAGAAATCTTGGTTACTAAACAGAATATTATTCAAACAGTCGTATGTTAAATATGATCAATGAGAGCAAAATATTATAAATATTTATTGTAAATCTGGGATTGTTTTTCAAGGGTTAACCTAGGCTCTTATTTCCAGTAAAATTTGTCACAGTGGTGCACGCTGTATGATAAATTTGGCGCATCTTGCTAGACATGCTTTCTCTTACTTATACCACCTTTTGGTTGGCTTAGTTTATGCAATTTTTTTTTCACCAAAATGTTGCGCAAATTTGGCGCACAGCGGGGCATTTTAAACCACGCCCATTTTCCACTAACCCACACCCAGTTATTGGGCGTGGCACAAAGAAAGTGTCTACATGGGTAATAAACGTGGCAACCGCATGTGTACCAGAATTTAGACTCATTTTGAGCCAGAATTCTGGGGCATTTTGAATAAAACATCTGCCCCAAAATGGGGGCCTCAAATGTGACCGTTGACTCCGTTCCGAGGGCTGCACATTACATACATATCCTTTACCTCCTAGCAGACAGGTGGTTGCGCACTTATCGTAGTTAGTAGTAATTAAGAGGTAAGACACTGTCATTTACATCCTTCAAATTTTTGTGTTCTACCCTTTAGGCTGCATTTGCCTCAACCAGAAATAGTGCCAGCTACAGTGTGCAAATAGTCAGCCTATATACCTTATACAACAATAGCTACTTGTCCCCTATATATACAATTATAACAAAGAAATATCTAGAATACAGTGCCAGCCACACTCGTCCACATATACAAAAGTTTAGCCATATCCGCCATGTAGAGTGCAGCCTCATGTGCCCCTCCCAGTGCAGCCATATGCCCCCGATATAGAGTCCAGCTACCAGGGGCGTAACTAGGAAAGAATGGGCCCCATAGCAAACTTTTGACTGGGCCCCCCCTTTGTGCCACACACAGTCGCCCTTATAGATAGTGCCCCCTGTAGATTGTCTCATACAGCCCCCCTGTAGCGAATGCTATACAGCTCCACCTGTAGACAGTGTCACACCCCACTTGTAGATAGTGTCCCCCACCTCCCCCTTGTTGATAGTGCCGTTTTAAAAGTTGATTTTATAGATTTAGCTCAATCTGAAAAAAACATACATTTGGAAATATTGTCAGGTCATGTATTACCGCATGGTGGCGGTTCAAGGGGTTAAAACAACCAGACAGGTTCCCATTAAATATACGATGAATTTAAAATAATTCCATCTGCCCTGCAATATTGTTATTATATATATATATATATATATATATATATATATATATATACAGTGAAGGAAATAAGTATTTGATCCCCTGCTGATTTTGTAAGTTGGCCCTCTGTCTAAGTCATGAACAGTCTAGAATTTTTATGCTAGGTTAATTTTACCATTGAGAGATAGATTATATTTAAAAAAAAAAACAGAAAATCACATTGTTAAAATTATATATATGTATTTGCATTGTGCACAGAGAAATAAGTATTTGATCCCCTACCAACCATTTAGAGTTCAGCCTCCTCCAGACCAGTTACATCCTCCAAATCAACTTGATACCTGCATTAAAGACAGCTGTCTTAAATGGTCACCTGTATAAAAGACTCCTGTCCACAGACTCAATTAATCAGTCTGACTCTACCCTTTACAACATGGGCAAGACCAAAGAGCTTTCTAAGGATGTCAGGGACAAGATCATAGACCGGCACAAGGCTGGAATGGGCTACAAAACCATAAGTAAGACGCTGGGTGAGAAGGAGACAACAGTTGGTGCAATAGTAAGAAAATGGAAGACATACAAAATGACTGTCAATCGACATCGATCTGGGGCTCCATGCAAAATCTCACCTCGTGGGGTATCCTTGATCCTGAGGAAGGTGAGAGCTCAGCCAAAAACTACACGGGGGGAACTTGTTAATGATCTCAAGGCAGCTGGGACCACAGTCACCAAGAAAACATTGGTAACACATTACGCCGTAATGGATTAAAATCCTGCAGTGCCCGCAACGTCCCCCTGCTCAAGAAGGAACATGTACAGGCCCGTCTGAAGTTTGCAAATGAACATCTGGATGATTCTGAGAGTGATTGGGAGAAGGTGCTGTGGTCAGATGAGACTAAAATTGAGCTCTTTGGCATTAACTCAACTCGCCGTGTTTGGAGGAAGAGAAATGCTGCCTATGACCCAAAGAACACCTTCCCCACTGTCAAGCATGGAGGTGGAAATGTCAGGTCCGTATTTCACACCGAATAACCACCTCTGTAAATTGAAAGCTGAAGGCATGCCTGGAAAGAAGTAAACCAGCCAAATATGTTTGGTACACAGCTTCCCTCTCTCAGCCAGGAGGAAGACTGAAAAACTTTTTATTCAGAACAAAGAAACACAGAAAGAGACACATGCCTCCTCCCCAGAGATGTGGGAGTGCCCCAAGTTTCTCAGCTGTAACTTCTCAGACTCACTCTTCTTGCATTCCAGGGGGCGGTGTCTTCCATAGGTGTGTCCGACATGAACAAAGAACTTGTTATATATATCAGTATATTACACAAGGAACTGAAATGTATATACATATGTGTGAGGATAATATATTTCAAACAATATACATGGTAATGATGCCTGACAGTCCCCCCTAAAAATATTATTACTCTATCCCTGAGTCTTGCCTAGCAACCTACCACTGACCACTCGAACCAGGCGGGTAGGGGTTTTGGATTTCTTCGCCAGCTTGAGACGAGCTACTCCTGATGAGTAACCCCCCTTTGTACCTGGACTTCCAAGGTGTCGGAGTGGTCCTAACTTTCCCTATTTTCCTCTGGATACAGGATGGTTGTCTTGATATAATCTACAAACCGCTACTGGTTGTAATATATATAATTAATCCGGTCTACATTTTTATTAACAGTAATAATTGTCGCACTGTCACTTACTGTCCTAATGGGACTTTACCCCTGCAGATATGACAGGTCATGGGCAGTACAGTGACCTTCACCTCAGACCTTCACATAAAACTCCTCAGATTGTAATTTGCAGCACCGTGGCATATTTACACATATTATAATTACAAACCTCAGACATTATAAACAATAGGGCCTCAACTAATAACATAATGCTATCACCAATCTCATGCTATCACCCTCAGGTTTCGGGTCCCATCAGTTCATTGCCAGTCCTGTACACCATCGTCCCCTTCTTCTCCTGTCTTCTGCTCTTCACTGACTGTCACCCTCAGGGTAACCCACACAATTGTGGAGTCAGACTACGTTGGTGTCCAGTGGGGGAGCTATTATTACCCCCTCCTAGCCACTTACTTATCAAAACACTTGATCCTGCTGACGGATTCACTCAGGTCTTTGGTCTTTACTTTGATCTTTGCTGATGTCATCAGGACTTGGTTTGGTCCTTCTCATCTGTCCGACACCGTCTCCTTTAGTTTACGTCACCGGGCTGTACATAGCACCTTATGCTGTGAGCCTGGGGTGAGATCCCACGTAGGCGGATTAGTGGAGTTGTATTGTGACTATCAAACCCTCCGCATCTGTACTCTTCCTCTGGCAAGTTACTTGTCTGGGCGGCCGCTTAGAATTGTGACACTGCCGTCAGTTCATGATAAACGCATTGTAGTGGCTCAGGCTGCGCCTGCCACATCTCAGTGATGGAGTTCATTGTGTTAAAAGTCTTTTAGTTCATATTTACTGGCACTTGCTGGGGACCCCCAACTCTTGTCAATTGTTAAAATAAATACTAATCTGGTGATAACATCATCCGCATACACTATAAACGTTGTTCTAAGTACATACAATAATGTCAGGCCCTTAAATGACATCAAACACCTTTATATAAGGAAAAACTTCTCTGTTACAATGGACAGGGCACCTAGAAGATGTGTAATTATTGGGTACATTTCATTTGCACTTGGTGATACCCTTTCAGCAGGATTTGTACCTTGATCTCAGCTGATTGCCTAGAACATCTCCACCTCACAGAAACATACACAGATTCCACATGTTTATCTGACAAGTGTCTTAAACCTATTTTTCTTACTCTAATATGGTTCGTTCTACCTGGGAAGGCCTCTCAAGGTCGGTTCTCTTCGTGGGAGGCGGGTATGATAAGGTTGGCACCGGTCTGCCAGGACTGTTCTGTAGGCAAATCAAACAGCTCTAACAGAATTTAGCAGCATCAGCTGTAAAACCTGGGGCATACCAATTAGATCTTACCAAATCGATCCTTGCAGTCTTGGGGCATATGTGAGGTCATACACCATCAATGCAAGTGCCATCAAGAGTGCCTTGGGTGTTACCGGTTCACCTTCCCTTATCCGTCCACATTCTGTTAGAATCTGGTTCTCACGCCTTCCGCTCCCAGTTGGACTCTTCCTGTGGAGAACAAGCTTTTTCATTGTATAAACATTAATTGATCTTAATCAAATAATTAATTTGAAGAAAAACATTAACATATAGCATCTTTACATCAAACGTTCACACTGGTCAGTAACTAAAACTTACAAACTGATTCTTCTTCTTTATATACATATCTATACATACACATATACACTGCACAGAATTCTCTGCTCTAAAATTTCCCTTTCACAACAAAAATAAAAATAAACAAATAAAAATGTTTTCGAATGGGAATATTCCGCTTCTGTACCTTTTATCTGACGCATTACTCTAATAGTCCAATGCTGAGGCTGGTCTAGAACTTTACATAAAACTTAACCTCAGTATTTAATATTCCCACAACACTTCTTAAATACAATTATTAAACAAACTAACTTTGGAATAACATCTAGAGAACTGCTAACATCTTATCATTGTACAAACATTAGGTCAATACTTGGGATAACACTGTTCCCCCGTCACTTACACACAACATCTGCAGTGGGGAAGATACAGGCCGGGCTTCAGGCCCCTCCTGAGAACAGGTCTACACACACGAGCACATTGTCATACACTTCTACCTCGGGTAGTTGTATGTTCTGCAGTCGCTGGGACTGTTAATCTGGCCGGGCTGCACTTTTCACAGGTACCGTTGCTGTTTTACCTATGTCATGCCGTGCGCACATCTTGCCGGCTGCTACAAACCTAGTGGTGGCATTATTGTATCCAGGGACAAGCCAATTTACTGATACCTGGCTGCACATACCCTTGTTGTCAGGTCTGTCTTCTCTCGCCCTCTCAATTGGCTTACCCGATGATCCAATAAAGTTCCTACTACCAATGGGCCCATAATTGTGGGCGATGCCAAAAGCGTACCTAGAGTCAGTGTAAATGTCGGCCGTCTTACCTTTTGCCAGGTTACAAGCCTCAGCGAGCACCTCCAGCTCCGCTCCTTGAGACGAACAAGAAGGTGAGAGTGATTTCTGGATGATTTACCTGGTGCCTCGTATCCCGGCTTGTACATACTGTATAATAAAATCTATTTATTACAAATTTACATTAGAAACCCATGTCACATATAGATAGAACATCTCAAAGGTGTGGCGTCTTCATCCTCTAAAATAAAACCAAATGTTATACACTTCTCCACACTCATCTGATAATCCAGAACACTTTGAGAATCTCACTTTTATCAGATTCTGCAAATACTTGATTAATACAAAAACAAAATAAAAAAATTCCTAAAAACGTTACACCAAATTAACAATGTCCAGACAATTTTTGGTTTTTTTCCTTCTCCCCCATCTAAATCTGTAAAGACCCATCTGCGAGTGACGTCACCTCCTGTGTAAATTTGCTGGAGGGGGATGGTCTCTTACACAATACCTCATATTGGGTGGAGACTACAGCACAGTTTACCCAGTGCCATATTTACTGTTCTGGAAAGATCTGGAACCATCTACACAGAAAAACCTCAAAATTTAGGTTACTGTCATACACATTTAATCTGGATTACTCATTGGGGTCTCTTACACATTTTTAGATCTCCTGAAACCAAATGAATTAATTCAAAACAAACCAAAATTGTACCTGATCAGTCCCTTCACCATTACCCCCTTTGTGGACTCTGCGAAAGTAATGTAGCAGGGTTCAAAACTACATCTCAACAAAGTCGGGCACTAGTTTAACCCCCTGTAATGTACAACAGCCTGAAACAAAAATGACTTTTTCCTGACGAAAATACATTTTATCTTTACAATGACATAACTCATGTGTGAAATCAAAAACAAAACAATTGTAGTTAGTTATTCAATAAAACAGAAAATATTATATCTGATAACATTAATTACTGCAAACCAATAAACTGTATATAAAAATAGGGAACGGTGGGGGGCACATACATTTTCAAAACCCAGTGTCTCACAGTATCTATAGTTTAATACATCTGAATTAACATCAAAACACATGAAATCTGATCACATCATAACACATAAATATCGTAACTTTTATAAACAACAGCGCATGCGCAAAGAGAAGAAATTTATTTAGGTTTGTAGACATCACTGATATATATATATCTCTCAGCAGTGCATATTGAAATCCCTTCGTCTCATCAGCCCTGCAGACTGCACCCAGTCAGCCCCCCCTCCTCCTCCCAAACACAGCATACTACAGGGGGGAGGGAGGGGGGTCACACACTCATTTCTCACAGCTTCTAGTCTCACAATCTTAACACTTTGAATGCCGGCAAAACAACATACGTATCTGCAATCATTCATCACACCATTGTATAGGAATTATCTACGTTCAAAACATCAAACACATAATCTGTAACCGTGTCCAATCTGTCGGCCACCATCTCTATATTATGATGACGTGTTGCTTCACTAGCATGGAACCTAAAAATAGAAAAGACACTACAAATGACAAAATTAACAAGGCGATTATTTCATACTGATTTGGTTGGGCCGGGCGTGGCCACATCAGGGGCAGGGGGGGGGGCAGCCTCTCCCATTGGAAACACAGTGCGCAGCTGTGAGGGGGGGGGGGTTTCCCACCCACAATGAGGACACACTCAACATGAGGTACGGACGCCATTACCGGGCGTCGGCTGGTCCTGTGTTTTCTAATACATACAATACCTTTCTTATTCCTAACTTCCTCTTCTGCAAATCCCTCTAAAGCACTTTCCATCAACTTACTACCTTCCAACTTCCCTTTGTTCTCCAGAATACCTTTTGCCTAATCTCCGGCTTGCAGCCGCCCTCCTCTATGGATTCCACACACTTCCATCAATTTCTTCATTTTACTCACATACTGCTTCCCTTCTCTCCGCTTCACTAAATCATATGCCTAACAGTCTATATTATACACGTAATTTATATAACAATTTTCGGTCAACGACTCCCAGGCCTTCGGAAAGAAGTAAACCAGCCAAATATGTTTGGTACACAGCTTCCCTCTCTCAGTCAACTTTTTATTCAGAACAAAGAAACACAGAAAGAGACACATGCCTCCTCCCCAGAGATGTGGGAGTGCCCCAAGTTTCTCAGCTGTAACTTCTCAGACTCACTCTTCTTGCATTCCAGGGGGCGGTGTCTTCCATAGGTGTGTCCGACATGAACAAAGAACTTGTTATATATATCAGTATATTACACAAAGAACTGAAATGTATATACATATGTGTGAGGATAATATTTTTCAAACAATATACATGGTAATGATCCCTGACAGAAACATTATGTTTTAGGGGTGTTTCTCTGCTAAGGGCACAGGACTACTTCACCGCATCAATGGGAGAATGGATGGAGCCATGTACCGTCAAATCCTGAGTGATAACCTCCTTCCCTCTACCAGGACATTAAAAATGGCTCGTGGCTGGGTCTTCCAGCACGACAATGACCCGAAACATACAGCCAAGGCAACAATGGAGTGGCTCAAAAAGAAGCACATTAAGGTCATGGAGTGGCCTAGCCAGTCTCCAGACATTAATCCCATCGAAAACTTATGGAGGGAGCTGAAGATCCGAGTTGCCAAGCGACAGCCTCGAAATCTTAATGATTTACAGATGATGTGCAAAGAGGAGTAGGCCAAAATACCATCTAACATGTGTGCAAACCTCATCATCAACTACAAGAAACGTCTGACTGATGTGCTTCCCAGCAAGGGTTTTGCCACCAAGTATGAAGTCTTCTTTGCCAAAGGGATCAAATACTTATTTCTCTGTGCAATATGCAAATAAATATATATAATTTTGACAATGTGATTTTCTTTTTTTTTTTTTAATATAATCTTTCTCTCACTGGTAAAATTAACCTAGCCTAAAAATTCTAGACTGTTCATGTCTTTGACAGTGGGCAAACGTACAAAATCAGCAAGGGATCAAATACTTATTTCCTTCACTGTATATATACATAAATACAGCACCAGAAACAAGCTCAGTACATATATACAGCACCAGAACAAAGCTCAGTACATAAATACAGCAGCAGACCCAAGCTCAGTACATATGTACAGCCCCAGAATCAACCTCAGTACATATATACAAGCCCAGAACCAAGCTCAGTACATACAGTATATACAACAACAAAACCAAGCTCATACATATATACAGCACCAGACTCAAGCTCAGTACATATATACATCCCCAGAACCAAGCTCAGTACATATATACAGCACCAGGACAAATATAGCTCAATTTAGTGCAACCCCTGCCATATAGGTTTGTATGGCGTAAAATTACAGCTTCCAGCATGGCCCAAACAATGGTAAGGATATGCTAGGAGCTGCTGTTTTACAAAAAAATAATCATAAAATAATCAAACCACCCATCATCTCACTGCAGATCATACAGTGACTACATTACTGATTACAGGCAGAATAAACATTTACATTAAGTGACTCACCAGTGACGTCTCAGATTCTAGTTCTCTTTTCTTCTCCATCCGGTCCAGACTTCCATGATGACTTCTCCCGGCCACAACCCACTTCTGCAGTTTTCTGCTCAGATGTCTTCAGCTTCTCACTTTTAAAACATTTCTGCACCTATAAACGAAGATAAAATTCTCAACACCCCTAAATATAATAGCGCCATACACTGCACCTATAATTATAATAGTGCCATATACTGTGTCCCTGATTATAATAGTACCATACAATGTGTCCCACACAAACACCGTGCCTCCTGTAGATAGTGCCCCCATAGCCCCCCTCTAGATAGTGACCGCCATAGAGCCTCTGTAGATAGTGCCCTACATAGAAGCCCCTGTAGATAGTGCCCACATACAGCCCCCTGTAGATAGTGCCCACATATGGACTCCAGAGCTGCAAGGCAATAGTGATAACCACTGAGCCACCGTGCTGCCCTACATATAGCTCCCCCTATAGATAGTGCTCCACATATAGCCCACCTCTGTAGATTGTGCCTCACATATAGCTCCCCCTGTATATAGTGTCCCACATACAGCCCACCCCTGTAGACAGTGCCCTACATATAGCCCCCCTGAGATAGTACCCCACAGGTAATCCACCCCTGTATATAGTGTCCCACATATAGCCCACGCCTGTAGCTAGTGCCCTATAAATAGCTCCCTCCATAGATAGTGCCCCACAGGTAACCCACCACTGTATATAGTGTCCCACATATAGCCCACCCTTGTAGATAGTGCCCTACAAATAGCTGCCCCTATAGATAGTGCTCCACATATAGCCCACCCCTGTATATAGTGTCTCACATATAGCCCACCCCTGTAGATAGTGTCCTACATAAAGCTGCCCCTGTATATAGTACTCCACATCCCCACATATAGACCCCCCTCCCCTGTAGATAGAGCCCTCTTTGTAGATAATGCCACTAACAGTTTTATTAGAAAAAAACAAACCTTTACATACTCACATGATCCCCTTTCCGCGCCATCCAGTGGCAATGCAGGCCTGCTCTACTAAGCAGGTCTGCTGGGGCTGAACGATGCAAGTGGCACGATGACATAATTGCGCCACTAGCGTCGTTAAAAGGCGCTGATAGGCAGGGCAGAATGACTTGCCTCGTTAATCAGCGCCATTCAACAACGGAAGTGGCACGATTACTTCATCGTGCCACTAGCGTCGTTGAAAGGCACTGATTGGCGGCTAATGTATGTAATTGTATCTGCGTGCTATAAACGCAGGTACAATTAGTGCAAGAGTGGGTGGCGGCGGCTGGTTTCAGTGGCATCGCCGCCCCCTCAGAGAGGCAGCAGCAGCTTATAATATTCATTTGTATCTACGTCCAGAGGACGCGGATACAAGCGAATGTGGCTGTCGCTAACACCGGGGCCCCCTCTGGTGCTAGCGATGCCACCGGGCATGAGGGTGCCCATGCTGCCCGGCCCCGTAAATTTTAGGGGCCGGGCAGCGCGGGCCCCGTAATCGTGACGCTACCGCTGTAGCAGCCATGATGGCTGCTAGTGGTGCCACCGGGCATGGGGGGGGCTGTGTCGGCGGGTGGCACGGGCGCCCTTATGCAGTGGGCCCAGCTGCTACAGCGGTAGTTACGCCACTGCTAGCTACATCTGCGCCCCAAGTGCAGCCATATGCTTCTAATACAGAGTTAAGCTATATCACCCGCTATAGACAACGCAGCCACTTGCCCCTCATTCACAGTGCAGCATAAAGTCCCATATCTACATGCAGGGCCGGCTCCAGGTTTATGTGGGCCCTTGGGCGACACAGACTTAGTGGGCCCCTTTGCGGGCGAAATCACGGCGGCAGTAAAATGCCAAAAATCGTCACTTTGTGCCCCCATATAGACGTTAGGCCCTGTTTATGCCCCCATATATAAGTTATGCCCCCAGTTTGTACCCCCATAAAATTAGAGCCCTCTGTAGATAGTGCCACACAGCCCCCCCTCCCAGGTAGTGCCACATAGCTCCTGACGTCACTGTCTATACATGGACAGTGTTGTCAGGGGCAACCCCAGATCCATAGTCCCGGGCAGAGCACTACTAGCACTTGGCCTGGAAGTGGCATAGCTAAAGGCCCATGGGCCCTGGTGCAAGAATTCAGTTTAGGCCCCCCTACCCCTCCCCAACACCACCAGACCCCTTCGCACGCCTATGCCCAGCTGCCTTGCGTGACAGACCCCATGAATGCCCCCACAGTATAATGCCTCTATAGCTGCCCACACAGTATAATGACCCCCCATAGCTGCCCCCCACACAGTATAATGCCCCCCATAGCTAACCACCACAGTATAATGCTTCCCCCACAGTATAATGCTCCGCATAGCTGCCCCCCACATGGCATAATGCCCTCCATAGCTGATCACCACTGTATAATGTCCCCCATAGCTGCTCCCACAGTATAAATCCACCAAACAGTATAATGCTCCGCATAGCTGCCCCCAACACAGTATAATGCCCCCATAGCCACCCCCACACAGTATAATGCCCCCATAGCTGTCACATACAGTATAATGCCCCCCATAGCTGCACCATACAGTATAATGCCCCCCATAGCTGCACCATACAGTATAATGCCCCCATAGCTGCACCATACAGTATAATGTCCCCATAGCTGCACCATACAGTATAATGCCCCCATAGCTGCCCCATACATTATGCCCCCATCGCTGCCCCATACAGTATAATGCCCCCCATAGCTGCACCATACAGTATAATGCACCCATAGCTGCACCATACAGTATAATGCCCCCCATAGCTGCCTCAAACCGTATAATCCCCCCATAGCTGCACCATACAGTATAATGCCCCTATAGCTGCACCATACAGTATAATGCCCCCGATAGCTGCACCATAAGTATAATGCCCCCCATAGCTGCACCATACAGTATAATGCCCCCCATAGCTGCCCCATACAGTATAATGCCCCCATAGCTGCCCCATACAGAATAATGCCCCCCATAGCTTTTACTATACCGTATAATGCCCCCCATAGCTGTCCCACACAGTATAATGGCCCCATACAGTATAATGCCCTCCATAGCTGCCACATATAGTATAATGCCCCCCACAGCTGTCCCATATGGTATAATGCCCCCCATACAGTATAATGCCCCCTCAGCAGCTACAATATGACCCCCCTCCCATACCTAGTATAATGCCCCCATATGTACCTAATAGAAAAATAATAACATAATTACTTACCTACCCCTGTTCCGACGACATGTGGAGGATCCTTCTCCTCCTCTGCACTGTGCTGTGAGTGACTCGTCGCAGACAGGCACGATGTAGTGACGTCACTATATCGCGCCTGCCTGTGCCGAGCTGCTCATGACACATTGAATGCTGGAGCGAGGCTCCAGCATTCAACCCAACTGAATCTGCATCCTCAGTTGGAGGCGGGACCAGCGTGGTCAGGCTAGGACACTGCTCTGGTCCTGGCATCATTGTCCATATATGGACAGCGATGTCAGGGGCTTTCCCAGAGACAGTGTCCCGGAGCAGAGCCACTAGCGCTCTGCCTGGGACTCCTCTCCTCCTTACATCACGGTCCATATATGGACAGTGTTGCCTTACGATGGCAGCGTCAGCACCCGGTGGCCAAGTGGGCCCCCCCCCCCCTAAGTGAAGTGGGCCCCGGCACTTGCCCGGGTTTGCTGGGTGCTGACGCCGGCCCCATCTACATGTCCCCCACTGTAGAATACTTACCTCTCCTGGGCTGCAGTCTGCTCCCCTGCCGGCTCTCTTGTCCTCCTCGATATGGGCAGAAGGTAGCTTCATTGTACACCACTTAATTCTCTAAAACAGAGAAGACATTAAATATTGCCGAGTAGGGTACTCATCAGGAGACAAGGGCCACAGGATGGGCACCAGTTGCCCACTACTGATTTAGATTGTTGTAAGTAAGTAGTAAGACCTAATTAATAAAGTTGACATCGTTTACTGCAAACCTGAAGAAATCTCGCTCATGTTCCATAGATCAGCCTTAATAAGTGCCTGATTGTTCTCATTAGCCTTATAATCATCTCTGATGTATCCCACAAGTTATCACCTCCTAGATTTTTCTTCCACTAGTTTTGTGAACTTTTTATACTCTACAGTGGATTTAAAAAAACTTGCTAAAAATTGTAAAAAGCTCCATTGCAGATATGTTCAAGGTTTACACATGTTCATAGATGACAGCCACTAAAGTTCTGGACTACTGCACCCATTGGGTTGTCACCTCTCGGTATTAAGCCACCTAAAATACATATTAGTGTGAGTATTCATCACACGGACCATTTTGGGCTTTCCTCCTTCCCATCGATCTACATAAGTTTAAGTCACTTGTTCTGCCCTTAAATACAACCTGTCATTTCGGTCAGACCAATCAGAAACAAGGGAAGAAATTTAGGAGCGGAACAACTCACTGACTAGCTGTATTGTGCAGGAGGTCTGTGTGTAGATGCAAAGGTGTTGCTACAGGAGATAGAGAGGTAGCTACATATGACACCAAGGTGGAAGTTTCTTAATGGGCTCTTCAAATGGGAAGTGAAGGGATGTCATAGCTATGACTATAATTGCACAATAATGTAGTAAAGATAGACAGATACACATTATAAACACAGAACCTGTACAGAGACATACAGAGTCTCATATGGTACCAACTATAGATATTCTCCCCAAGACGCATACAGTAAATAGAATATTTAGTGGACAGACAACTAGAGACAATGGGACAGATTTACTATAGCTGTGTTCACATCAGCGTTGCTTTCCGTTGAGGGGTTCCGTCGGAGGTTTCCGTTTGCCTTTCCGTTGAGGGGTTACTCCAACGGAAACCTCAGATGGAACCCCTCAACGGAAAGCGACGCTGATGTGAACAGGCCCTAAGACTGCCATTTTATATACTAGTCTTAGTATGAAGCCCGTATGAGTAAGCTGCATCTTCTGCTGTCTGTGCACCAGACAGAGAAATCTACGCTAGCTACGAGCTGGTTTAGATTTCCGCTAAAATTGACGTTAAGTTCTGGCTAAAATTATATTGATATTGAATTTGTCAGGATTCGGATGGCCTTGCCCCCTTAAGCTAAGCCCCACCTACTTTTTTAAGTAGAGGGGCAGGCTTAGAATGAAGAAAATTCTAAAATGATTGCGCAAATTTGTCAGGTGCCATAATTTGTGACTTTTAACGCCACAATGCGTTCTTAAATTCACCCCATTGACTGTTCAGGAGAGGTAGGGAATACATCACTTATCTAAAAAGCCTGTAGTTTTATGTATTTTTGTCATGTAAAATCTGGGACACATCAAAGCCTTGAAAAATGCAAGCGTAAGACTATTATTTTTTTTAGAAAATGCAGTTCTAAAATGCACTATAAATTATTTATAATTGAATTATACAGTATACCTTAATAAAAGGAAATGAGTACAATAAGCTTTTGTACAACTAAAGCATATATTAATTCAAAGGAAAAATACCCATAAAAATACATTATGCTTTCCTCGATTCTATTTAAATAATTTTGCCTCAACCAGCAAAGTCCTTAGTAATGCAGAGTTTTGCTGGCCTTGGTGGACAGGTACATTTACACTGGACTCATGAGGAACACAAATATCAGAGAATCTGAACTTAAAGAGGACATGTCACTAGGTCATATTAATTGAACTGGTTTACTAACCTGAATAGCACTGTCTTCCTGATTCTGGCGCTGTTTTTTTTTTTTCTAGACCCCCCTGTCCCAGAGATATGGCCCACTGTTGTGTTGGCTCACTATATGGTAATTTGCTGTAGTTAGCCAACAGGGAGGGAACTACCCTCAGGTTGCCTCGCGCTGATTGGTCAGCATCAGAGGCAGGGAAGCTAGCTCCACCCCGTTGGCTGCCTATAGCAAATGAGCATATCCGTAAAAAAAAAAACAGCGCTGAAATCAGGGAGACAGCGCTATTCAGGTCAGTTAACCAGTTCAACTTATATGATCTAGTAACAAGTCCTCTTTAAAATTACACTTTGGGTAAAATTTATACACTTTGTTTTGCCTAGTGCAGGGCCTTAGGGGGCAGTGCATGACACAGGAATTCAAAGAACATGCACTAGACATAAGGCTCTATTTCTACTTGCGTTCTAGGCTGTGTTCGGGGCCTCCGTCGCAGATTCCGTCACATTTAATGGAAAAAATAGCGCCTATTTTATCCTGCTAGAATGATAGACACCATGGCGGAACCCATTGAAAGTCAATAGAGCTTGTTAGGCACCTTTGTTGTCTATCATGCGACGGATACGGCACGGCGTCAATTTTGAAACTAACGAATGCAGATGTGAACAAAGCCTAACTTAGTGTATTAGGATTTTGTTTGGAGTGTTTCAAGTCAAGTCATAAGACCTACTATATGCATATAAAAGGATCCCTTCAGTGGGAGACAAAACCCATACTACAAGGTGATTCACATGATGCAGTATGAATACTACTCATGCTGCTGTTTCTTTTGGTCCCCCCGATAATGTCTGGGAGCATTAAGGGCTGTGGACATTGATACACGTAAAGGTTATTTAAATTTTTGTTTTCTGTCTCTTTTCAGCCTTATTAATGAAACATTGAGGGATCAATTACTAGTTACAATCCAGAAGACCTTCACCTACACTCGAACCCAGGCACAGCACCTTTTCATAATCCTCATGGAATGTATGAAGAAAAAAGAGCTGGTTCGTATCTTCATCACATTCCTTGTTTATGCGTTATGACCAAATATGTTTTAATATTTAAGAAGTGATGAGTCAGCTGTTGCACAATTACTTATATACATGTTTAGCAAATTGGATCTGTGATGCCGCTCCATTCAATGTCCATGGGGCCATCGGAGACAGCCATTCAAAATTCTCCCCATTGCAATCGTGTCAGTAGGGACAAACGTGGATCGGAATCTCCATTCTAGTGATCCATGCGTCCCAGTGATCATACATTTATCACCTATCCAGTGAATAGGTCATAAATGTGATTAGTGGGAAAACCCCTTTAATGCTATTTGTGCATAATTCAGATTCATGATATTAAACTATAACAATTGATAACTTTATAATTAATTATATTTTCTCATTATTATTTTGCACAAATATATATTTTTATTTAATTGAATAGTCGTTTCTAGACATCTCTCGCCTTTCCTTTCTGCTGTCCACGTAGGAGTATAGTTACCGAGTTACTAATAGTGCATTATTATTATTATTATTATTATTATTATATAATTATTATATAATTCAACAACATAATAATATTATTATAATAATGAGGAAGACATTACATGCTTCCTGAACATTTTAACATTTTACTTAAACCCCTATTCCACCACAAAAACTGCCTTTTACCAATCTAACAAACAGTCAGGGGGACTCTTTATACATTAAAAAATTTTGTCCATTGCATCCATCCTCTAGATCAAGCACACGTCCTTCCAGGACATGGACCATCTTTTATAACTGCTCCTGGCTTCATAGGTGGATCCTACCTGTCCTATTTTCTCCCAGGCCGCTATTTGAATTATTGTCTGTGAGCGTGATAATTGGAAGCCGGGTGTCACGACGTGGGGTGTGGACCCACAGGGCCGTACCGCGTAGCGGGAAGTTAGCTGGCCAAACAGGTACAATACAATATCTATAGTCCAGAAAGGGTATCTGAGGCAATGTAGACAGTAGCAGTGATTCAGGCTTAAGATGAGGCTCCGGCAGCAGATACCCGGCGGGGTGCACCACAATAGATGCAGCAGAAGACACAACACGACTCCAACTCTAGACGGCACAGAGGCACGGTAGCACGGGATACAGGGTACAGGCAGCATGAACGGGTAACACTGGGAACTGGAAAACACTAGGAGACCATTTGCAAGACAAACTATAGGTAACACAACAACGCTCAGGCAAGGATCAAGAGGGCAGAGCCCTTTTTATAGTCCAGCAGCATTCTGGCCTAATTGCAGATTCTCTGCAACTGGACGCGCACTGTCCCTTCAAAGCCGTGCGCGCGCCCTGCGGGAGACAGTCACTGAACCAGGAAGAAGGGAGATGCCGCCGAGAAATCACACGTCTATGGCTGCGGCCATAGACGTTACACCGGGGCTCTCTGGTTTCCTTTCATTTCCTGACTTAAAGGTTTTGTCCAGGGAATAAAAATTATTTTTGAAAAACCTCAATATGGTCACCAAACATAAAGGAAAACATTCTCACCTCACTGATCCCCCCACCGCTTAGTATGGTTTTTTTTTTGTGTTTGGCGACCATTGTGATCTTTATTAAAAATAAATTGTATTCCCCGGACAAACCCTTTAAGACAGGAAATGATGTCATTTGATGACAGCTGTAGACAGGAGAACATCATCTAGAGCAGATGTAGCCTGGATAATGACTACAAGCATGTTACCTGTCATGTTGTAAGTCACGTGTTTCATCAGTGAACGCCACGTTAAGGTTTTAATTATGGTACAAGTGGTGGCAAAAATAAGAATCTCCAAATACTGGAATTCAGGACAGGTTTTTGAACTGTTCCTATTTATCTTATGAATAGGACACTAGTAGTAATTAAGGTTATACCATCCCAGAATACTATCGTTTTTCAAAGATATGCAAAGTATTTTGCACATTTCTATCATGTTGGGGTTGTTTCATCAAGACAGAGTGGAAAGCCACTAAGTAAGAGAAGATCCAGCTCTGGAGGACTCAGGCGGACATTGGATGGGAGCTATGTAATATTTCTAGAAGCCATGTAGACAATATAACAAAGGCTAAAAACTGTTATATCAACATAGCCTGTAGATGGCAGCAAACTTGGTAACACATGTATAACTCCTAGCCTCCTTCTGTTCTTGGGAAATTGACCCCAGACCAGACCCTCTAAACTAATACAGGCCCCAGACCAGGCCCTCTAAACTAATACAGACTCTAGACCAGATCCCGTAAACTACTATAGTCCCTAGAGTAGGCCCTTATATACCTACCGCAGACCAGACTCGCTAATTGTCGCAATTTGAGACAAAAACACAAAGGGCTTTTAATCTTTGGGCAGCGATGGGCAACCATGCCCCCCTCCCCTGAAGCCCCAGGGACTGGGGGGCTGCCCAAACCACTCATATGTAAATATATGTAAATCTGCCACTAATCGAGAGCAAAGTCCAGGTTTGTCTTGACATCAGCCTTTGCACAGCACTATTGTTGGTGCCTTCTGTTGGGGTATTTCTCCAGTAAAAAAAAAAATCACTTTCCACAGATTCTTGCCATCTCGTTTAGCCTTCTTTTTACAGCAGTTTCAGCTTTACCATTATGCTGACTGTGATGTGGGGATGTGTTATGATCTATTTCGCACTCCCTAGAAAACCATGTCAACTCTAAGCTGACAAACTGTGGTCCATTATCTGTGATGACAGATTCAGGAATTCCATGTCTAGTAAAATGTGCTTTGCAGCATTTCGCAATGATTTTAAGTGGGGTCAGAAACTGCATCAATCTCCCAAAAGTCTGAACAGTAATCAACTATAAGGGCACATTCAGACGTGGCGGAATTGCTGTTGAATTCCGCTGTGGACAGTCCGCAGTGGAATTCTGCAGCAGCCGTTTTTTACATTCGTATCTATACACTTTTAGGAAAGTTAGTTCAGACGTTGCGGAAAATAACTGTGCGGAAATCAGGCTGCGGTGCAGAATTTTCCTTCCGCAGCATGCACATGACGTTGCAGAGAAGAAGCGGAATTTCACTGCGGATTTCAACCTTTGCAATGCAAAAACTAAAATCTGTGGCAAGTCCACTGTGCTTTCTGCAACGTCTGAATTACCTGTCAAATATGCAAATGTTGCTGCAGATTAGTTGCGGAATTGCCCCAAATCTGCACCAACATTTGCAGCGGAAAAATTCCGCCACATCTGAACGTGCCCTTTTTAAGTAATCCTGTCCGGGTAAGGAAAATAACTCCATGCCCAGTGGGCAATTTGGGGGTCATAAGTGGTTCTTTTGTTTGTTTGCACATCTACGCATTGCAAATATGACTCATGTATGGATCCCTAAGTGGTTAGAATGAGTCCTTGCTATCATTTCTGGATGCATCTTTTTTGGTATGATGATTCTGTCCTTTATACAGAATTTCCTTTTGTAGGCTAATTTAATCTCTAAAACTCCAGTAGTATTTGACACAAATAGGTTCTTCCTCAATCTGGTCTGGCCATCCTGTAAGAACAGCTGTTGTTAATGCTTACAAGACTTCGTCGCAAATCAGACACCCAAATATTCTGCAAAGTTTATCTGCTATAGTTCTTTGTACAAAGCATCGTCAGCTTCTATTGAGAATATCTCACAATCAGCAGTATCCTTGTACATTTGTTTTGCGAGGCAGAAAAGGGAACACTGAATCGCGGGAAGCCGAGCGAGTTGTGTACAGGCTTAATAGAAAGTCTATGTGTCCGAGAGAAGTTCAGAAATGAAGGGGAACAGCACTAAGATGAGCCCTATTGCCCCTTTTTTTAGCGATTAGTGGCGGTTTCAACACCTGGACCCCACCGATCAAAACTTCTAGCATGTCCCTATAAAGTGTCAAAAATTTAATGAAAGTTTAGTTACATTTTAACTAGTCTTATATAATTAAGCTTTACCAACATAGAACTTAGACAGATGGTCCGTTTCTCATCCTTTGCTGGCTGCCAACGATCCGTGTTTTATGACTCACCACCCAGACCTTGGCCCACTGCTCCCGTCTTTTTCCTGCTTTCTTTCTATGTTTGACTTAGGCATCATTTACACGAGCGTAATATACGCACCTATATTAGGCTATGGGGCAGTGCAGACAGTGCGTGAGTTTTGCGCAGCGCGAGTGCGTTGCGTAAAACTCACGACATGTCCTTTCTTTGTGCGCTGTTCGCGCATCACGCACTAATTGAAGTCAATGGGTGCGTGAAAACCACACATGCCGCACGGAAGCACTTCCGTGCGAACTGCGTGGTTCGCGCAACAGCTGTCAAACTCTGAATGTAAACAGAAAAGCACCACGTGCTTTTCTGTTTACAAACATTCCAACGGAGTGTCATAATGATGGCGGCTGCGAGAAAATCTCGCAGCCGCGCAGCATACACTGATGACACACGCAGCTGTTAAGTGCCTTTTGCGCACGCAAAACGCCGCGCTTTTTGCGTGCGCAGAACGCACACGCTCGTGTAAATCAGGCCTAAAAGTAATATTGACTTCGTAATAGGTGGACACCAATGTGCTACAACATTACTACTAAATGTGATGCCAAGGAGAAAAACCCAACTATATTGTTAAATGTCTAATGTTTTTGAAGGTAGAACCGTTGACTAAAAGTTCATAATTACTTATTTGCGTTTTTATTTTTTTAGAGTTCAGAATCCTGCTCTATTCAGTACCTATTAGGCTAAAGCCCCACGTAGCGGAATTGCACTTGAATTCCGCTGCGGACACTCGGCAGCGTTAATCCGCAGCGGAGCCGTTTTTCCATTGACTTCCACTTCTATTTAGCAGTGTTCGTTTAGACGATGCGTAAAACTCCGCTGCGGAGCATAGGCTGCGGAGCGGAATTTGGTGTCCGCAGCATGCTCTGTCTGTTGCGGACCAGTGGCGGACTGGTTGCGGACTCATGGCGCAATTTCTCCATTGACTTCAATGGAGATTCTAAATTCCGCAATGAAGTCTGCAGCTGTCATGCACATGTTATGTGTGGTGCGGATGCGTCTTGCTTTTTTGACATGACATTTCTTCATTCTGGCTGGACCTATGTATTTCTAGGTCTACAGCCAGACTGAGGAAGTCAATGGGGCTCCCGTAATTACAGGAGCGTTGCTAGGAGACGTCAGTAAATAGTCACTGTCCAGGGTGCTGAAAGAGTTAAGCGATCGGCAGTAACTGTTTCTGCCCCCTGGACAGTGACTACCGATCCCAATATACAGCAACCTGTAAAAAAATATAAGTTCATACTTACCGAGAACTCCCTGCTTCTGTCTCCAGTCCGGCTTCCCAGGATGACGTTTCAGTCTAAGTGACGGCTGCAGCCAATCACAGGCTGCAGCGGTCACATGGACTGCTGCGTCATCCAGGGAGGTCGGGCTGGATGCCGAAAGAGGGACGCGTCACCAAGACAACGGCCGGTAAGTATGAAATTCATTTACTTTCACTAGGGAAAGTGCTGTCCCTTCTCTCTATCCTGCACTGATAGAGAGAAGGGAAGCACTTTTCCCGCAGTCCGCAGCAGCTAGTCCGCATCAATTTACTGCACATTTTGGGCAGATCCGCCGCAGAATCTGCAACGCAGATTCTGTGCGGCATTGATGCGGACAGTTGCGGAGGAAATCCGCCACGTGGGGGCATGCCCTTATACTTTATACTTTTGCCTTGTGCTCCTTTTTTCCTTTTTGGGATGCTTAGATACAGTAACTCGATGTTACACCACATGTCTCCAGGCCCACATTTACTTTTTGTTCAGTTAAATGTTCTTTATTTGCAACATTGTGATTTTATTTCCACAATGAAGAGACAATGTACTTCGTTTACATAATTTTGTTTTAATCTAAGTGGCATTTAACCCTTTAGGGTCTGCATTATTTCTAACAAAATGTGATTGTTTAAAAAAAAACAAAAACAATATAGCCTATAGATGGCAGCAAACATGGTAAGGCTGTGTTCACATCAGCGTCGGCCTTCACTTCAGGGTTCTGTTCGACCTTTTCGTCGGATGAACCGATGAACGGAAAGCCAAACAGAAACCATAGCTTCCGTTTCCATTACCAATTAATTCTTCCTTTGCAATTGGCTTTCATTTGTTTCCGTTCCATAAGGTTTCTGTTTTTTTAGCGGAACCAATAGTGCAGTCGACTACTCTATTATTTCTGCTAAAAAAATGGAAACCTTATGGAACAAATACAAACGGAAACCAATTGCCACCGAAGCATTACCATTGAAATCAATGGTAATGCAAACGGAAGCTATGGTTTCTGTTTGGTTTTCCGTTCATCGGCATCGGTTCCTCTGACGGAAAGGTCGAACGTAACCCATGAACGGAAGAGGGGCGCTGATGTGAATTAGGCCCTAACACATGTATAACTCGTAACATGTAATACTATATGTAATGTCAGTGGCTGCGGGCTGTCAGCTCCGTTCCCCTCCTGACAGCCGCAGCCAGTGGTCAGCAAGCGCTGGCCCCAGTCTCCTCCTCAGGAGAAACCAGCGCTCGCGTCCACTCTCCTCAGCCGGATCCCGAAGGGTGCGCGCGCAAACTCGTGCCCACTCTTAAACGGGCACCGGACATTGTGGATGAACTTTGACCCGTGAGTATCCTGGACTATAGAGGGGTCCAGCCCCCTAGCTTGATGCCTGAGCGTTGTTGTGTTCCCTATTTTTTCTTTGTAAAGGCCTCCTAGTGTGTTCCCTGTTCCAATTCCTGTCCCTGCTCCAGTCCCTGTTCCAGTCCCTGTTCCTGTTCCAGTTCCTAACATTCCATACCGTCCTGGTCTAGCACTGAGCTGTGCCAAAGTCATGCCGTGCTGCTGTAATGACGATGTAGGGAGACAGACAGGTGAGCCCTAATCTACCCGCCATTCAGTCCCTGCATACTTGCAACGGCCCGTCCTAGGCGACGGCGTACAACTGGGCGACGGTCCCAACGCTCAATAAGTGCACGACAGACAAACAGACAAGGGTACACAGAAGCTAAGGGAAATGGGGCAGTTGCCCACGGCAACACAGTGAGCAACAAGAGTAGTGAACGAGGCGAGTCAAACCAGGAGTGCACGAGGTACAAATCGCAGAGCAGGAGCATAGTCCGTAAAGCCAGGGTCAAAAATGAAGCAAGGTCAATAATCATAGCAGGAGCAGCAGAGCCAGGAAGCAGACAGAATCACAGGCAAAGGAGGAGCAGGAAATGCAGGTATAAATAGACAGAGGGCGGGAGCTAGCTCCATCTGGCCAGGCTGTGATAGGCTCTCCCACTCCTCAGCCTCCCAGCCTGACTGGTAGAAGATCGTGTCACTCTCTCAGACTTAGGAGCAGGTGCAGACTGATTACCCACGGGCGTCGACACAGAAGCTGTGTCTGGCAGATCCTTTACAGTACCCCCCCCCCCTTTTAAGAGGGGCCACTGGACCCTTTCTAGGTGGACCTGGCTTATTGGGGAAGCGAAGATGGAACCTCCTGAGCAATACCCCAGCATGAACATCCCGGGCGGGTACCCAAGTCCTCTCCTCAGGCCCGTATCCTCTCCAATGGACCAGGTACTGGAGGGAGCCTTGGGCCATCCTGCTGTCCACAATCTTGGCCACCTCAAGTTCTACCCCTTCAGGGGTGAGAACAGGGACCAGAGGTTTCCTCGAGGGAGCCAAGGACGGGGAGCAGCGTTTAAGGAGGGAGGCATGAAACGCGTTGTGTACGGGGGTAACTCCAGTCGGAAGGAGACACCTTGTACGGCCCTATATATCGGGGAGCAAATTTTTTTGGACGGGACTTTAAGGCGCAAATTTTTAGAAGATAGCCACACCAGATCCCGGAGCACAAACAAGGGGTTAGCAGAACGTCTTCTATCTGCCTGAGTCTTTTGTATGCTCTGGGACGCCTCTAGGTTCTTCTGAACCTGGGCCCAGACTTTGCACAGTTCCTGATGAACGACATCTACCTCGGGATTATTGGAACTACCAGGTGAAACTTGGGAGAACCGTGGATTAAACCCAAAATTACAGAAAAAGGGGGATACCCCTGACGAGTTACTGACCCGGTTATTAAGGGAAAATTCGGCGAGGGGAATGAAGGAGACCCAATCATATTGACAGTCAGAGATAAAACACCTTAAATATTGTTCTAGAGACTGATTAGTCCTCTCAGTTTGGCCATTAGTTTCAGGATGGAAGGCCGAGGAGAAGGACAGATCAATCTCCAACTTTTTACAGAAGGCTCTCCAAAACAATGAAACAAATTGTACTCCTCTGTCAGAAACAATATTGACAGGAACCCCATGGAGACGCAGGATGTGTTTGACAAACAAGGTAGCTAACGTCTTAGCATTGGGTAGTTTCTTTAGGGGCACAAAGTGGCACATCTTACTGAAACGGTCCACTACAACCCACACCACCGACTTGCCTTGAGATGGAGGCAAATCGGTGATAAAATCCATGGAGATATGGGTCCAAGGTCTCTGGGGAATGGGCAAAGAACATAGCAAGCCCGCTGGTCGGGACCTGGGAGTCTTGGACCTAGCACAAATTTCACAAGCGGCGACGTAGGCCTTAACGTCTTTAAGCAACCCAGGCCACCAATAGTTTCTGGCAATGAGGTGCTTGGTACCCAGGATGCCTGGATGGCCAGATAGTGTAGAGTCATGATTTTCCCTGAGTACCCTTAGCCGGAATTGCAGGGGAACAAACAGCTTGTTCTCAGGAAGGTTCCCGGTAGCTGAACCTTGATCAGCCGCAATTTCGGAGACTAAGTCAGAATCAACAGAGGAAATGATTATACCTGGAGGCAAAACACATGCAGGATCTTCCTCTGAAGGAGGACTGGCCATGAAGCTACGAGACAGTGCATCAGCCTTAATATTTTTAGACCCAGCACTATAGGTGACCAAAAAGTTGAATCTAGTAAAAAATAACGCCCATCGAGCTTGTCTCGGGTTTAGCCTCCGTGCAGATTCTAAGAAAACCAGATTTTTGTGGTCGGTAAGGACCGTTACCTGGTGCCTAGCCTCCTCCAGGAAGTGGCGCCACTCTTAAAATGCCCATTTAATGGCTGAGTTTGCGGTTGCCAATATCATAGTTACTCTCAGTGGGCGGGAACTTCCTGGAGAAGTAGGCACAGGGACGGAGATGGGTGAGGGACCTGGTATCCTGGGACAAGACATCACCCACTCCCACCTTGGAGGTGTCAACCTCCACGATGAATGGCTCCATTTGGTTAGGCTGAATCAGCACAGGGGCCGAGATAAAGCACTTCTTAAGGACCTCAAAAGCCTGGACCGCCTCTGGAGGCCAGTGGAGGAGGTCAGCACCTTTGCGAGTAAGATCCGTAAGAGGCTTAGCGATGACCGAGAAGTTAGCAATAAATCTCCTGTAATAATTAGCAAACCCCAGGAAGCACTGTAACGCCTTCAGGGAGGCAGGTTGGACCCATTCAGCCACAGCCTGAACCTTGGCAGGGTCCATGCGGAATTCATGAGGAGTGAGGATTTGACCCAAAAATGGTATCTCCTGCACCCCAAACACACATTTTTCGGTTTTAGCAAACAGTTTGTTTTCCCGAAGGGCCTGGAGCACCTTCCTGACATGCTCAATGTGGGAGAACCAGTCCTTGGAAAACTCAAGTATGTCATCAAGGTACACTACAAGAAATACCCTCAGGTAGTCTCTTATGATCTCATTTATGAAATTTTGGAAGACCGCGGGAGCATTACACAACCCAAAGGGCATGACGAGGTATTCGAAATGACCTTCGGGCGTGTTAAACGCAGTCTTCCACTCATCCCCCTCTTTGATGCAGATAAGGTTATAAGCCCCCCGTAGATCAAACTTAGAGAACCATTGGGCCCCCTGAACCTGATTGAAGAGATCAGGAATCAAAGGAAGGGGATACTGGTTCCTTACAGTGACCTTATTCAAGTTTCGGTAATCGATGCACGGCCTAAGACCACGATCCTTCTTCCCTACGAAGAAGAAGCCAGCACCTACCGGAGAAGTAGAGGGGCGAATGTAACCCTTGGCCAGGCATTCCTGGATATACTCTCTCATGGCTTCACGTTCGGGACAAGAGAGATTAAATATCCTACCCTAAGGGAGCTTAGCTCCTTTTACCAAATCGATTGCGCAATCGTATTGTCTATGAGGAGGTAACACTTCGGAGGCCTTCGAAGTCCTGAATAAACTCAGGTGGAGTGTTCACTGTAAAAGGGGGCAATTGACTATCTGTATTATCTCCCTTTTCTCCGTTCCTAGTCCGTTACCTCTGTTTCCTATATAGTCTGCTTACTTTGTATTGTACACAATGTGCACACACTCCAGTCCTTCACACACCACAGGAGTAACATACAACCCTCGCAGATACTTAAATATATAAAAATACTTTACTCATAACATAGACGTGACAAACCAATAAACACTACATCAAGATACAATACGTTACATAGACAACACAACCACACACAGCTGCCTCTGTTCCTACCTTCCCTGGACACTTTGCACATGTGACTAGTAATGTGTATGTATATATAATATAAATCCAGGTCCCAACCTTATACGGTCTCCTGGTACTACAACTATAACCAAAGCCACATACAGCACTTGACCATTAGTACATGTACATATAGAGACTCATGCATAAAGAGCATATATATATCTACTCATCTATAATCCACATAAGATTGCTAGAATATCTCCATGTACATATATAAAGTCTGCTGTTATATAATTATACTTATATACATACACAGAAGGCACACATATAATATAACTTAGCTTGCTCCTGATGTTAAGTGCTGATCGTCCAGGGCTGGCAGGAAAGAGCCAGCACCAAGAGCTTCCCATGGCCTATATGTTCCTATCCCTGAGTTGAACCCACCCATTCCATTGACTCCGCCTTATGACCACCCATATACCTTCCAATGTGTATCTGTACAGTATAGGTAAATCTAATCCCAGTATGCTCAGCTGTCTCTACATCCAGTTTACAATGGCTCCTTCCTGTACTGAGGTCCATTGTAATGCTAATAAGGCAGTAGATAAGAATCTATGACCATATGGCTTCTGAGCATACTGCCACCTCAAAGGGTGAACACTACTGAATAATATCAGTATATACTATATCTATTTACCAGGTATATTTTATGTGGTCATAAGACAGAGTGTCTGGATGGGAACAATATTCTCCTGTAACATTCATCTCCTCAGGGAGAGAGATAAAATTAACAGAAAAACATGACGTCATGCATTCATTACCCCATTTGGTAAGATCCCCAGTATTCCAGATAAACGTGGGATTATGCATCTGCAACCAGGGAAGGCCTAAAACCAAATCGGACGATAATCTCTGCATCACCAGTACAGAGCACTGCTCCAAATGCATGGAGCCAACAAGGAGTTCAAAAACAGGGGTATGCTGTGTAAAATAACCATTAGCAAGTGGAGAAGAGTCGATACCCACTACCGGGACTGGTTTAAGCAAGTCAATCAATGGCATAGCTAGAGACATAGCAAATTCCACAGACATAATATTAGCAGAAGACCCTGAATCCACGAAGGCACTGCCGGTGGCAGACCTACCCTCAAAAGAGACCTGAAAGGGAAGCAAGATCTTATTAGGTTTCATATATACGGGAAATACCTGTGCGCCCAAATGACCTCCCCGATGGTCACTTAGGCGCGGAAGTTCTTCCGGCTGCTTATTCTTACGCCTAGGACAGTTGTTCACTTGATGCTTGTCATCCCCACAGTAGAAGCAGAGACCTTTCTTCCTGCGGAACTCTCTACGTTGTTGGGGAGAGACGGAGGCTCCGAGTTGCATAGGTTCATCCGAGTTTTCCGTGGAAGAATGAAGCAACGGAACCTCGGGAGCCATCATGGGGGGGTCAGAGGGGAAGGTACAAAAACGTTCCAGTCGTCGTTCCCTGAGACGTCGGTCAAGACGTACCGCTAAAGCCATAACTTGATCTAGGGAGTCAGAAGAGGGATAGCTAACTAACAGGTCTTTCAGGGCATTCGACAGACCCAATCTAAACTGGCACCTCAAGGCAGGGTCATTCCACCGAGAAGCTACACACCACTTCCTAAAGTCAGAACAGTACTCCTCAACGGGTCTCTTACCCTGACGTAAGGTCACCAGCTGACTCTCGGCAAAGGCAGTCTTGTCAGTCTCGTCATATATGAGCCCGAGAGCGGAAAAAAAAAAGATCAACAGAGGAAAGTTCAGGGGCGTCAGGAGCCAAGGAGAAGGCCCATTCTTTGGGCCCGTCCTGGAGCCGGGACATAATTATACCTACTCGCTGGCTCTCAGAACCTGAGGAGTGGGGCTTTAAACGGAAATAGAGCCTACAACTCTCCCGAAAGGAGAAAAAAGTCTTCCGGTCCCCTGAGAACAGGTCAGGCAACTTGAGGTGGGGTTCAAGAGGTGAGGTGGGGGCACTACCAGGGTAGCATCATGCTGGTTGTCCTTCTGAGCCAGGGCTTGGACCTGTAGGGAGAGGCCTTGCATTTGCTGAGCCAGGGTCTCAAGGGGGTCCATAGTTGTGTCAGGGACTAGGGTAGAAAAGGTATATGGGCCTGTGATTATGTAATGATGATGTAGGGAGACAGACAGGTGAGGCCTAATCTACCCGCCACTCAGTCCCTGCCTACTTGCAACGGCCCGTCCTAGGCGACGGCGTACAACTGGGCGACGGTCCCTACGCTCAATAAGTGCACGACAGACAATAGATAGGCTCTCCCACTCCTCTGCCTCCCAGCCTGACTGGTAGAAGATTGTGTCACTCTCTCAGACTTATTACCCACGTCTGATTACCCACGGGCGTCGACACAGAAGCTGTGTCTGGCAGATCCTTTACAACTTCATTCACGTCTGACCTGCTTCACCTCGCCTGACGTCCGCCTGCTACCTAGTCCTAGTCGAGCCTGCCCTACTGCTGTCTGAGCTGCCACAGCTACCTATAGACTTTCCTGCTCCCTGTTGGCCAGCTGCCTTAACGCCAAGGTGGTACGGCCCAGTGGGTCCACAGACCCTTTGTGATAGTACGCTCAGGCCATGGACCCCGCTGGTCGATTCAAGACCATGACGACGTCACAGGAGACATCCTGGTCTAGCACGGAGCTGTGCCAAAGTCATGCTGCACTACATCCACGTCTGACCTGCTCCACCTCGCCTGACGTCCGCCTGCTACTTAAGTCCCAGACGAGCCTGCCCTGCTGCTGTCTGAGCTGCCATAGGTACCTATAGAACTATAGACTCTCACCTACTCCCTGTTGGCCAACTGCCTTACCGCCAAGACGATACGGCCCAGTGGGTCCACAGACCCTTCATGACACTATAGTTTCCCTTCATATGATATGATTCTTATGCTTATTATATCTCAGCCATGAGACGGTTCCTGAGGAGTTTCCCCACATTCTTTTCTGCTTCTACTGCAGGAATTTAAAAAAATCTGCCATTTATACAAAGTCTGCCCCAAAGATAAAGGATACAAAATGGCAGCCACAATAGCTGGTGTGCAACAGCAAACAATTTTTCTGATATTCTCCAAATCCAAAATCTCTATCACCCCATTTTCTCTATTACTATAATTTTCTATGTAAAGTGTAATCTTTTTGACATTGACAAACAACTAGTGATAAGAAATTATAGGCAAAATGGTTGATATTGTTTGTCTGAATCTGGGGTACGCCAATGATTACGTGTAAACTTGAGGAAATTTTTATCCTAGTCTTGCTTACAAATATAGCCTTCTACTAGCATTGCTCTCGCTAGCAAATTGATAGGGATTTTCAGGTCATGTCCGTTACCATTTTCCAATCTTTCACAAATGTTTTACCCTACGCCTACTGCTTCAGTAACAATAGAAAAGATTGAATACAAGGTCTCACAGCTTTATTGATTAATGACCCAGCCTCAGAATCCAATAACAGGATTCATTCTTGCATTGGGCCATGACCTTGTAACAAGGTAGTGTTCATGAGAAGTAACTCACAGAATCTTACTGTTAAACGCCTAGAATTTGCTAGTTTAGCTAACAGGAAGAAATATGTATTTCATTGAATTAGTTTGTTAGATAGATAGATAGATAGATAGATAGATAGATAGATAGATAGATAGATAGATAGATAGATAGATAGATAGATAGATAGATAGATAGATAGATAGATAGATAGATATGAGATAGATAGATAGATAGATAGATAGATAGATAGATAGATAGATAGATAGATAGATAGATAGATAGATATGAGATAGATATGAGATAGATATGAGATAGATATGAGATAGATAGATAGATAGATAGATAGATAGATAGATAGATAGATAGATAGATAGATAGATAGATAGATAGATAGATAGATAGATAGATAGATAGATAAATATGAGAGAGTTAGATATAGATAGATAGATAGATAGATAGATAGATAGATAGATAGATAGATAGATAGATAGATAGATAGATAGATAGATAGATAGATGATAGATAGATGATAGATAGATAGATAGATAGATAGATAGATAGATAGATAGATAGATAGATAGATAGATAGATAGATATGAGATAGATAGATAGATGATAGATAGATAGATAGATAGATAGATAGATAGATAGATAGATAGATAGATAGATAGATAGATAGATAGATAGATAGATAGATAGATAATGTGTCAATGTCATATTTTCATTTTTAGCACCTCCAGAATTATTTCTTCTCCTCATGAATAAATATGAATGGAATACCTTCTGCCATGACTCATTGCCTACTTAGAACTTTATGTTTATTTATCAGTACAATGAATGTATTTTACATGCCATAAATACTGTATAACCTGAATATATTTAGACAAAAAAGGAAATTGACATATACAATCATTAATGTTCTTGGAACTGGATCATTCATAGTAAAGAAGTTGTAAATCTTTATTCATATATTCATTGCAGAATACTTGTTATATTAAAGCATTCACATTCATTTGCATTTTCTACACATGTATGGCACCTTAGTATCCGTTAGAATATTACCTTTCATTACAACTTATAAAACTGTATATAAGAGTATAAAAACATGTAAAATAAGGTTGTAGAACAGTTGAGTTCCCTAGAAACGAAGAACTTAACCCCTTCCCGGCATTTGACGTATCCATACGCCAAAGTCGGGGAAGGGAAGTATGGAACGGGCCCACGGAATGGACCATCTCCATTGCGATCCCGCTCGGTTAAATCATTAAATGCCACGGTCAATAGAGACTGCAGCATTTAAATCGTTGGAAAGAGGGGGGCGACCCCCTCTAACAGCTCATCGCGCCCCCTGCAAAGCAATTGCGGGGAGGCTATGGTTGCTATGGCTGCCTGGGGGCCTAATGAAGGCCCCCAGGTCCGCCATCTTTGTGCTCCTATTAAGCACTGTCTCCAGCAAGGCTTAATAGAAGGCTGTCAGAATCACGATACTAAATACATAGTTACATAGTTACATAGTTTGTATGGTTGAAAAAAGACACATGTCCATCACGTTCAACCAAGGGAAGGGAAAAGGGAAGGAAAAAATTTCTACACATAGGAGCTAATATTTTTTTGTTCTAGGAAATTATCTAACCCTTTTTTAAAGCCATCTACTGTCCCTGCTGTGACCAGCTCCTGCGGTAGACTATTCCATAGATTCACGGTTCTCACAGTAAAGAAGGCTTGTCGCCTCTGCAGGTTGAACCTTTTTTTCTCCAGACGGAGGGAGTGCCCCCTTGTTTTTTGAGGGGGTTTTACAAGGAACAGGATTTCACCATATTTTTTGTATGTGCCATTAATATATTTATATAAGTTAATCATGTCCCCCCTTAGTCGTCTTTTTTCAAGCCTAAATAGGTTTAATTCTTTTAATCTTTCCTCATAACTTAGATTCTCCATGCCCCTTATTAGCTTTGTTGCTCTTCTTACATTAGTATTGCAGTATATAGTGCAACTGATCTAACGATCGCTGGTTGAAGTCCCCTAGTGGGACTAAAAAAAAGTAAAAATGAGTAAAATAAAGTGTTTTTTTAGGTTAAAAAAAATACTAAATTAAAAGTTAAAAAAATAAAATTTTCCCCCTAGAGCATAGTGATAAAATAAATAAATAAACATAATTGGTATCGCCGCGTCCATAAAAGTCTGAACTATTACAATACATCATTATTTAACCCACATGGTGAACGCCGTAAAAAAAAAATAGTAAACGCCAGTTATAAGGATCTGCCAGGCACAGCTTCTGTATCCACGCCCATAGGTAATCAGTCTGCACCTGCTTCTATGTCTGTGAGACTGACTCCATCTTCCACCACTCAGGATGGCAGGCTTAGGAGTGGGAGAGCCTATCACAGCCTGGCCAGACGGAGCTAGCTCCCGCCCTCTGTCTATTTATACCTGCCTTTCCTGTTCCTCCTTGCTTGTGATTCTTCTCTGTTGGTTTCCTGGCCCTGCTGCAGCTTCTTGATCTATTTGACCCTGCTTCATACTGACCCTGGCTTACTGACTACTCTCCTGCTCTGCGTTTGGTACCTTGTACACTCCTGGTTTGACTCGGCTTGTTCACTACTCTCCTGCTCTGCGTTTGGTACCTCGTACACTCCTGGTTTGACTCGGCTCGTTCACCACTCTTGTTGCTCTCGGTGTTGCCGTGGGCAACTGCCCCTTTTCCCTTGCTTCTGTGTACCTTTGTCTGTTTGTCTGTCGTGCACTTATTGAGCGTAGGGACTGTCGCCCAGTTGTACCCCGTCGCCTAGGGCGGGTCGTTGCAAGTAGGCAGGGACTGAGTGGCGGGTAGATTAGGGCTCACTTGTCTGTTTCCTTACCCCTGTCATTACAGCCAGAATCTCTATTTTTGGTCACCTCATCTCCCACAAAAAAATTAAATAAAAAGTGATCAAATAGTTGCATGTACCCCATAATGGTAGCATTAAAAACGACAGCTTATCCCGCCAAAAATAAACACTTTATCGACGGAAAAATAAAAAACGTATGGCTCTCGGAATTTGGCGACCCAAAATAAATTTTCTTTTTTACACTTAGGTTTTTACTTGTAAAAGTAGTAAAATATAGAAAAAACTATATATATTTGTTATCGCCGTAATCGTATTGACCTACAGAATAAAGTTAACATGTTGTTTTAATTGCACAGTGAATTCCATAAAAACGGCGTGCAAAAAACAATGGAGGAATCGCTGTTTTTTTTCATTTTCTACACCACAAATAATATTTTTCCTGTTTCCTAGTACATTATATGGCACAATATATGGTGCTACGAAAAACGACAACTCGTCCCGCAAAAATCAAGCCCTCATAGGACTATATCGACGGAAAAATAAAAAAGTTATAGCTTTTGGAAGGTGGGGAGGCAAAAACGATAATGAAAATCTGAAAAAGGGCTGCGGCGGGAAGGGGTAAAAACTCTAAAGGCCTATGCACACGGACATATAAGACTTATGTGCAGCTTTTTCAGCAGTTTTCAGCCATGAGACGGTTCCTGAGGAGTTTCCCCACATTCTTTTCTGCTTCTACTGCAGGAATTTCTAAAAATCTGCCTTTTATACAAAGTCTGCCCCAAATATAATGAATACCAAATGGCAGCCACAATAGCTGGTGTGCAACAGCAAACTATTTTTCTGATATTCTCCAAATCCAAAATCTCTATCACCCTATTTTCTCTATTACTATAATTTTCTATGTAAAGTGTAATATTTTTGACATTGACAAACAACTAGTGATAAGAAATTATAGGCGAAATGGTTGATATTGTTTGTCTGGGAAAATTGCTATCCGAGGCTTACTTACAAATAAAGCCTTCTATTTGCATTGCTCTCTTTTATTATAACAAGGGAGTTCTAAAATTGTATATAAGAGTCTAAAAACATGTAAAATATAGTCGTAGAATAGAGTTTTCTATAACCAAAGGAGCTACTTCAAACTCTAAAGGCCATATAAGACTGGTTTTACACGTTCAGTTTTTGCAGCAATTTTTTTTTTTGCAAAGCCAGTGGTGGATTTAAAAAGAAGGAAAAGATAAAGAAAATACTGACATGTTTCCTCTCTTTTGGACTCAAAGAACTGCCACAAAAACTGGTTATTATTCCGGTGTTAGGTATGTGTACACATGGCAGGTTTTTGGCAGACACGTCACGTCTTTGACTGTTCTATACATCTGAATGGAGTATGCAGAAATACATGCACATGCAAGTGCTGCAGAAACAACCCTATTTGGAACAGAATATCAGTCTCAAAAATGTCTGATGCAACTCTCCCACGTGTGAATTACAGCTTATATTTATATGCATTGTAGATAAATACACATGCACATAAAAGCACAGTAAGGGCAGGATCACACAAGCAGTTTTGATGCAGTTTTTAGCTCAGTTTCTTTAGTCAAACACAGGAGCGGACACAAAAGAAAGGAGATGCATCAGTTTTTTCTTTATACCTTTCTTTCTTTTTGGATCCACTTCTGGTTTGGGCCAAAAAAAAAGGAGCTTAAAACTGCATTAAAACTTCTTGTGTGATCTTGGCCTAATAAGGTGGTCCTAACATGGACCGCTGCCGCTTATAGACAGAAAAGAGATGTCTGAAGTCTAGTTAAAAAGAAAATCAAATCAATAAAATTGTAAAATTCTGCAATATGGTTTTACACAGCCCTTTGATTGTAAGAATCTATCTAATCATTGATCGTACATGATGAACAATCATATAACCCTTCATTTGCTTATCTTCCAGATTACAGTGTTCAGAATGGGATCAGAAGGTCATCAAGATATTGATTTAGCAATCTTGACAGCTCTCCTAAAAGGTGATTATAAAACATCAATATAAAAAAATATATTTCAACAATGTCTTCATAGATGTAGATATAATAGCGACATTTATCTGTATTACCGTCATGCATTCATTGCTGTCATGACATAATTTAGAGAGTGTCCTTTATCAAGTCCCAGGATGCCATAAAAGTCTGCATCTTTCATGGCATGCTGGGACCTGTAGTTTGAAAGCAGCTAGACAGACTCAGGTTTCCGACTACTTATACTGTATAAAGCATTATGTCACATGACCGAAAAGACAATTTTCGATGAAATTATACAAAAAAAAATGCCAAAATCTTCTTATTGTGTTCTATTGTATGTCCCCAAACAAGCAGAAAATGTCTTTTTATTAGGATATTTAATTTATTATGGGATATCGTTTTTTGAGAATTCCATTAATAATCCAAAATGTAACACTTCTGGATACAGAGCCGTGTAAGTATGTAATAACATATAGATGTGAGATCCCAGTCATGACAGTTTGACTATAATAAACCAAGAAAGAGTGTAAGATCTGTCGCACGTGAAATAGATACAGTAATCCAGGGACTCTGGGAAATCCTCTGGCAATAATATGCACCAATGTCTACAGAATCTCTAATGTTTCAAGCAATTGACACGTTTCTAAAGTCATTTCTATATTTTCATCAAAAACAATGGGTAAAAAAAAATGCGTGTGCATGTATTTAAGTGGTGGAGAAAAGAGGATAAAAAAGCGCAAATAATATTCACCATTTTTTTTAAATTTTTTTGTTTTATTTATTAATTTATTGGAGGAAGGTTTTCAATATGTATATCCAAAAATATAATCTGTTTTTAGAAAATATTCAATTGCACTGATTACAACCATGAACATAATCTCGACAACCTACTGTATATAAATCTAAACACACGTTGATTTGTGCAACAAATACAAATAAAATATGTGTAGCAGTACCATCAGAGTCACATAGAAATCTAAGGCCACTTTCACACGGCAGTATTTTTAGCCAGTATTTTGCATTAGTATTTGTAAACCATAACCAGCAGTGGGTCCACAACACAGGTGAGGTGCAAATCTTCACATTATACGTTTTCTCTATTTATGTTGCCCTCCTAGTTTTGACCAGTTTAGGCCACGTTCAGACGTGGCGTAATTGCTGTTGAATTCCGCTGCTGACAGTCCACAGTGGAATTCTGCAGCAGCCGTTTTTTACATTTGTTTCTATAAATTTTTAGGGAATAGTTCAGACGTTGCAGAAAATAACTGTGCGGAAATTAGGCTGCGGTGCGGAATTTTCCCTCCGCAGCATGCACTGTCTGTTGCGGAGAAGCAGCGGAATTTCACTGCGGATTTCAGCCTTTGCAATGCAAAAACTGAAATTTGTGGCAAGTCCATTGTGATATCTGCAATGTCTGAATTACCTGTCAAATATGCAAATGTTGCTGCAGATTCGTTGCGAAATTGCCCCAAATCTGCACCAACATTTGCAGCGGAAAAATTCTGCCACGTTTGCACGTGCCCTAAATACTGATGCAAAATACTGACCAAAATACACCCACATAGACATAGCCTAAGGGCACATACTCCATATGCTGCTGTTTTCATATAACTTTAAAAAAATGTGGCATGCAATAATACATAAACCAATAGGTACATGCAGGAAAAAGGTCTAAATAATATACATATAAATATATGCTATATTATAGCCTATATATAAAAGCTAGACCTTGGTGAAACCAAGTGACTCTTGGTGTATTGCCCTAAATGACTGATATAGACCTAAAAGCGTATAGGGCACGATTAACACAAGTAAATACAAAAAATATAACAAATTTTTATTGAGAAAATACAACATTAAAAGATAGGTCGTACTGAGCAAAAGCACAGAGACGTCTCACACTAGCAGAGAACATGCAAATACAAAGGGATACTTGACAGTTGTCAAAAATCTATGTCCTAGATCTGGATGCAAAAAGCCTGATCACATTGAAAATTTGATAATGCATTGTGCGAAGAAAGAATGTAGCTAACACATATAGCTACCACGTTGGTTATCAACACATAGTGAACAACAGTGGTCCAAAACTAATACTGGTGTGCTAGTAATGCAAGATACAGGCAAGTATGAGTAGAACAAGACCAAAGCAAGGAAAGGAAACATGTGACGTACCCATTGTGGTCCTCTGCTAGGAGAGAACGTCAGTCCCGACGCGCGTTTCGGCGACACCCCCGGACGAAGGCATTTCGCCGAAACGCGCGTCGGGACTGACGTTCTCTCCTAGCAGAGGACCACAATGGGTACGTCACATGTTTCCTTTCCTTGCTTTGGTCTTGTTCTACTCATACTTGCCTGTATCTTGCATTACTAGCACACCAGTATTAGTTTTGGACCACTGTTGTTCACTATGTGTTGATAACCAACGTGGTAGCTATATGTGTTAGCTACATTCTTTCTTCGCACAATGCATTATCAAATTTTCAATGTGATCAGGCTTTTTGCATCCAGATCTAGGACATAGATTTTTGACAACTGTCAAGTATCCCTTTGTATTTGCATGTTCTCTGCTAGTGTGAGACGTCTCTGTGCTTTTGCTCAGTACGACCTATCTTTTAATGTTGTATTTTCTCAATAAAAATTTGTTATATTTTTTGTATTTACTTGTGTTAATCGTGCCCTATACGCTTTTAGGTCTATATCATGCAATAATACAGAAGCATTCTCCCCTACAAGCATTGATTCTGGAGGGGAATAGGGCTGCCCTTCACAGCAGCACCATGCACTGGCTCAAGGGACTTTGCCCATGGCTTTGCTGTGTGCATGGGTACTAATAGTAATAAGCTACTCATTAATACAATTGAAAAAAAATAAATCTGTGTCCATCACTACAATATTCATTATCCAATGTGTTTTGGTGAACGCTATTACTTCTAATCACATGGAACACTATGCCTTATCCTATCTTATAGTGGCAACTGGTCCTAACCTAAAGCCGGCAGTCTTTCCAAATCTAGACACATAAAATACTCTGTTTAACAGAATTCACACAACATAAGAATAATTATATGGAATTATTTATGTGGTTTGACAAGAGCTTAAACTAAAGCAAGAAGTGTTGACATAGGGACATGGCATGGAAACTCAAAACACAGACATAGGATGTTTAAATAGTTACCCATTTTTAGAGTGTATTTAAATTGCCTAAATAAATCTACTAGTAGTTCTCCATTAAACTGTCAGGAAGGGAAAGGAAATAAAACTTCCCCACAGATCCCTTTACACCAAACATTCAAAGCTTAAAAGAGAGAGCTGATCTTACATGATGGTTTGCACTTACCAGCTATTTATTTTATTTATTGTTGGCTGCTTGCATGCATTTTAGCTATGATCAGTGAATCTATTTCCTGTGGCCACTGAAGCTCTGCTTTTTCCGATTGCCGTTTTTGCAGAGGCACAAGCCCATCACAAGTTCACCAGTAGGTCAGTGCTTAGGATGCGTTCACACTAAGGGTATGTGCACACACAAAAAAAAGTCTGAAAATACGGAGCTGTATTCAAGGGAAAACAGCTCCTGATTTTCAGCCCTTTTTAAATCAAAATCGCATTTTTCGCAGCCGTTTTTTATGGCCGTTTTTGGAGCTGTTTTTCTATAGAGTCAATGAAAAACGGCTCCAAAAACGTCCCAAGAAGTGACATGCACTTCTTTTTCGCTGGCATTTTTTAAATGCCATTTTTGGAAAACAAGGCGTAAAAAAACGAAACCATCGGAACAGAATGCCGTATTTCCCATTGAAATCAATGGACAGATGTTTGGAGGCGTTCTGCTTCCGATTTTTCAGCCATTTTTGGGACATTTACGGCCCAAAAAAGGGCTGAAAACACTACGTACGCACATACCCTAAAGCTCAGTCTCTATGAGAAGTTCTGCAGTGGTTTTCATTGCTTTTAGCTGAAAGAATAGAGCAGCATGCAGAGCTATTCTTGGTGTCAAAAATACCAGCAGCCAGACGGAACCAACTAAAGTCAATGGGGTCAATTAGCGACCATTTGGATCCATTAAACAACAGATCTGTCACAGTGTCATGGCTTTTGTTATAAACGGATGCCATGATGCTAATGTGCACAGAGCCTAATGGTCTATTTAGACGTTGCGGTTGAGGTGCGGTTAAAATCACATAAAAAACACATCCATAAACCGCATGCATGCAGTTTTCAATACAGTTGTGTTATTTACGGCAACAAAAAATACACCAAATGCCAGTATAAACGCATGCGCTTTTTAGATGCGGTTTTAACCGCACATTAACTGCAATGTCTGAATGCATCCTTAGAGATCTGATTTAAATCACTGTCAGTAAATCTCAATTTCCGTTCGTTTTCCCCAACATGTGTAGTTAAAGAGGCTCTGTCACCAGATTTTGCAACCCCTATCTGCTATTGCAGCAGATAGGCGCTGCAATGTAGATTACAGTAACGTTTTTATTTTTAAAAAACTAGCATTTTTGGCCAAGTTATGACCATTTTCGTATTTATGCAAATGAGGATTGCAAAAGTACAAGTGGGCGTGTTAAAAAGTAAAAGTACAAGTGGTCGTGTATTATGTGCGTACATCGGGGCGTTTTTACTACTTTTACTAGCTGGGCTTTCTGACGAGAAGTATCATCCACTTCTCTTCAGAACGCCCAGCTTCTGCCAGATCATGCTGTGACGTCACTCACTTCCTGCCCCAGGTCCTGCATCGTGTCGGCACCAGAGGCTACAGTTGATTCTGCAGCAGCGTTTGCAGGTAAGTAGCTACATCGACTTACCTGCAAACGCTGATGCTGCTGCAGAATCAACTGTAGCCTCTGGTGCCGATGTGTCCTCGCTCGTCTGACACGATGCAGGACCTGTGAGTGACGTCACAGCGTGATCTCTTGAGAACACGGCTGTGTCTGCACTGCCAGAAGCTGGGCGTTCTGAAGAGAAGTGGATGATACTTCTATACACAACGCCCAGCTAGTAAAAGTAGTAAACACGCCCCGATGTACGCACATAATACACGCCCACTTGGACTTTTGCAAGCCTCATTTGCATAAATACAAAAATGGTCATAACTTGGCCAAAAATGCTTGTTTTTTCAAAATAAAAACGTTACTGTAATCTACATTGCAGCGCCTATCTGCTGCAATAGCAGATAGGGGTTGCAAAATCTGGTGACAGAGCCTCTTTAAGATTATTTTCACAGAGTCTCTGACCTGTTTAACCCCTTAATACCAAATGGAATTTTAAAACTTAGTGACCAAGCAATTTTTTAAGTTTGTGCATCGTCTCATTCAAAGAGCTATAACTTTTTTATTTTTGCGTCGACATAGCTGTATAAGGACTTTTTTTGCGGGACAAGTTGCATTTTATAATAGCACCATTTTGGGGTACATAGAATTGATTGATTTACGGCGTTCACCATGCGGCTAAAATAATGTAATCGTTTTATAGTTAGGTTCGTTACGGACGTGGCGTTACCAAATATGAGTAACTTTTTAATTTTTTTCATAAAGTATTTTGTAAGGGGAAAAAGTGTTTTTTTTTTATTTATTTTTTTACTTGGGACATTTATTTATTTATTTCAAACTTTCTTTAACTTTTTTCTAACTTTATTTTTAGTCCCACTGGGGGACTTCACTGTGCAGACTTCTGATCGCTATTAGGCTATGTTCACACAGAGTTTTTTGCAGGCGGAATTTCTGCCTCAAAATTCAGTTTGAAAGTTTGAGGCAGATTTTCCTCTCCCTGCACACCGATTTTCGCAGCGTCGCCATTGAGCGTCGCGGGCATAAAACACAGCAAAATACGCTTTCTCTGCCTCCCATTGATGTCAATGGGAGGTCAGAGGCGTAAACGCCCGAAGATAGGGCATGTCCCTTCTTTCTCCCTCGAGGCAGTTTTACCGATCGCGGGAGAAAACAGCCCCGCCTCCCATTGAAATCAATGAGAGGCATTTTAGGGCCGTTTTTGACGAGTTTTGCAGCGCGGTTTTCCATAGAACCCATTGGCACGCGGAGATGCTAGTGGGATGAGAGAGGGAGCCCCCTCCCTCTAAGATAACTCAGATGCGGTGCCCGCTATTCAGCACCGCATCTGAGGGGTTAAATATGATCGGAGAACGCTGCTAGTGGTCTCCGATCGTTGCCCTGAAGCCCGAGGCTGTTACTAACAGCACAGGCTTCAGCAGCACCCCGCACAATGCAGGGAAAGTTCTTCTGAAGTGCCGACGTGAAAAGCCGACACTTCAGAAGAACTACTCTGAATGGCCGACGTAAAAACACTATATGCCGGTCGTTAAGGGATATATAAATTGACAGTCAATGCTTCACTGCCAATGTTTATATCATAAGGGCACGGCCAGACATGGCGGAATTGCTGTGGAATTCTCCAGCGGCCGTTTTTTACAGTTGTTTCAATACATTTTTAGGAAAGTTAGTTCAGATGTTGCGGAAAACTCCGCTGTGGACCATAGGTTGCGGTGCAGGATTTTCCCTCCGCAGCATGCACTGTCTGTTGCGGAGAAGAAGCAAAATTTCACTGCGGATTTCAGCCTTTGCAATGCAAAAACTGAAATCTGTGGCAAGTCCGCTGTGTTTTCTGCAACGTCTGAATTACCTGTCAAATATGCAAATGTTGGTGCAGATTCGTTGCGTAATTGCCCCAAATATGCACCGACATTTGCAGCGGAAAAACTCTGCCATGTGTGAACATGCCCTACGTCCAGCTTATACAAGATAAATGATACAATGTATCAAGAATGTGTGTCTAGTGCTTTCACACTTTGCATTGACACAAAATAAATTAATCTAGTGTGGTAGGTAATAATGCTAAAAAAAATAACATAGCACATATATTCATGTCAGGTTTGTACCTTAGTTGCTATCTATTTTTATTTGTTTTTATATGTTTGTAAACTGGATATAGAATATCAGAGATATAGGTGGGGCCCAATAGCCACAGCTGTAGAGATCTGCACAAGGTAGATAGATTCAATCCAAGTCCAGCACATCCAAGTTAGGTGGCAAGGGATATTGTTCAAGTGCTAAGACCCTAAATTCCTATCCTACCCACTATCAGCCCTACGCGTTTCTTTGCTATCTATTTCTGCCGCAAATCTTCTAGCATTCTAGAAGTCTAAGTGTACAATGCACTGAATGCAACAAACCGTGCTACAACGTGGACATAGTAAGCTAGCTACTGTTGGTGGCCAAACGCTCCATCTTATAAGGTGGAGGGCACTCCCCCCACACGTGCAAATTAAACCAATGGAAAGAGCCCAGCGCGTAATGCCAGTCACACCCACCTAGGTGGGGGCGTGTCCAGGTCAGCCAATCATAGTGCAGCATAGTGCCGCCTCCCCTGTGATGACGTATGGGGCTGTGATTGGAGACTATGCGCTGTCAATCAGCGCATGGAGCGTCCCCAGCAACAGTGGGCTGAAACACTGTTCCAAAAACCCCTCCATGTCAGGGGAATGTGACAGGCAATGCTTTCTCTAAGTATATATGCGCTGTGTCCACATTATGAACATTGGTAAGGGGGTAACATAAGGTGTGAACAGGTATATCATAAAATAAAGGCTATGATGCTCTAGATTTATAATCGGCGCAAATAACAAAATCATGCTACAAAAATCCTGGCAGTAGCTCAGATCAATGGGTGGATCAGAGATGAAGATACACAGACTGGGTGATGTATAATGTTAAATAAAGCTGGTATAGGATATGTAGTCATCAATACCCTCAAGATTTGTTGTTTTTAATCGGTAGATCCATCTACATTGCTTTTGGAGGAGGAGTCTATCTAAATCCCCTCCACGTACTGACGATCTCATTACCTCTATTACTTGAAAAGTAATTTCCTCAGTGTTGTTGTTATGTTTCTCTAGCATGTGTCTCGCTAGACACGTATCTTCTTTTCTACGGATATTTTCCATGTGCTCCAGAATTCTTCGCCTAAACTCCCGGATGGTCTTTCCCACGTAGTTTTGAGGGCAGATGCATGTGGCCATGTACACTAGCCCCTTGGATTTGCAGTTACCAAATTCCCTGTTCTTGAAAGATTGTCCTGTAGCTGCACTCTAAATAGTGTTACCTTTGGTTACGTATTTACATGCTTTGCACGATCCACATTTATATGTGCCTGTTGGTTTATCCAGTAACCGTCCTGTCTGTGACGGACATTCGGTAAAGTGGCTATGTACCAGCCGGTGCTGGAAGTTTTTTCCCCTCCTACATGTAATTAGTGGATATGGGACAACTGCTTTGTTGAGATCTTGGTCTGCGGTTACAATCCCCCCAAATTTTTGACATTTTTTTCTAATCTCTTTCGTTTATTGTCATATGTACCCACTATTCTAATCTTAGTTGTCATCTCTCCCTCTGTTGATTTTCTTGGGACCAATAATTCAGTTCTGTTATTTAATAAGGCGTGATGGTAGGCATCTCTTAAAGTTTTGTCTGGGTGACCTCTCATTTGGAATCTATATCGTAGCTGTCTGAATTTGTCCATAAAATCCCCCAGATCCGAACAATTTCTCCTCAACCTGAGATATTGTCCCTTGGGGATCCCTTTTTTAAGATTAGTGGGATGATGGCTATTCCTTGCTAAAAGGCTATTTGTCGCTGTGGGTTTACGGAATAGGGTGGTTGTTAAATTCCCTCTTTCCGTTTTGGAGATGGTTATGTCTAAGAAGTTAATTGCTGTCATATGTATCTCCGAGGTAAAGTAAAGGCCTAGTCCATTATTGTTAAGCATGCTAACAAATGTATCAAACTGCTCAACACTGCCATTCCAGATGATCAAAATATCATCTATATACCTCGCCCACAGGGTAAAAAGAAAGATATTTTTGATAAGAATAAAAGTTAGTAGGCTGAGTACCAGTTCGTTATGGGCTTTAAATTGTATACCTCGTGTTTCCAAAAAACATCGTACAGCTTCACAACCTTGATGATGAGGTATAGAGCTGTACAGGAATTCTACGTCCAGGCGTGCTGGCATAGCTTTGGGAGGGATCTCTATCCCCTCAAGTCTTTTAAGAATGTCTGTAGTGTGCCTGACATATGAGGGGAGCACCTGAACGAATTCACGTAGAACATTATCTACATAGACACTGATGTTTTGTGTAAGGCCGTCTATCCCAGACATGATTGGCTTTCCTTTCAAGGGGGTCGTGCCTTTGTGTACTTTGGGGACACTATAAAAAGTGGGAATCAGTGGATTATTTGGACACATAAACTCAAATTCATGTTTGCTAATGAGTTTATCTCCCATAGCTTTGCATAAGATACCCTGAAGTTCCTTCACATTATCACATATAGGATTATTTGTCAGTTTCTGATAGCTATTTCTATCATGTAATATGCATTGGCACATTATTTTATATGTCGATATGTCCATAACCACTAGGTTCCCACTCCCCTTATCTGCTGGTTTTATGACAACTGATTTGTCTTTTTCTAGCTTTATTAGAGTGGAGATCTCCTGTGTTGTAAGATTATTTTTGTACTGATATAGACCTGAATTGATTCCTAGTTATTCTATCTCCTTGGTTACTAGTTCAATGAATAGATCAATATTGTGTATTTCACCTAGTGGTGCAGACTTGGTACTTTTTTTTCTTAAGGTTGGTGAAGGGACCCTCACCCACAGTTACCTCACTTTCTTGAAGGAAGCCGATTAGATTCAAGAAGTCATGGTAATCCGTCTCCTCAATACCCAAATCCCTACGCTGTTTGAGGTTATGATTTTTATAACATTTAACAAACAAGTGTAAATCCTTAATCCAGTCAAAAATGTCAAACCTAGTGGTAGAGACATAGGATAATCCTTTAGTCAGTAGCCTAATATCTTCATCTGTTAGAACCTTTTGGGAAATGTTGATGATTTGCATCTTGTTAGAGCTAGGTTCCCTATTATTGACTGTATGGGTACCCACTTCATTCCCAGTTGGTATATTTGTAGTAACATGAGAATTTAGCGCTCTTGTGTGGACCTGGTCCTTAGAGCATAATTGGTAGGTGGGTAACTGGTCTCTAAAAAATCCCTGTTACCAGTATTGCCTCTCCTTGGGCGTCTACCCCTTCCCCGTTGTGGTCCCCTATAAGAGGCGCCAATGTTCGGGTAGTTATAACTAGGTCCCATATGTTGTTTCCTCGCACCTTCAGAATCAGATTGTTCAATATCTGAGGATGATCTTTGGAAGTTTGAATCTATACCTTGAATTGGCCCCTCAAAGTTATAGGCTCTATGTTCCTTAAATGCCTGTAGATCCCTGGTGAATTGTAAATGTTTTCTCTCTTTAATTGTGATCTGCAGTTTCTCTACTTTCTGTTTTAACTGGATTTCCTACTGTTCGAATGCACTATCATTTTTATACATTCTAATTTATTCCATCTGCTCCTTTAATAATAAGGAAGGTTTTGTTCTCCTGTTCTAGTAAAATCCGCATAAAGCATACTGAGCTAGCCGTAGCTTCTGCTGCCCATTTTTCTAGTACCTCTGGGATTCTGACCCTTCTTGCTGGAATGATATTGACCCTTAGGCTGGGTTCACACGACCTATTTTCAGACGTAAACGAGGCGTATTATGCCTCGTTTTACGTCTGAAAATAGGGCTACAATACGTCGGCAAACATCTGCCCATTCATTTGAATGGGTTTGCCGACGTACTGTGCAGACAACCTGTTATTTACGCGTTGTCGTTTGACAGCTGTCAAACGACGACGCGTAAAAATACAGCCTCGTCAAAAGAAGTGCAGGACACTTCTTTGGACGTTTTTGGAGCTGTTTTCTCATAGACTCCAATGAAAACAGCTCCAAAAACGGACGTAAAAAACGCCGCGAAAACGGCGCGAAAAATGCGAGTTGTTCAAAAAACGTCTGAAAAGCAGGGTCTGTTTTTCCTTGAAAACAGCTATGGATTTTCAGACGTTTTTGGTCACTACGTGTGCACATACCCTTAGGCCAATCTGATCTGATTTCCAATAAAGCAAGGGTAGAATGCTTATAAGATATGAGTAACTAACCCACCAGTGAAAAAGATTATCAGATATTTGCCACATATGCAGCATACTTACAAATGAGCCTCAACAGGGGGGGTTTACTGGAGGTTTCTAAAATAATGTAAAACATTATTCAACTATGCATGTAACCAAATAATCCATTGAAGTATAATTATTATACGTTTCTTTTTATTGATTAGTTGAATAACAAGAATTTAATCCATGTATTATGCGGAGTACTTTATGCCTTTTATGTATATTATTGGCCTTATTATTGCTATTTTATCTTTCTGGTAATCAGGTGCCAATGCTTCTGCGCCTGACCAGCTGAGCCTCGCACTAGCCTGGAACAGAGTGGATATCGCTCGGAGCCAGATCTTTATTTATGGACAACAGTGGCCGGTACATGTTTAGATGTTTATGATGTGCTACTGTGAAACAGATATCATTTTCACATTTAAAAAGAACTTAATTGGTGAATGTAGTAGCTTGTCTTTTGATCTAAAAACATGCTGCTGGTTATTTATGACTTCACTTTGCATAATTATGTGTTATGTTTCATTTCCGAAACAGCAGCAAAATGGCTATGGCTGCCAATCCCCCGTTAACTACGGACATTGCCAATTTGACTGCAGCTTATAGTCAGAGGAGCATAACAGACTGCTTACAGTATAGTCGGTGTGCTCCAAAAGAAATGTGGTCATATGTGGTGAAGATTATAGTTCTTATAGCTTTGGTGAAGATTCTTGCTCCAAAATTTAACTCGTTTTACAATCATAAGCCAAAAATCCCCCACGTGTGGCAATGCACAAATTCCTTCCTTATATCTTTGCATGTGTATATGATGTTTTCAGACAAGTATTTCCATAATGGATAAGTATTGAAACATTCTATTGGTTGAGAGAAATCTTTATTTTTACTGCTTTCCCAACATATTTATGAAGTAAATCTGATTTGTACCATTACTGATTTTGCATTTATTAGGTTGGGTCTCTGGAACAAGCAATGTTAGATGCCTTAGTGCTGGACAGAGTAGACTTTGTCAAATTACTTATAGAAAATGGAGTCAGCATGCACCGTTTCCTCACGATTTCCAGGCTAGAGGAACTCTATAACACGGTAAGGAGAACAGACTTCAATATCTAACTGAATCCAAGACCTTCATGGTGTCTTGTATTAGATTACTATGTGGAATTATAGTCTGAATAATATGGGCACATAAATTAGTTTCTATAACAAATAAAATTGAAAGGTTAAAAAAAAAGGGCATATAGACAAAGGAAACGAACCCCCTCAAGAGCACCTAGGCAAGTAAAGCCACTATAAGGCCTCATGCACACGACCGTAGCCATGTGCACGGCCGTGATTTTCAGGTTGGCCGGCCGCGGAGTGTCACCCGCAAGCCGCCCGCAAATCGCGGGCCGTGCACATGGCCGCGTCCATTATTTCCTATGAGCCTGAACCGCAGAACACGGCCGTAATAAGACATGTCCGTTCTTTCTGCAGTCCAGGCTCCTGGGCCATGCACGGACCGTGGAAACCACGGTCGTGTGCATGGCTCCATAGAAATGAATGGGGCCGCAATTCTACTGTGGATTTTCGGGGGAATTGCGGTCGCAAAAGCACGTTGGTGTGCATGGGGCCTAAGAGCAGTAAGATGCCCATAGAAGCTTCAAGTTTAAGTGTGCTTAAAGAAACACTCTGGGCAAAACTAATACTTAGTTTTGTCTATTGCAGGTCTTGAGGGGGCGGTGCATGACAAAATTATTTTCTCTTTGGTGTTCTTTGAATCACTGTGTCAAGCACTGCTCTCAGGCCCCTCTGAATGGTTCCCCAACTGTTGATCCAATTGTGCACGAGTGGCATCAGTGATATTATAGCATTATCAAAACTATATTCAACACCCTGGCAGTTAGCACAGGCTAAAAACAATATTACTCCTTCATTAAATAGGTTTTCCCTTTCAATACCTAGTGTGGCTAAATACCTCTTGTTGTTTTAAGGAGGTCCTGTCACCTGTCCAAAAAACTGCTGCTGACATCTCAGTTAGATTGCCGGCGCCTCACAAGTTTCTAAAATATCAGTGCCATTTGTTATGGTGCCTGATATGCAAATGAGGCTTTGACTGTCAAGTGGGTGGTTAACGCTGCTCTCTTGCCAAGGGGTAACCGCCCACTTGACAGTCAAAGGCCTCATATACATATCGGGCACCATAACTAATGGCACAAATATCTCAGAAACTGTGGGGGGCTAAAAGAAATAAAAAAAGGAACCAGAATCTGGGAGACGCCGGCAATCTAACTGACATGTCTGCTGCAGTATATTGGGCACTGCAGGTAACATGTCCTCTTTAAAAGCATCTTGCAGCCTATATACCAGAGGTTATGGAGCTCTAGTAAATGCCCCCAGGGTTTCTTTAAATAGAAGTGGATGTCTCCTGGGAAGCTAGAAATTAATAGTACTTTAATTCTGGGGTTAATAATGTAGGCACAGAATGTCTGACTTTTTATGCTCTGTCCAGAACATGTGGAGACACTTTCCTCCAGACATCGTCCTCCTGTGTCTACAGAATTATCTGGCCCTGCCAGGGTATATATCAATATATCATGGATATTATTTAATATCAGGTCTTGCATTACATTGTCTTGGATAGAAAAAGTTGAAGAAAAACTCAATAGCACAGTGAATGGCAGGTAATGTACAAGTACAGCAACTTGTACAGTCATTGGAACTTTCCAGGTACCGGTGACTCATGTCCCTTATGCATATTTGCCCTTAAGTGCATAGAAAAACCTTTGCAATCGACAGGAACAAGGGACAGAACAATGAAGAAATAATGATCGCTTGTTATCCTCTGAGGTTTACACCTCATAAATGATTCACTTTTATTCAGGATGGGAAATTCCTATCAAATGTGACAAACAAGTGATTGCCTCAGTTTCCTATGCAGAAGCATGTAGTTACAGAATACCAATTGTGACCTCTTACTTCTCTCGTAAATCACTATGCCTGAGAAGCCTAATACAATACTTCTGAGCTCCGTGGGGCTGTAAATGATCTGTTTCTTTGCCTTATATATTTCCTTAGGTGTCGTGCATTACAATATCTGTGAGTTATACATTTTAAAGAATTCTAATGTGTTCTTCAAAAAGGCAGAGTAGGCATGTTATCAAGTGCTGGGGCTACAAATGATACATGAAGGTATATCCATAATTCTGAAACAACTTTATAAGATCAGCTTCAAAGGCCTTTATTATTTTCTTTATATGTAGCATTATGATTAGAAATTCAAAGCTGCGGTATTCTCAAAGTTAAGATTTGTCTTTGCTATTAAGATTTTAGTAAACTGCATTTCTAACACATTATTGTATTGAGTTAATATAGATATGAGATGAGACAGATAGATAGATAGATAGATAGATAGATAGATAGATAGATAGATAGATAGATAGATAGATAGATAGATAGATAGATAGATAGATAGATAGATAGATAGATAGATAGATAGATAGATATGAGATAGATAGATAGATAGATAGATAGATAGATAGATAGATAGATAGATAGATAGATAGATAGATAGATAGATAGATAGATAGATAGATAGATAGATAGATAGATAGATATGAGATAGATATGAGATAGATAGATAGATAGATAGATAGATAGATAGATAGATAGATAGATAGATAGATAGATAGATAGATAGATAGATAGATAGATATGAGATAGATAGATAGATAGATAGATAGATAGATAGATAGATAGATAGATAGATAGATAGATAGATAGATAGATAGATAGATATGAGATAGATAGATAGATAGATAGATAGATAGATAGATAGATAGATAGATAGATAGATAGATAGATAGATAGATAGATAGATAGATATGAGATAGATAGATATGAGATAGCTATGAGATAGATATGAGATAGATATGAGATAGATAGATAGATAGATAGATAGATAGATAGATAGATAGATAGATAGATAGATAGCAAATCCAAAATCCAGCAGCTCTGTCAGCGTGTGGGTGCAAGCCCTGGGGAACAGACCAATATCCTGTATATGTAGAAAAAAAAAAATATCAGGCAGCTCTCCGTAGCTACGGAGTGCTGCCTGATATTTTTAATTCTAGATAGATATCTAGATCGATATGAGATAAATAGATATAAAGATGGATGGATGGATAGATAGACGGAGAGATTATATTAGATAATAAATATATGTCTACACTCTAAGCCAGGGGTCTCAAACTCAGCCAGGTAAGTGGGCCACATATAGGAAAAATTAGAAGTTGACGGGCCGCATTTCAACAATACAGTTTTCCAGTTTAATTGTCGCTAAATGCAGTCCGGCGGCTCAGTTGGCAGCGTTTGGCAGACACACAAATGTCAAGATTGGGCAGCCCCTTTTAAGATAGTGCCATAGAGCCCTCTGTAGATACTGCCACAGTGCCCTCTGTAGATACTGCCACAGTGCCCTCTGTAGATACCGCCACAGTGCCGTCTGTATATAATACCACAGTTCCCTCGGTAGATGCTGCCACAGTGCACACTGTAGATGCTGTCACAGTGCCCTCTGTAGATGCTGCCACACACCCACCCATAGATAATGCCACAGTGCCCACTGTAGATAATGCCACACGCCCCTAGATACTGCCACAGTGCCCTCTGTAGATGCTGCCACACACCCACCCATAGATAATGCCACAGTGCCCTCTGTAGATACTGTCACAGTGACCTCTGTAGATTCTGCCACACACCCATCTATAGATAATGCCACAGTGCCCTCTGTAGATACTGCCACAGTGCCCTCTGTAGATGCTGCCACAGTGTCCTCTGTAGATGCTGCCACAGTGCCCTCTGTCGATGCTGCCACAGTGCCCTCTGTAGATGCTGCCACAGTGCCCTCTGTAGATGCTGCCACAGTGCCCTCTGTAGATTCTGCCACAGTGCCATATATGGACAGTGATGTCAGGGGCTTTCCCAGAGCTGGAGTCCCAGAGCAGAGCCGCTTCTAACACTCTGCCTGGGACTCCAGCTGTGCTCCTGACATCACTGTCCGGCTCTGGGGAAGCCCCAGACATCACGTGTCCATATATGGACAGCGGAGTCCTGGCGCAGAGCCTATACTAGCGCTCTGCCCGGGACTCCGCTCTGGGGAAGACCCTGACAACACTGTCCATATATGGACAGCGATGTCAGGGAATTCCACAGAGTCCCGGAGCAGAGCCGATACTAGCGCTCTGCTCGGTACTCCGCTCTAGGGAAGACCATGACAACACTGTCCATATGTGGACAGCGATGTCAGGGGATTCCACAGAGTCCCGAAGCAGAGTCTGTACTAGCGCTCTGCCCTGGACTCCGCTCTGGGGAAGATCCTGACAACACTGTCCATATATGGACAGCGATGTCAGGGAATTCCACAGTGTCCCGGAGCAGAGCCTATACTAGCGCTCTGCCCGGGACTCCAGCTCTGGGGAAGCTCCAGACATCGCATCTCCATATATGGACAGCGATATCAGGGAATTCCACAGAGTCCCGGAGCAGAGCATATACTAGCGCTTTGCCTGGGACTCCGCTCTGGGGAAGACCCTGATAACACTGTCCATATATGGACAGCGATGTCAGGGAATTCCACAGAGTCCCGGAGCAGAGCCTATACTAGCGCTCTGCCCGGGCTGTGCGGAAGCTCCAGACATCACGTGTCCATATATGTCCCGGAGCAGAGCAGGCTCTGTGTCCCGCGGGCCGCAGATGACAGCCTAAGGGGCCGCATGCTTGAGACCCCTGCTCTAAGCTAAGGACATACTTGAAAAATATGATCTGCATAAACTAAGGTAACATTTGACTGTTTATACAAGATTATCTGCCCAATAGCTTGTCTTGTTCCTTTAGACTCGAGAGTAGCTATATAATATGAGCAGAGTGCTTTTTGCAGGAATTTATAATTGTACTTTTCTAATTGCAATATCTCTTTTATTTTGCTTTATTTCAGAGACATGGGCCATCAAATACCTTATACCATTTGGTCAGGGATGTTAAAAAGGTAAGAATAAGATACTACAAAACGAAAAGGTAACTAATACCCATTCATCCCTAGATCTTAGTAACTCTCTATTTTGCATGAGCTTTTCTTCCAAGTGTGACTATTATTTACCATATTTATCACCTCACTTTACCACCACTTATCTCCATCTTAGTTTATAACTGTATGTATCAAGATAAGTTTTATTAAAGGCTAATGTAAAAGTGACTCTTAACCACAAGACACAAGCCCATGAGCCAAGGAACAGCACTTAGTAAAAGAAAAACAAAAACACTTACTGTACCTGTAAAGTATTAAAAAATCAGGTTCGCACGAGATATTCATAATTCAGGCTGCATATTTTAGAGTTTTTTTCTGTGACGCTATAAAAGTTGAAATGGGTTGTCCTACTACAACAAATTATCACCTATC